>NC_134354.1:371620693-371991970 GCF_048569485.1 Anomaloglossus baeobatrachus | reverse complement strand
GGTCCGGCTGTCAGTGGAATCACCATCCCAGAGGGCGTAGCTGGTGGCCTCTCCAGGGGAGTAGTGGACGACCCAGCTCTGATTTTAGACACTTCCAGCTTTAGCTCCTTCAACTCAGCACGCAGAGCTTGTACAACATCTACCAGTCCTTACGCTCCTGACAATTGCATTCCGCCTCCCTCCAGCCGTGTACTGTCCACAGCCCCTTGAACTACCAGAATGGACTCTGCCTCCCTTTCCACCGCGGCCTGGTAAATCTGCCAGAAAGATATTTCTGGGGTAGCCCGGGCCACCTCATACAGTTTATCCCGAAGGAGCCTGTTAGCTAACCCTGTGATGAATTGGTCCCGGAGCAAGTGGTCTACCTCCCGGAACGCTCCCAGGGCCCCTGGGTCTAGTCGCTGCACTTCATTCAATGTTTCCTGTAGCGTATTAGAGTACTGCATCAGAGACTCACTTTCCTTTTGAGGGCGGTTAAAGAAAAATGATCGAAGCTGGGTCACACGGGCCCGGCCTCCAGAACTCCCCTCTAACAGTACCAAAATTTTCTCTAACGTACTTCTCTCAGCCTCAGGTCGTACCATCTCCGTCCGCCTAGCGTCGCCTTCTAGTGCGTTCAATGCCAGTTCTGCTCGTAATGCGGGAGTCAGATTACACATCCGCAGAATACTCTGGACCCTCTCTGCCCAATCCTGCAACGCCATATTACGCCCGTCGTATTTCGGCATGTGCTGGAGTAAAGCTCCTACCGGTACATGCCCTCCCACATTCGCCGCGGCTGCCAAAAGACCCGCACCCAGCAGCGGGGCTGCTGATGCGGTGGGATCATTTCTTCCCTCGCCGCCTCCGTCCATGACAAACACTGGATCCTGCCGACTACGCAAAAATGTAATGACCAGAGGTCTTATTAAGATCCAGTGAGTCACAGACCGAGACTGAGGCAGAAATGAACAACAGTATTTTACTGAAATGGGGATCAAATTACGGTGAAATGTAGAATATATAAGCTCAAAATCCCCTTAAAAACATTACCATTAATAATTTTCACACACTAAGCGCTAGCCGAAAATCAATGCACCAATCTCAGAGATCCCAGTATATGTAAATCACATTTGGGACCAGGAACAAATTTACCTACACGTTAAACTTATCAAACTGGAAAGACGATGTAAATTAGGTGAGGGTGGTCTGATGGAACCTCTGAGATGGCGCACTGAGTATAACTTATCACAGATAATAATACAATACACTAAATTAACGATGACTATACACTTATCACAGGGATACCCGGGTATCTCACAACCTATGGTACCATTAAACTCCAATGTAACTTTACACCGGTTTGTTTCCGCGTGGGCTGCAGCAATTCCAGAAAAATAAAAATAAAACTTTGGCGCCAAAAATAAGTACTTATTGCAAAAAAAAACAAAGTTTGGCAGCTATCAGCCAATGCCAGAGTCACCTGTCAAGCACTTTAATTCTGTAGCCTCAGGGTGCAGTCTGGGGATCACTCCTTTCCAGGGCTTGTCAGAATCCTTCCAATGGGGATGACACCGGACGCCGTCTCTCTTATCGCAGTCACTCCCGGCCTTACTGGACATCAATCACTTGCTCTGTCAGGGAGGGAAACATCTCCTCAACTTCTCCTCAGATGCTCTTTCAGTTGGACCCAGGTCCGCACAACTGGATCGCTTATCACACAGTGATGTGATATTGTCTTCGCAATTTCTGTTTCCCTTCACTCTCCTCAGATGCTGTCACTGGCTCTGTTCACCAACAAGTCCCTTGGTCACCAACCGGGGCTTACAACCAACTTTTTTTTAAGGCCCATATTGCTTCACCTACTACGTTTTCAAAAACCCGTTGCCATGGACACCAAACTCCCTCCTCGCACTTCCTGGATCTCCACAACAACTTCCTGTTTATCGCTCAGACAGACAGGCAGACTCTGCAGGGTCCTAATGCTCGCCCTGTATTGTCATAGTTCACTCTCTTACAGACCCTCAACAAATTGCAAATGAATTTGCGAAATATTACGAAACCCTATACAACTTAAAAGGAGACAAACGGACTCACCAACCAAATGATGCAAAAATAATGACATTCTTAGAATCAGTAAATCTACCAAAACTATCAATTACACAGAAGGAATTGCTCTCCCAGGCACTTACAACATTGGAAATTCATAGAGCTATAGATACCCTGAAATTACACAAGGCCCCGGGACCAGATGGCATTCCAAATGACTACTATAAAAAGTATAAAAACTCAGTCTCACCATACTTGGTAAGAGTGTTCAATGAGGCCACCAAGAACAGCTCCTTTCCTGTAGAAATGCTGAATGCTCATATTATTACCCTTCCCAAACCTGGAAAGGACCCAGACACCCCAGCAAATTTTCGGCCAATCTTGTTATTAAATACAGATGTCAAATTATATGCTAAAGAATTGTCTCTGAGGCTCCTGCACATCCTCCCTGAGCTAATTCACTGGGACCAAGTTGGATTTGTCAAAAATAGACAGACCAGTGACGGAACCCGACGTCTTATTGACCTGATCGCTGAGGTGGAGGTGAGTCGAACGCCTTCTCTGCTTCTATCTTTGGATGCTGAGAAGGCGTTTGACAGAATCCACTGGGGATTCATGGAAAGGGCGCTTCGAGGCTTTGGTTTTGAGGGATCGATCCTATCATCCATCATGGCACCATACTCTAAGCCCTCTGCCCTATTGATGGAACCATTTGCTCAGGCCATAAGGAAGGAGAGAGAAATCTCCGGGATCAGTGTGGGAGCCTTGGAGAGCAAGATAGGCCTATTTGCAGATGACGTCATACTATGTGTCACGAACCCTGAGGTCTCCTTACCTCATATATTTAGAATAATTACCCAATTTGGGTAAGTTAGCTACTATAAAATTAATCTGAGTAAATGTTTAATCCTTGATATGGGTATCCCACAGGCCACAAAACAGAAACTAATTGAACAGTACCCACTGACTTGGAAGGCAGACAAAATCCCATACCTATGGATTCAATTAACTTATCCAATCAAAAACCTGGGAAAAATAAACTATGCAAATCTATTGCAAAATATAAATAAGGAAATACAAGCATACCCCAAGGCAATGATATCCTGGTTAGGCCGGATATCAGTAGTAAAAATGATGTTATTAACCCAAATCCTAGATTACTTTCGCAACCTACCTATTCAAATACCACTGCACACCCTCAATAAGCTCCAGTCAGCTCTAATGAGTTTCATATGGAACCGACAAAAAGCGAGAGTATCGGCAAAATTCCTGTTCATGCCAATAAGGTCAGGCGGGCTAGGATGCCCGTGTGTACGTGCATACTACCGAGCTACTATGCTAGATCAACTGAGATACTGGTGGGATGGGAACTCCCCAAAAGCCTGGGTAAAATTGGAAGCACAACTAGTGGGACATTCCTCTATGGCCTCATATATGTGGTATCTCCGTTTAGCCAAAAAAGAGCAATCACCAGGTTACCCCACAATACGAGCGAGAGCAAACATTTGGTTATCACAGAAGATGGGGCAGAAACTACTCCCCACAAGAACACATAAGCTCCTGATAACCATTATTGGTAAAATGATCCAAAATATGAATCTGGGGGATTGGATTTCAAAAGGGATAACCAAGGTAGGAGACATCATGAGTAACTTGGAGCTTAGACCGTTTGGTGACCTTGTTAGCACATTTGGGATAAATAAGAGGGACTTTTACAAATACCTCCAAATTAGACACTTATTGTCAAATGTGAAAACAAAACAACATGAGTTGGTATCATCATATGAA
The DNA here is from genome assembly GCF_048569485.1 of Anomaloglossus baeobatrachus. Lineage (NCBI taxonomy): Eukaryota > Metazoa > Chordata > Amphibia > Anura > Aromobatidae > Anomaloglossus > Anomaloglossus baeobatrachus. The sequence continues at coordinate 371,988,154 of NC_134354.1, read as the reverse complement.
AATTTCTTTGAGGTAACAAAGACACAAAGGAGGAGGGGGATATCAAGGGCGTATGAAGCCCTCAATGACACACAAAACCCGCACTCCTTACCATATGTGAAGAAATGGGAAAAAGATTTGCAAACTCAATTCCTGGAAGAACAATGGGAGTATTCGTTTCAAATACACAAAAAAATGTCCCATTGTATCAACCATGTAGAGATATCAAGGAAACTCCTATATAGGTGGCATTACACGCCAGTAAGGCTAAAGAAAATATATCCTCGGAGCTCAGATAAATGTTGGAGGTGTAACAACCAGTCGGGTTCATTGCTTCACATCTGGTGGGAGTGTGGGATGATACAACCAGTTTGGACAGAAACACAACAGTGCTTAAGTTCAAAATTGGGATATAATATGGAGCTGGGCCCCGAAAAAGCTCTGTTGTCCATAGGCCTGGAAGAAATGGATTACAATGATGTAATAATAACCGTACAATTTCTGACAGTGGTAAGAGTGTGCATTCTGAGTAAATGGAAAACACCGCAGGTTCCGACTGCTCAAGAAATAAGGGCCAAGATGCAACACAATTGTAGCATGGAGCGGATGATTGCAATTAAAAATAATAGAGGGTTCAAGTTCAAAGTAACATGGGGGAAGTGGCTAGATTACTCCGATTCCAGGTGAGAATAGGAAAAGGGGAACGGTGGTGCTCACGTCCATCTGGTGCTGAAGTGGCGGTATAATCATTGGGGATTGATATTATATGTTGATAGTTCAATTGATAGCAATGAATGACTGGGAATGGATAATCTTTACTATTAAGGATAACCGACTGGACAAAATAACTCATAACATGTATGTTCAATTTTTATTGTTAAAAATAAATAAAATTTATGGTTCAAAAAAAAATAAAAAACCTAAAAGTTCAAATCACCCCCCAATTTGCCACATAGAAAATTAAAGGGTTACAAAACTATAAAATATAAACATATTTGGTATAGACGTGTTGAGAAATGCCCCAGGAATCAAAATATAAAATCAATTAATCTGATTGGTAAATGGCGTAGCGGGAAAAAAAAAACAAATGCCAAAATTAATTTTTTTGATCAGTACAAATTTTGCGAAAATTGCAATAACAGGCGATCAAAATGTAGCATCTGCGCAAAAATGGTACAGTTAAAAACATTAGCTCAAGACAAAAAATATAAGCCTTCACTGAGCCATAGATCTCAAAAAATGAGAATGCTATGGATTTTGGAAAATGGCGCAAAAAGTGAGCCACTTTTTTTGGTCAAACGTCTGAATGTTTTTTAACCCCTTAGATAACAGTAAACCTATACAAGTTTCATGTCTATGAACATGTACTGACCTGAGGCATCACACCGACACACCACTTCTACCATATAATGAACATGGTGAATAAAATATCCCAAAAACAATCGCACAACAATGCAATCACACTTTTTTTGCAATTTTTCCGCACTTGGAATTGTTTTTCGGTTTTCCAGTACACTATACGGTAAAATTTATGGTTTAATTTCAAAGTACAACTCATCTTGCAAAAAAATAAGCCTTTATTTGGCAAGATTGTTGGAAAAATAAAAAGGTTATTATGGCTCTCAAAAGAAGGGGAGCAAAAAACAAAAACGAAAAAATAAAAATTGCCCAGGGGTGAAGGGGTTAATGTCACACTCAGAGATTGACAGCAGCATTTAACAGATTAACAGCCATTGCCTGCCACCACCCCATGAGCCCACTCTATTCACCAGCGGACATCAGTAAAGGGCTAATTTGCTTCATAGAGTGGTAAAAGCAAATGCACAAAGAGATCACAACTGCAACCTGTATTAATATTTTCTGCAGAGTTGTGACTTGTCTCACATGATCACGCTGAGTTCTATAAGCAGTTGCCACATCACTTTCTGCTATTTGAGCACCAGAACAAAGTAAGCAGCAGCGCTGAAACGCCAGCTCAGCGAACCACATACTGCATTCATTGCACTGTGTTGTTTTTCTTTTCTGCTCTGTTGCTCTGTTCATTGGTCAGTGTCATAGAGGAGAACAAGTAAATACACAAAGCGAAGTTTTGTGATTGATGGCTAGTTTTCTGAAGGTAAACAGTTTGCATATTGGGCTGTTATAGGGGGACACAGACAAAAAATAAAAAAATTGTTCTAGAATCAGTAGACCAGCACCAACTGGTAGGTGCTCCTTCTACATAAAAAAAAAAATTAAGCAAAAATCATGTTTAGCTATGATTTCACTGCTATTGCCTTTACTTGTTGCCATTAAAAAAAAACAAGAGCTGTGGAAAATGTAACATATTTGTGCTATAAAAAAAATACATAGCTACAATATATTAACAATTGAAATATTTAATGATGTTGTTTCCTTTGCACATAAAAATTTCCAAATTTACTTACAGGGAATCTGTCACTAGATTTTTACTACCTTATCTGAAAGCAGCATAATGTAGGAAAAGAGAGCCTGATTCCAACAATGTATCACTACAGGGGGCTTTACACGCTGCGACATCGCTAATGCGGAGTCGTTGGGGTCACGGAATTTGTGACGCACATCCGGCTGCATTAGCGATGTTGCTGCGTGTGACACCGATGAGCGATTTTGCATCGTTGCAAAAACGTGCAAAATTGCTCATCGTTGACATGGGGGTCCATTCTCCATTATCGTTACTGCAGCAGTAACGATGTAGTTCGTCGCTCCTGCGGCAGCACACATCGCTATGTGTGACGCCGCAGGAACGAGGAAGCTCTCCTTACCTGCCTCCCGGCCGCTATGCGGAAGGAAGGAGGTGGGCGGGATATTCGTCACGCTCAGCTCCGCCCCTCCGTTTCTATTGGGCGGCGGTTCAGTGACGCTGCTGTGACGTTGCAGTGACGCTGAACAAACCGCCCCCTTAGAAAGGAGGCGGTTCGCCGGTCACAGCGACGTCACCGGGCAGGTAAGTATGTGTGACAGGTCTGGGCGATGTTGTGTGGCACAGGCAGCGATTTGCCCGTGTCGCGCAACAGATGGGGGCAAGTACCCACACTAGCGATATCGGGACCGATATCGCAGTGTGTAAAGTAGCCTTTAGATTACAAGGTGCAGCAGTTGTGATACAATCAAAGTTTTTAGTATACAAAAAAACCACAGATTTAAGACAGGGGAACATATTTAACAAAATCATGTCTATTTATCAGTTATTCCCTCTCTATATAGTTGATAAAGTAATGTAGAATAAACTGAATTAGTAAAATTTTTTGAAGAATGCGTGCAGAGAAATACACACAAGGAGTACTATATTCAAAATTTATAAATATTTTATTGGTTACAAAAAAATCATCATGTTACAAAAAATGATTGTTTAGGGAATTCTTAAAGGCAGAGAATAACCATGTGTCCAGTACCAAATGTAAAGATGGTTAATAAAGTGAGCCATCTTCTATGTACAAATATAGTGTTTCAATGTGAATATTCATATGTGATTATGTCCAGCCCAAGCTGGGAGCACAAAATAGTGTTCTATGAGCAGCTCATTGAGGAGAGTATATTCAATAGTGAAGGGTTAAATGCCCTATGTATAAAGCTCACCCATAGAGAAAGACAGCTAAAATCCTGGTAACTGGGCACAATGGTGATGTTCCAATCCGTCCTGCACGCGCGTATCACGTCGGCGGCTTCTTCAGCAGAGTGGGGTAGGCGTCTTACAGATCACAAAGGTCTGTTTAAATCTATGTTCAGACATGTGTTGCAGATGTAATTGAACATTCTCAGGTGGATCTCATTCATCAAGCAGGCACCCGAGGAGACGCACACAATCCGGCAGCACTCTGGCTGATATGCGCCTGCTCAGGGAGAAATCTCCTGTTGACGTCATTCGGGCATGCACATCAGCGTGTTAGAGGCCGCAGGGTGTATGCACCCGGAAACACCCGCTACAGTGCGTGCACACGATGAGGAAGGGATCCACATGACTGTCTGTCCGTCTCACTATATGAAACATATGTCAAGTGACAGATAAGGTATTTCACGAAGGTGACCGGTTATTACATAAATGAATGGGCCGTCATACAAGGATGAATAGATATTGAAACAACGATTATATCATAGCCTAATAAGAGTATTTACAGGAGTTATACACATAGGTAGAACATTACTTGATAATCAAGGTTAGTTTCACATTCATTGTCTCAATATGGGATAGCGGTTAAAGAAAAGTTCCATATTATGTGGGAGTTCTCACATCTTATACAGATGGGGAGCAGCCAAATAAGTTGGAAATCCAAAAGAAATACATTTTTTTAAATAAGGAATCGTGAAGATGATCAGATTTTACATAAGTTGTATCATATTTTTTAAATACTATCCAGAAGTAACACAATTACATCATAACGGTCGTAATAGAATAATAGGTGACAATGAAATATAAGGATATATATAAACGTAAAATATAGCACCTAATATGGAGGACAGTATATTAAAATGGAATAATAGAATGAGTCCATATACAAAAATGTTTCTTTCCCAGTTGCAACAAGTAAGGGTTGTCGAAATACTTCAAGAGATGGAAGAATATAGAATGTAGCATTCAAGCTCATGATGAGTTATTACCAAAAATTAAAAACATATAAACAAAAAGACATAGGAAAACAGAAAACTACCATAATTAAAGAGCTAGGAACATGGTGGATGGCATATGTTACAGGAAGGGGGCAAAACTAAGTTTTTCATTCAACCCATCGGGGGTCATAGTGCCTAAGATAGTAATCCACTGGCACTCTAATTGCACGAGTTGTTTCTTCAGGTCTCCCCCTCTGATAGCACAGTGCAGGGCATCAATGCCCTTTACTTTCAGTCCAGAGGGGTCGCAATTATGAGCGATTTTGAAGTGCCGGGGGAGAGTTCTGAGGGATGTGAGATCATTAATTTGTTTGGAGTTAATAATATCACGGACTTGCTCCCTTATTCAGACTCGGAGCTGTCTGGAGGTAAGTCCGATGTAGATTTTAGAACAGGGGCATGTCACGTGATATATAACATAAGTGCGGTTACAGGATATATATTTCGAGATCCTGTAACGTTTTTTAGTATTATTCATGGGTTCAAATTCCATACTTCGAATTATATTCCCCTCCTTACAGGCTAAACAATCACTGCATGGGTAGCATCCTCCTTTCAGAGTTCTCTGCTGTAAGATGAACCTCAGCAGAGAAAGTAAACCCCACATACATCACAGCTTTCTATGCACAATGTCTATTGATAGTGAGCTGCTTATCACAGGAGAGGACATGGTTGGGCACAGGCTCCCATGCACTGTAATCTAGCAGTGACAACTAGTGTTAAAACCTTTATTATAAGTAAACAACAGCACACAGTGTGATCAGTGACACATCACTGAATTCTGTGTTATTACCTCTACTGCTGTCTTCAGATAACATAGCAAAAGCCTGCTGACAGATTCCCTTTAAAGCTACTATAGCTACTATATCATTGTCCACATTCCACTGTATCTTTTTTGTTAGAAGATATTAGCAAAAATGTATATAATGTGTGATATTTTGTATATACTTTGTATTCCACATCTGCCATATCAATAAATATATAATAATTAATTATAATAGTAATAACATTTAGCAACAATTTTCATTCCTTTGTGTGTCCAATTCCTATATTTACATTAGGCTTTGTCATTACGTGACCACAGAATGGAGCAACATGTACAGTATATTGCAATATGTTTACTGCATAAACACCTCCTTTTACTGGTAAACAACCTGTTTTATGTCACAGTGTCTTCTCGAAGTAGTGATGAGTTTAGATTACGGGAAGGTAAACAAAAGGTTAGTTATATTACAGTGGCATGTAAAGGTTTGCGCACCCCAGGTCAAAATTACTGTTATTGTGAACAGGTAAGCAAGTTGAAACAATTGAAACAATTAGAGATGAATGGACCTGTTGCAGTTCAGGTTCGGCGGGTTCAGCGGGACTTTAGTTAATCGGGACCAGACTTAATATTGGAAGTGATTGTGGCATAAAGTTAATGATGACACCTTTCCTTTGTATTTTAGGCAAAAAAAAATATTTTCATCTTTTACATTAGAAAAATTACAAAAATGAAAATGGGTTTGCAAAATTTCATACTTAATAGAAAGTGATCAAAAAATATTATAGGACCCAAAGTTGTGACAATCAAAACATCCCGCAAAAAACAAGCCCTCACATGACTCTGTTGGCAGAAACATAGAAAAACTACAGCCTTTAAAATCCAGTGATGCAAAAAACCTTTATTTTGTAAAAAAACGTTTAGTGTAATAGTAGCCAAACCTAAAAAAAAAATATAAACCTAATATCGCTGCAATCGTACTTACTAGATGAATAAAGGCACGTAATCACATACACACAAGGTGAATGGCGTAAAAAATAAATAAATAAAGCCATTTATTCATCTGCTGTTGTTTGTTTATTCTGCCTCCCAAAGATCGCAGTATGGCATGGATCATATTTATCCTGCGAGCTACACTGAGTGCTTATACTGAGGATTACATGTAAATATCTGAAAAAATGTGCTTCAGACAAAATTTACAATGGAAAATCCCCTGCAATGAGGCAGAGCAAGTCACTTTGAACTCCTGTCTGGCTTGTGGTCCAGCAGTGTCCATCTTTTTATGCGCCTTTTTAGTGTTGCACAAATGCGTGGTCATCAACAGTTTTGACCACCTTTGAAAAGACAGACACCGCTGAACAGAGGCCAAACAGAGTCCGGAGTAAAGGCCACTTTACACGCTGCGATATCGGTACTGATATCGCTAACGTGTGTACCTGCCCCCATCGTTTGTGCGACACGAGCAAATCACTGCCCGTGGCGCACAAAATCGTGCGGACCCGTCACACATACTTACCTGCATAGCGACGTCGCTGTGACCGGCGAACCGCCTCCTTTCTAAGGGGGCGGTTCTTTCGGCATCACAGCGGCGTCACTAAGCGACCGCCCAATAGAAGCGGAGGGGAAGAGATGAGCGGGACGTAACATCCCACCAACCTCCTTCCTTCCGCATTGCCGGCGGCTGCAGGTAAGATGAGGTTCCTCGTTCCTGCGGTGTCACACGTAGAGATGTGTGCTGCCGCAGGAACGACGAACTACATCGTCCAAGCATCAGCAACGATAATTGGGAAGAGGGGGGGATGTCACCGATGAGCAATTTTGAATGTTTTTGCGACTTTTCAAAATCGCTCATAGGTGTCACACACAACGACATTGCTAAAGCGGCCGGATGTGTGTCACAAATTCCGTGACCCCAACGAGATCACTTTAGCGATGTCGTAGCGTGTAAAGCGGCCTTAACTCTGCTGCCTCACTAGTGAATTAATCCATTGGGGTTTCACCTGAATCATGTATTTCTGAGATGTAGATGGAAACCCTGATGTAAGCACTCAGCATAGAGCACAAGATAAATGGGAACTGATCTAAAATGTTCTTTACCCAAATCACCAAAGAGCATTCAATGCAACCTACAAAAACTAAAGTCCCCATTCAGGTCTGTCATCTGTTAACAGAAATATAGGAAGCTTCCAGGTTACTGGTAACACAAAGGTTCTGGATAAAAGCTATGGTTCCCCAACTCAAAAAAGAAATCAAGCAAAATCTGCGCCCTCAAAGCCAAATGCCCTGTCCCTTTTGACTCCCACAATGTGCTTAAACCACAGTTAACATTCACATGTTTAGCATTGTTGTAGTGAGGAGGCCCCGCTTAATTTACAGGTTTCAGGTATCCAGAAGCATGAGCTGGGCACAATGTATGGGTACTACAATGTACTAGGCACGACAAGGATTTATTTGCAATTTTTAATTCTGCAACATTTACTGAGTTTGACACCATAGGTGTTTTTCAGAGAAATCGTAACTACACCCATAGATGAATTCTAAGAGAGGCATAATTTACAAAATTTAGTTGCTTGAGGGTGTTTCTGTTATTCTGGCACTTAGGGGCTTTGCAAAGGGAGTCTGCATACTATTCTAGGAAAATCTGTGCTCTAATAAATTGTGTAATACATTATTGGGACCTTTCTACCTATTACCCTTGTGAAAATTGGAAATCTGGGGTTAAAACATTATTTTAGAGGTACAAATGTAATAATTTTTTCTTTAACACCCAATAGTATAACATTTTGTGACACACCTGTGGTGTAAATATGCTCACTGCATGCCTGGATGCCTGGATGAATTCATTGAGGGGTGCATCTTATAATATGAGGTCATTTGCGGGAAGTTTCTGCTGTAATGGCACCTCAGGGGCTCTGCCAATGTGACATGACGGGGCGCTTCTTCCATTCTTTACTTTGCACTGTGCTTAAAAGTAGTTTTCGACCACATATGGGTTATTGGCATAATCAGGAGAAATTGCACAACAAATTTTGCCATTATCTCCTATTAGCCTTGCGAATTTGAAAAATGTGGGTTGAAAGCAACATTCTTGTGGTTAAAAATGTATTTTTTCATTTTCATGGCTCAACTTTACAAAATTCTGTTCAAGGTGCTTACCAAACAACGAGATAAATTCCTTGAGGGGTCCAGTTTCCAAAATAAGGTCACTTGTGGGGGAACTCCACTGTTTAGGCACCCCAGAGGCTTTGCCAATGTGACATGGCTCCTGCAATCCATTTCAAATAATTCTAATCTCAAATATGATCATATATGGGGTATTGGCATACTCAGGAGAAATTGCACAACAAATTGTGTGGTCCATTTTCTCCTGTTACACTGATGAAAAGTTAAAATTTAGGGTTAAAACAACATTTATGTGGCTAAAAATTTGTTTTTTCATTTGCACGGCTTAATGTTATAAAATTCTGTGAAACACCTGGGAATTCAAGGGGCTCACCACACATTTAGATAAATTCCTTGAGGGGTCTAGTTTCTAACATGGGGTCACTTGTGGGGTAGCTCCACTATTTAGGTACATCAGAGGCTTGACCCATTGAGGAAGGATTCTCCAGTCGTGATGTTTGTGTTACCCCACCATTACCCCCTTAGTAAATAACACACAGACTGCATGCGACTTGGTTCAAAATTAGCCACAGCAGCCTTAATTACCTATTATTACACTCTAATACAAGCGGGCGCCGTCCAACGGGCTACCCCAAATAAATACCAATAGGTAATGCATAAATAACAAACAGTATATATATAACCCTGGGTAGGCCCAGTCCAGGAACCACTTCTTGCACCAATATCCCTGGCCACAACACACTGACCCAGAGATGAGGTATTAATCACCCACGGATTAATACCCCGACACTTTTTCAGAACCCCGTGCCTGCAATTTCCCGGAACCTGGAGCCACCATACCAAGACAGTGTCTCTCGGTCCAGCTACCAATCCCCTCAAACCACCTCTGGACTAGACTTACCCCCGCTGCTGCGACAAACACATTTCCCATCCTTCCATCCCCCCCTTTTTTTTAACACAGTATTAAACAAAACTCCAAATAAAACCTCCAAGGGAGGGTGGGAGGGCATCAGTCTCCGTCGGAAGTCACAAAAGGAAGGTAAGACACCTCCCCAGCTCCTTATATACCCCCCCCTCCTGGGACACTTGTTCTCACAACCAATCTCATTCACCATCCCATAAACCAAAAAACTCCTATTTCCTTTATTAACGCCATCACTCCTTCCCTTCCCTCTGGTCATGTCGCCCTTCCACCCTATGGGTTCCATGGCTTTCTTGACCCATTGAGGAAGGGTTCTCCAGTCATGATGTTTGTGTTACCCCACCATTACCCCCTTAGTAAATAACACACAGACTGCATGCAACTTGGTTCAAAATTGGCCACAGCAGCCTTTATTACCAAATAAATAACAATAGGTAATACATAAATAACAAACAGTATATATATAACCTTGGGTAGGCCCAGTCCAGGAACCACTTCTTACACCAATATCCCTGGCCGCAACAAACCGACCCAGAGATGAGGTCTTAATCACCCACGGATTAATACCCCCATACTTTGGCAGAACCCGGTGCCTGCAATTTCCCGGAACCCGGAGCCACCATACCAAGACAGTGTCAGTCGGTCCAGCTACCAATCCCTTCAAACCGCCTCTGGACCAAACCTACCCCCGACACAGGACAGGACACATGACTCCTTACGTGGCCTGTACCCGCCACACACCCAAAGCTTGCTCCACACCCTCACGCAAACCCAACGCCCATAAATCCGAACCAATATCGTTAAGGTGCACACCATCACCCCTCCGAAACTGCCACCTCGGCGACTCCAGCTCCATATGCCTCACTGCAATACCACCATTTCTTCTCACAAAACGCAGCACCACCCTGTTCACTTTCGCCCGGGCTCGATTTAACCTCTCAACAGAACTAGCCCCCTCTACACCAACCTGGCCACGATGTCCAACCATACTGTGGAGACACGGGGGTCAGTGGGTGCTCTCATCCGCTGGCCCGGCCACCTTTAGAAAGACAGCATGGCCCAGGGCTCATCCCAACTGAACGCTCAACCTCCTTAACCGTGGGTGGAACACTACTCAGACAGCACAAGGATGAGGGAATCACAATATTAAGACTTTATTGGATCCCCAAACAATTAGCGGCACATAGCACATCACCAGCAAAACACACAAATGTAACAGGCAACAGTTTCTCACCCTTCCGCTGGCTCACCGGGGATTTAGAATGTCCGTGCCTCATAGCTTCCAGGGCTACTTACTCCAATCCAGCAGCACCCCGCTTTCGGCGGGCACCCACCGAGAATGGAATAACGCCAGATTTAGGAAGCTGGCTGAGGTCCGCAAAGTTTATAGCCTGGTGACCAAATTGTCCCAACCTGGGTTTCTTCCTTAAGTAGTCTCTGGTATGATGATATGATATAATCCTGGCAGCCGGAGTCGAAATCCCTAGACTACAGTTATGGTCTCCAATTGGAATCGGAGCCCCTAGATTGAAGCCATGTAGCCAAGTGATCCTTTAGTCGGAGCCAAAGTCCCTAGACCGAGTCCACAAGGCATCCTGGTTCTGATCCCCTAGCCAGCTCCTAAGAGCTTAGACTGGATCATGCAACATCCATCAACCCTGGTGACTCCAAGAAGTCTCCTTTTATAGCCATCGCCTTCCCTTAGGATATACTGTGCCCTTATCGGATTGGTTGTACAAGGTTGCTTCTCTTATTGGATGAATTTCAAGCTGCATGGATAATGTTCATTTAAATGATGTGGACAGAAAGACTGAGGATATTTACATGTAGTCTGCAATCCACAAACTGACAATGGCCACTGAGGTAATTTACATTAGATTATCAATACACAACTACATTGCAATGGACGCTCAGAAGGGTCTGGCAGAAACAATAGTTTAGCAAGCATGAGTTAACACACAGAAGAACAATACATCTGGCTAATGTAAGAAATTTAACCCATGACACACATTGAAAAAGTCTGTGTCGTCACACATTCCTCCCCCTTCTTAATTAGCCAGATGAGAAAATGGATGAATCTTGACGAGGTTGTTGATGGAACGGCCATATGTGGTAGGCCTCTGATCATCCTTCTCCTCTTGACGGCATTGTCCTTTTTAATGGTGAGGTCAGCAACAGAGGCTCGCATCTATGCACCTCCCCCTGATTACCTCCCCCAGGTTGAGCAGCCAATATTGCGGACAAGAACTTAGGTGGGGTCCATGAGTTGGACTTGCATAAATTTCTTACTATCACTCTTCCCCCAGTCAATAGCCACAGTCTGGTTTGGCTTACTCATGGTTGTTGGCTTAGATGTGGATGATGGAGACTGGGAATGTGAATTATCCTTGGAAAAGGTGTTAGAAAGATCCACATCAGGGTCCTGCTTGGCTTGGAAGTGGGTGATGGCTGCTACAAACTGGCTGGATGGTCCTTGTCCTTGGTCATACTCCAAAATAACTGGTGTGAGCAGGTAATCCACAAGCCCCACTTCCCTCTAGGTGGTATCCGAAACAACAGGCTTGGTGGGGCCATCCATGAACCCCACTTCAATTTTCTCCTGGTTAGTCCCCAAAATACCAGGTGTGGGGAGGCTGTCCATAAACTCCATATGGACCTCTTTCTGGTCAGACCCCAAAATAACTGGTGTGGGGATGCTGTTTATAAGTTCCACATCAGCCTTGCTCTGGTCAGTTTCCACAATGACAAGTATGGGGAGGCTATTCACAAGTCCCACATCGATCGCTTCCTGGTTGGTCTCCAAAATACCAGTGTGGGGAGGCTGTCCACAAGTCTCACATCAATCTCTCCCTGGTCATTTCCCAAAACAACTGGTGTGGGGACGCTGTCCATAAGCTCCACCTCGACCTCTCCCTGGTCGGTCCTTAGGTCCAACTTCATACATGCCAGAGGGATGTTCGAGTGCTGGCCCTCAGCCAGGGAGATGGATAATTGGGAATCTGATAAATGGTCTTTTGGGGAAACAATAACTGGGCTTACCAGGTGTCACATCCCCACCGAAGTCTGCTCCTGCGACTTCTGCTCCGATCGCCAGACAACGCCATGTTCCCACCATGGATACTACTGATGATGGGAGAGGAGTCGGTGCCCATGGCTCTGCGGAGCACAGGCTCCGCTCATCCACTAGGATGGGTTTCCCTGGAATCTGCAGTACCACTGGCTGACTGTAGTTGGCGTGTGTCTTCCAGCTGAAGTTGCCAACATTAATCTACAGCCAATGGGAAGACACCACACCCTTCTTATTCCCCCTCCTGTCATATGACAACTGCCAGAGATAGTTCTGTACTCCTGGCTCATGTGCTGTTTGTATTTTGATTCATGTGAGCTGACCTTTGCTTGTTGTTTGACTACCCTCCTGCCTGTCATTTTTTGTACCTTGCTGCCAGTTCCGGATTTGACCTCTGCTTTGTCTCTTCACTACGCCCTTGTCTGCCGATTCTGTTCCTGTTTAGCGTCACCTGGATTTTGACCCTGCCTGACGACCACGGACTACAGCCTACCACAGGTAGTGATCTCTGGGGCTCCGTGTAATTCCAAATCCCTGTATACGGGTAAAGGGTTGCAGAGTTCTTGGGGTCCTGCTTTGTGAGCGGCTTTTCTCTAGACTCCCCTTACAGCCAGTCTGAGTCTGTGGCTCCAATCAGGCATTACATTATCTCTGGCCCACTAACAAAAAAAACTAACTAAAAAAAAAAAAAGATCCTCTCAAAACTTTGATGGACCAGGTGCTCACCCTGTCTGGCTTGGTTCGACGACTTGCACAGCAAGTGCAAGAGCTCCAGTCTGCCCAAGTTCAAGCTCCTGCAGCACCTCCCTTATCATGTCCAGAGTCCTGTCGACGTCAAGGGAGCAGATCACGTTGGAGAGACCATCTTGGAGAGCCTGGATCTCATAGACAATCGCTTCCAGAGCAGCAACTGCACCTGAGTGAGCCCCAGGATACTCACTCAGGTGCCCAGGTACTTTCTGCAGACCCTATAAAGTTAATGTTACCTGTCTCATTGTCTCACCAGGGAAAAGTTGTGTGGCTGCAGGCCTTTATTGATTGTGGCTCTGCAGCTAATTTCATAAACTCTGATGTAGCAAAAGAGCTGGGTTTGCCTTTGCTGAGACTGAACTCTCCCATTAAAATCTCTGCAATTGATAATACCCCTCTCACTCAGGGTGTGGTTAACCTTGTAACCCCAGAGATCTCCATGCTTGTTGGTTCTCTGCATGTAGAATCAGTGTCATTTTGTTCCATTGTCTGGTTTACCTAATTCTGAAATGCTTAGCAGGTTGTTCATTAGGCATATTGTGTGGTTACACGGGGTTCCTGAAAATATTGTTTTTGGCAAAGGAACGCAGTTCGTCTCGAAATTCTGGAGGGATTTTTGTAAAAAGATTAATATATAGTTATATTTTTCTTCCACCTACCACCCAGAGAGCAATGCTCAGACTGAACATTCTAATCAAATCTTAGAACAATATCTCCGGTGTTACGTGTCTGATCATCAGTCTGACTAGGTGGAATATCTACCACTAGCTGAGTTTGCCATTAATAACCAGTATCAGGAGTCTATCCAGACTACCCCTTATTTCTGCAATTTCAGGTTGCATCCACGTTTTGGGTCCTTTTTTCCGCTATGGTGGATACTCCTGAAGCTGAAGCACTGTGAACAAACTGAAGGCTATCTGGTCTGAGGTGAAAGAGAACTTGAAGAGGGCACAGGGTGGTCAAGCCTCAGCTGCTAATAAGAGGCGTTCCAAGGGCCCAAGCCTTGGGGTTGGGGATAAGGTATGGTTGTCCACCCGTCATATTAAACTCAAGGTCTCTTCTGCTAAGCTGGGTCCCAGATTTATTGGACCTTCCGAGATAGTCGAGGTCAACAATCCCACAGCTTTCCGCCTGAACCTCCCTCAGTCCTTCAAAATATCGAACGTGTTCCACAAATCCCTCCTCAAGTTGTATCGTGTTCCCATTCACCCAGTCAGGCCCCCTCCTCCTCCTGTTTTGGTCAAGGGTAGCCTGGAGTATGAAGTACAGAGAATCCTTGACTCCCTTATTGCTAGAGGGGTGGTGCAGTATCTTGTACATTGGAAGGGTTATGGCCCTGAGGAGCGATCATGGGTCCCAGCAAGTGAGGTCCACACTAAAGGTCTTTTCAGGCGATTTCACCTCCAGTTCCCTGACAAGCCGGGTTTTGAGGGTCCGGTGGCCCCTCGTGGAGGGGGGGTAATGTCACGTCCCCACAGGAGTCCGCTCCTGCGACTTCTGCTACGATCGCCAGACGATGCTATGTTCCCACCATGTATAGTGCTGATGATGGGAGAGGAGTCAGTGCCCATGGCTCTGCGGAGCACAGGCTCCGCTCATCCACTAGGCTGGGTTTCCCTGGAACCTGAAGTACAACTGGCTGACTGTAGGTGGTGTGTGTCTTCCAGATGAAGTTGCCAACATTCACCTACAGTCTATGGGAAGATACCACACCCTTCTTATTCCCCCTCATGTCATATGACAACTGCCAGAGATAGTTCTGTACTCCTGGCTCATGTGCTGTTTGTATTTTGATTCATGTGAGCTGACCTTTGCTTGTTGTTTGACTACCCTCCTGCCTGTCGTTTTTTGTACCTTGCTGCCAGTTCCGGATTTGACCTCTGCTTTGTCTCTTCACTACGCCCTTGCCTGACGATTCTGTTCCTGTTTAGAATC
This sequence comes from Anomaloglossus baeobatrachus, assembly GCF_048569485.1. NCBI lineage: Eukaryota > Metazoa > Chordata > Amphibia > Anura > Aromobatidae > Anomaloglossus > Anomaloglossus baeobatrachus. Next base: position 371,972,989 of record NC_134354.1, on the reverse strand, counting down.
TCCTGGTTTTTGACCCTGCCTGACGACCACAGACTACAGCCTACCAGAGGTAGTGATCTCTGGGGCTCTGTGTAATTCCAAATCCCTGTATAGGGGTTAAAGGGTTGCAGAGTTCTTGGGGTCCTGCTTTGTGAGCGGCTTTTCTCTAGACTCCCCTTACAGCCAGTCTGAGTCTGTGGCTCCAATCAGGCATTACACCAGGGTAATGGAGGAACTAGTGTCACGTAGTCCTTGGCTCTGAATGTCACAGACCTTGTCCGGTTGAGCTGGCAGATGGGCTCCAAGCATGGGGCCTCGGTTTTGGAGACAATCTTTATCCATATGCCCAAGGCGCCCACATGTATAACAGTGCTACGGCAAGTGGGCAAGTCACAGACCCTGTTTGTAGGCCTTTGTTTTGGTGCAGCTTCTGCTGGGTAGCGGGACCATCCTTCTCGAGCAGCTGGTGTTAGCAGTATGGCAGCTGGGACCCCATAAACCAATTCCAGAACACAAGCCCTCTCTTCTCTTGAGGATTTAGGCCCCAACAACTCTGTGGCTTGGGCTACTTGGGACCAAGTTGATTCCCGATTGTCACTAGATCCATGATGTGGCACATAGTTTAAATCCTCTGGGTCAATATCGGCGGGATCCTCATCGTCCTCTGCATCATTCTGGGCATTCCAACGGACTAATTTCCGGATCAAGTCTGACCGAGTGTCATCATTCCTATAGTCAATCTTTTGCATCTGGCACAGAACCTGTAGCATCAATTTACTGCTGCGGTCGTAACTCCTCTCCGGTCCTTGTCCCATGGCTGAGCTGGTGGGTTTGGACATGGCAGTGTCCGAAACCTGAATGCCTTCCCTATGGCCTGCTGGGTATGCTTATGTGTCTCCCTAGTTGTTGAGTCCTGGACGGTGTCAAAGAACACCAGTCCTCTGCAGCTCCCCTGGATAAACCAGGCTGAGTAGTATCCCACTGCTGCCACCAATTGTGGAGACACAGGGGTTAGTGGGTGCTCTCGTCCGCTGGCCCGGCCGCCTTTAGAAAGACAGCATGGCCCAGGGCTCATCCCAACTGAACGCCCGACCTCCTTAACTGTGGGCGGAATACTACTCAGACAACACAGGATGAGGGAATCACAATATCAAGACTATTGGATCCCCAAACAATTAACGGCGCATAGCACATACCAGCAAAACACACAAATGTAACAGGCAGCAGTTTATCACCCTTCTGCTAGCTCACCAGGGATTTAGAATGTCCGTGCCTCAGAGCTTCCAGGGCTACTTACTCCAATCCAATTTCGGCGGGCACCCATCGAGAATGGAATAACGCCAGATTTAGGAAGCTGGCTGAGGTCTGCAAAGTCTGTAGCCAGGTGACCAAATTGTCCCAACCTGGGTTTCTTCCTTAAGTAGTCTTTGGTATGATGATATGTTATAATCCTGGCAACCGGAGTCGAAATCCCTAGACTGCGGTTATGGTCTCCAATCGGAATCGGAGCCCCTAGATTGAAGCCATGTAGCCAAGTGATCCTCTAGTCGGAGCCAAAGTCCCTAGACCGAGTCCACAAGGTATCTTAGTTGTGATCCCCTAGCCAGCTCCTAAGAGCTTAGATTGGATCACGCAATACCCATCATCCCTGGTGACTCCAAGAAGTCTCCTTTTATAGCCATCGCCTTCCCTTAGGATATACTGTGCCTTTATCGGATTGGTTGTACAAAGTTGCTTCTGATTTTGAATGAATTTCCAGCTGCATGGATAATGTTCATTTAAGTGATGTGGACAGAAAGACTAAGGATATTTACATGTAGTCTGCAATCCACAAACTGACAATGGCCACTGAAGTAATTTACATTAGATTAGCAATACACAACTACATTGCAATGGACGTTCAGAAGGGTCTGGCAGAAATAATAGTTTAGCAAGCATGAGTTAACACACAGAAGAACAATACGTCTGGCTAATGTAAGAAATTTAACCCACGACACACATTGAAAAAGTCTGTGTCGTCACACATACCACAATCAAGCCTGGGTACCTCGCCCATAAACGCAGCAAATCTATCTTGACATCCCTGATCAACTCACGCGATGCCCGCAAATCCAGGTCATTCCGTCCCACGTGTATCACTAACACATTCAGAGGTCTGTCCATCCTGCAGTAATGTTCAAATTCCGGCACAACCCTGCTCCACTCCATTCCACGCATACCGAGCCACGTGACTGATGCCAGTGACCTGTCCAATCCCAGCCAGCGACCATTCGAACGAGCATTGGCCCAACGGGCCCCCCAAAAAACGAAAGAGTTCCCCAATATCCAGATCAGGCACATCCCTGCAATAAAACAAACTAAATTATAAGAACAATATGATACCAATCAAATTGCACCAACTATAACAAACCAACTGCAAAAAACAACAAAACTCCAACCCCAAGTCCTCAATGCGATAGCAGCTGTGGGCGCAAATAACAACGAAAACGAGAGGACTCCCACCTTCCAATTCGTCTCACCACCTCATCCCCAAGGCCCCAACGAGAAGCTTCCGTGGCTGCCCCGATTCTAATGGAATGTGACCCATAATCCTCCGGGCGGTCCCCAGCCTATCGCAAACAACGCCTCAGCACTGCTACAAATTGGTAACGCGATAACAAGGAACCATCCTTATGACGTAGCAGTGAACCCGGAAGGCCGCCCCACAGCCTAAAATACTTACTCACCACCTGCACCGGGCATAACTTATCCCCTTGCATCGCATACAACACCACCAACCTACCACGACCCATCTGGTCTGTTTTGGACCGACGAAGCCGACACTCAACCCTCTAACCCTAGATGGACTCACCAACTCCCCGATCCGAAAGGCCCCAAAAAAGGCCAGCACAAAAGCTGTCTCAAAAAGCACCCTCTCATGAGCAGATTAGAGATGAGCCACCCTCTAAAGGCTCGAGTTCGGTTCGGTTTGTCGAACGGAGGCCGCGTTCGAGTTCGGCTCGACGAACCGTTCGACGAACCTCTCGAACCCCATTGAAACCAATGGGAGGCAAACACAAACACATAAAAACACATTATAAATGTACACATACAGTTAATAAACATTGCTATAACACTTACAGGTCCCCGCGACTCGTCCTGCACTTTGTCTCCCGCCGCTTTTCCTTCCGATAATCGCTGCGTCCTCCCAGTAACCAGCACCAGCATAGGACCTATCATGATGTCAAAATAGCCATGTGACCAGTCACGTGTCTATTATCTCATTGGCTACAGACTGGTCACATGGCTAGACGTCACTGCTAGGTCCTGTCAGTATATCTCTCCGGTACGCGGTACTCGTTTGTGCATCCCCGTGTACCGGCGATATGCTCTGGCACATGATCGGCTCCCCGTTCCGTTATTCACCGGCTGCCACAGCCGGTCAATAACGGAGATCACCGTTGCTATAGCAACGCGCCTGTCAGCAGTGACGTCAACGCTTACAGCACACAGCTGCTGATCACTCACTGAGTGATATAGACTGCACGGGAAGCAGCAGTGTCTTCCTCCAATGTAGTGCTCTCTGATGTAGCTGAGCTGCATGGGTTGAAGTAGAAAGAAGACAGAAGACCATGGATCGTGGAGGGATGCGAGGAAGTAATAAACATGGAGTCTCTAAGTGTGTCTGTGTATTTATTTCTATTAAAGTATTTTTTCTCTGTGTGGTGTCTTTTTTTTTAACCCTTTATTGGAGATTCTTAATGGCCAGGTCAAACTTGCCTGACATTAAGAATCTCTGACTTAATACTAGCTAGTAAAACAAAGCTAGCTCATTATTAACCAGCAAGCCACCCAGCTTCAGGGCTGCTGGAAGAGTTGGATACAGCGCCATATGATGGTGCATCTATGAAAGCGCCATTTTCTGGGGCGACTGCGGACTGCAATTCGCAGCAGAGGGGCCCAGAAATCTCGGGCCGACCTGTGCTGTGGATTCCAATCCCCAGCTGCATAGTTGTACCTGGCTGGACACAAAAATGGAGCAAAGCTCATGTCGATTTTTTTTTTTAATTAGTTCATGAAGTTCATGAAATAATTAAAAAAAGGGCTTCCCTATTTTTTTAGTTCCCAGCCGGGTACAAATAGGTAGCTGGGGGTTGGGGGCAGCCCGTACCTGCCTGCTGTACCTGGCTAGCATACAAAAATATGGCGAAGCCCACGTCATTTTTTTGGTGGGCAAAAAACTTTTGCATACAGTCCAGGAAGGAGTATGCCGAGCCTTGTAGTTCTGCAGCTGCTGTCTGCTCTCCTGCATACACTAGTGAATGGAGCATGCTGAGCCTTGTCGTTCTGCGGCTGCTGTCTGCTCTGCTCCATACAGACAGACAGCAGCTGCAGAACTACAAGGTTCAGCATACTCCATCCAGGAGTTCCACAAAAAGCAAAAATATCCAGCATCCACGTCTTGGACTCAGACTAAGAGCGAGGAGCTTGAAACGCGTACCATCTGTATGAGGGGTCCAAGAGGACTTTTATATTTGTTGGGGATGTGATGTTTATCACCCTATGTTTTTAATGGATTCTGAATAAAGACACAACTTTTATATTTCACCTGGACGTGGATGCTGGATATTTTTGCTTTTTGTGGAATTCCTGGCGTGGCTGGTCTTTATCCTTGCACCTGTCTCTCATTGGAGTCTCCATAGACCTGGGTGAGCTGATTTTTCTTTTTTCTTCTCCATCCAGGAGTGTATGCAGGAGTTTTTTGCCCCCCAAAAAATTATGTGTGCTTCGCCATGTTTTTGTATGCTAGCCAGGTACAGCAGGCAGCTACGGGCTGCCCCCAACCCCCAGCTTCGCCCAATTTTTGTGTCCAGCCAGGTAAATCTAGGCAGCTGGGGATTGGAATCCGCAGCTCAGGGTGCCCAAGCTTTCTGGGCACCCATGCTGCAAATTGCAGTCCGCAGCCGCCCCAGAAAATGGCGGTTTCATAGAAGCGCCATCTTCTGGCGCTGTATCCAACTCTTCCAGCTGCCCTGGTGACGGGTGGCTCGCAGGGTAATAATGGGGTTAGGGCTAGCTGTATATTATCAACTGACCCTAAGCCCAAAATTCATGGTGTCACGCCAATTTTAAAGAAAAAAGAATCCGGCACTCATAGATGTTTGCCAAAAAAGAAGAATTTGTTTATTCAGTGGCTAATTTGTGTGAAAAATCAATTTTACAGATGACATTTCGGTCACATAGGACCTTCATCAGATTAAATTCACACTAAACAAAAGAGAGAGAAAAAAGGAAATGTACTATAATATACAGTAATGCATAATAATTACAAAATATCCAGGTTTAAGCAAAACGGACCATATATACATTAGTTATACTTAAAGGACGGATCAGCGTATCAGGCGAACATCCTCCATTTAAATACAAGGAAATTATTATTCTCATAATGTTCCTATGGGTATATCCATAAATTTCAATTATCCCATTTAGGATTGAATTGCATATAAGGGATTATGAGGAAATATAATAGTAGACCAGATATAAAGTAATGGATGGGGCAATCTCAGCTACAGAGAGCAAGTCTGGAAAACAAAAAAGCATAAATCAACATATATAAAGAGAAAAGGCATCTTACCAGTGATGAATAGCCAGGGGACAGCGAAGCAATGAGCGCTAGTGTATGTATGCGTCTGTCACGCCAGGGAAATGCGCTAGCATATGTCCAAAGGAGAGGGTTTTTAAATGTCCCGGCGTCTAGCGTCACTTCCGGTTTTACGAAACCGGAAGTGACGATAATGGTTGGCAAAAGGATGGCAGTGTAACCACAATGTAAGTATCGTCATCTCCGGATCCGCAAAACCAGAAGTGACGATGATGGTTGGCAATGATTGGCAAGATCACCATATGTAAAAGAGGAAAGGACCATGTGAGCAGTCGTCACGTGATGCGCTCACGTGACCGGCTGTTTACATTACTCTCGTGAAAAGGGGCTCACTGGTGACAACGTTTGGATTTAACAGCTTAAATAAAACTGTCAATTGGCGTTATTAGTAGGTTAGATGGACGCTCCAATGGTAAAGGGGTTAAGATGTGATTACAATAGTCAGGAACCGTTACTACAGTAAGACGATTGGTTAATATATGGTATTATGGGTCATTTTAGAGGGAACTATACATATGCGTATATATATAAGAAGGAATATGTGAGAAGAAAATGAAAAATAAAAAAAGAATAATAAGGATAAAAATAAAAAATAAAATAAAAATAAAGAATAAAAAATAAAGGTAAAACAAATATAAAAAAATATGAAAATTATATAGAAAAATTAATTATGAAAAAAATCTTTATAAGAAAGAGGGGGAAGATTAGTGCTATATATTATAATAAATATATATAAGGAAAAATTGTTAGTAATTATGTTATGGAAAATCCATTTATAGAAAAATTATATAGAAAAAAATTATTATAAAAATATATAGAAAAATAAGAATAATGTATATAAAATTAAATACCAGAAGTTGATAATTGGGTTCTTCAGATTTAGTTAGCCTGTAAAATTGACTGAACATATAAAAGGAAAGAGAAAAAAAGTTAATGGAACACCAATCCAAATATATCGAAGTAATTAATTGTTATGACACATAGTACCACATAAGTGTGTGTAAATTTGTATATATACACACTGTATATTCAACCCATGTATGAACATACGTGCATAGAGAGATATCATCATGTTCAACAAGGAGATAAGGAGTAGCCTACATATATCCCCCTATATCAAACTCTTTATTGAGACCTTTAGGTTCCATAGTTTGCAGTGTAAAAATCCAGTAAGCTTCCCGTTTCTTTAGAATTGTCACCCTACTCTGACCCCGTCTCATATGGGGAATTTGTTCCAGCACTTGATACCTGAGCTGAGATACCCTATGTCCTGATTTATGAAACTGGAAAGGGAGTGGAAGATTAAGACGTTCACAGCCAATCGTTGATTTATGTTGTGAGATTCTATCACGTATAGGTTGCATGGTCTCTCCAACATAGAGCAGACCACATGGGCACTTAATAACATATACCACATAAGAACTATCACATGTGTAAAAACCCTTGATAGGGAAGCCTCGACCGGTCTGTGGATGGAAAACCTTATCCCCTTTGGTTATATTATTGCACTGTAAGCAATTAAGGCATGGAAATGTGCCTTGACGAGCTGTAGTCAGATAGCTCTGTGTCGAAGAATAAATAGCAGAACCTAAATCGTCTCTAACTAATTTGTTTCTCAAGTTGGAAGCCCTGCGAAAGCAGGGAAGTAATGGTTTCTGAAATTCGGCTACCTGAGGATATCCTCGACTTAAAAAATACCAATTACGGCGAATCAGTTTATGAATTTTATATGAGTAAGGATGAAAACTATCAACAAAGGGAATACGATTCTCCATATCTGATCTCTTTCTATCACTAGTCAGGCTATTCTTTAGTACCCTATCGGGGTAACCTCTTACTTTAAATCTGGAGTTCATCTCATCAAGTCTTTGTATCTTATTAGCATCTTGGCTGACAATTCTTTTGACTCTGATAAATTGAGACTTTGGAATTGATTTCTTAACTACCTTGGGGTGGCAGCTGGAGTATTGTAAAATATTATTTTTATCAGTTGCCTTGATATAAATGTTTGTCTCCAATTTGCCTCCACCCCCTTGATAACCAAGGTATCCAAAAAATTCAACCTATTGTAATCGTATTGTATGGTAAATTGTAATTCTGGCCAGATGTTATTTAAATAATCATGAAACATAAGAAGGGAGTCCAATGAGCCCCTCCATATGCAAAAAACATTGTGTATATAACGTTTCCATCACAGTACATGTGATTTATATAGTTCATGTGGATAAATAAATGCTTGTTCGAAATATGACATATAGCAATTAGCATATGGGGGACAACATTGGACCCCATGGCCGTACCTTGTGTTTGTAAATAAAAATTATCCTGAAAAAGAAAAAAAAATTCCCGTAAAACAATGTTCAATAAATCAATACAAAATTTCTTTGTTTCAGTGTCAAAACCATGATCAGATAGCAATTTATTTACAGATTCTATACCCTTCTCATGGGTAATCGAGGTATACAAACTGCCTACATCCCAAGTAACCAAAATGGTGTCCGGTGCTATACAATCTAACTTATGTATAATATCCAAAAATTCTCCCGTGTCTACTATAAAGGACTCTGTCTTTTTTACCAAGGGAGTCAAAATCTTCTCTAATAGAATAACCAATGGTGACAGGATTGAATCTGTACCTGCCACTATTGGTCTGCCCGGAGGGTTCTCTAGTCGTTTATGCATTTTGGGTAATACATAAAAAATGGGCACTAGAGTTGAGCGTGGTTCGCGGTTCTCCAGTTCGCGGTTCGAGTGATTTTGAGGGCTGTTCTAGATCGAACTAGAACTCGAGCTTTTTACTAAAGATCGATAGTTCTAGTTACGTTTGAGAACGGTTCAAGTAGCAAAAAACCAAGCTAATTACTAGCTGGCTTTCCGCTGTAATAGTGTAAATCACTCTGTGACTCACACTATTATGAAATTTCAGCGTATAGTGTGCGGGAACAGCGCATTCAGATCACTGCTGCTGGGATAATGGCGATCGCCATTTTTTTTTTCCTTGTCTTCCTTCCCTAAGCGAGCGCGTGTAGTGGGGCGGGCCAGCATGTCAGCCAATCCCAGACACACACACAGCTAAGTGGACTTTTAGCAAGAGAAGCAATGGCATGTGGGATAGGAAGTCCATGTCACATGTCCCTGCATTATAAAAACGGGTATCTGCCCATCCGGACGCCATTATCTCTTCTGCGTCTGGGTGTCAATCACCGCTGGCGTAGCTACTGTCTCCGATACTACTGTGTATGCTCTACACACAGCGCTATACAGAATAGGGATAGAAGTTTCTATTAGCCCTTGTAAGGGCTAATAACAGCAGGCTCAGAGCCATAGGTGACAGTCAGGTCCGTGGAAACAAATTTAACAGCTACAGAAGATAACAGCATCTGTGTAGCTAAGCTCAGGGACTTCCTCGCTGCATTTCACCATTAGGAGGGATAGAAAGTGAGGCTTCCTTTCCTCTACACAGACCCACAACCCTGCCACTGTACCCTCCTGCCCTTTGCACACTCAAGCTCATTGTTACTAAGCCAGTATACTAGCAAACACTGAGTAAACTTAGTGGCATCCTAAATGTGGCTGTTGGACTTCCATTAGTGTTCCACTAGTGCAAATCTATTTGCAGCACCTCTGCATTGCACACTCAAACTCATTGCTACTAAGCCATTATACTAGCAAACACTGAGTAAACTTAGTGGCATCCTAAAAGTGGCTGTTGGACTTCCATTAGTGTCCCACTGGTGCAAAGCTATTTACAGCACCACTGCATTGCACACTCAAACTCATTGTTACTAAGCCATTATACTAGCAAACACTGAGTAAACTTAGTGGCATCCTAAAAGTGGCTGTTGGACTTCCATTATTGTCCCACTAGTGCAAATCTATTTGCAGCACCTCTGCATTGCACACTCAAACTCATTGTTACTAAGCCATTATACTAGCAAACACTGAGTAAACTTAGTGGCATCCTAAAAGTGGCTGTTGGACTTCCATTAGTGTTCCACTAGTGCAAATCTATTTGCAGCACCTCTGCATTGCACACGCAAACTCATTGTTACTAAGCCATTATACTAGCAAACACTGAGTAAACTTAGTGGCATCCTAAAAGTGGCTGTTGAACTTCCATTAGTGTCCCACTAGTGCAAATCTATTTGCAGCACCTCTGCATTGCACACTCAAACTCATTGTTACTAAGCCATTCTAATAGCAAACTATGCTGCCAGTTTAAGGGCCGTAGTTGCATTGTCAGGGATAGTTATTGTTGTTTATTCTGCTGTTAATAAAGATAGACCACCGCTGCAATCTACACCACCTCTCAATTTTTACTACCACATTTTAAGTGCACAATCTTGTCGCAATCAAAATGAGTGGCAAAATGACAGATGCTGGTAGAAAGGGGAAGAGGCGTGTTGGAAAAGGAAAAAAAGTGTTTGTCCGTGGGGAAGGTGGCAAAGATCCATTAACATCTGCTGAAGATAGACCATCTTCCAGCAAAAGTAAGATGTCTACTACTTTCCGTGGACAATCAGATGTGCTCCCTTTTTTACGGACACCAACAACTGGAACAAAGGTAGATGATGGCCAAAAAAAGAAAATGCTTGAATGGATCTCAAGTGGTCCAACAAGTGCCCTCTCCACCACCTCAACTACCGCATCCAAAAAACACCAGTCCTCGGAGTTGTCATCCCAATCACACTTGCTTTCTCCCAGCTCTCAAGTCTCTATCCGCCCTTAACAGTATGGTGGAACTGAGATGGCTGAGTCTGCAGAGCTGTTCAGTCACACTATAGCCTGGGAATCAGAGGTCTGCTCCCAAGCTACAGTGAGTACAGACCAGGAAATGGTCTGCAGTGATGCCCAGAACCTTTGTGACTCAGATTCAGGCCGTGATTAACAAGTTTCTGAGCATAATGTTGACCCTTATTCACAAACTGAAACACCTGTTGTAATAGACAATGAGGAACATTATGACTGATGACGATGAGACGCAGATTCCAGATTGGGATGACAACTTAAATATTCGGTCAGGGCAAGAAGAGGCTTGGTCTGAGGGTGAGGGAAGTGCAAACACAACAATTGATGAGGAAGTTCTAGATCCCACCTACTGTGAACCCACAGTCAGGCACTCGAGAAGGTCAACAGAGGCGGTGGAGGAGGGTGCAACTGACGACGAAGTTACCTTGCGCCTTCCTGGACAGAGTCGGAGTACTGGTAGCACATCTACAACTGCATCCTCAGCCACCACTGTGCCTCTGAGCACTAGTCGGGGTGGATCAGCAGGTCGCATGCCCTCTAAGCCTTGCCTAGCCTGGTCCTTTTTTGACATAGCAAAAGATCGCCCAGATTATGTGATCTGTAAAATTTGTCGTGATTCTGTTAGTAGAGGGCAAAACCTCAGCAGTTTGACAACTTCTTCCATGAATCGTCACATGAATAAATATCATATGTCCCAGTGAGAAGCTCACTGTGTTGCAATGCGGGCTAGCGGAGTGAACCATCCACTGCCTGCCCCTTCCAGTGCATCCGCGCACTATTCATCTTTTAGGACTGTGGGGACTGCTGTCACACCTGGTTTTCCACCCACAACTTCCACCACTGTAACCGCAACAGGCAGTTTGCTTGGTAGGTTATCAGTTGGTTTGGAAGGGGAAACAAGTGCGTGTGTACAGCTCTTTCAGACATCGATAGCACCAACGTTAGATGAAGGCAACATCATGTCTACGCCTGCACTTTCCTCACAAACCTGCATTTTTCCAGGGACACCCTACTCAACACCATCTACACACAGCAGCCAGATCTTGGTCCCTCAGATGTGAACAAATAAAAGGCCATTTCCTGCAACCCAAGACAATGCTAAGAGGTTGACTTTATCCCTCTGTAAGCTCTTGGCTACCGAAATGCTGCCTTTCCGCCTGGTGGACACACAGGATTTTAGAGACCTTATGTCTGTCGCTGTGCCCCAGTACCAGATGCCCAGTCGCCACTACTTCTCTAAGAAAGGTGTGCCTGCGCTACACCAGCATGTCGCACACAACATCACCGCTTCCTTGAGAAACTCTGTGTGTGAACGGGTGCATTTCACCACTGATTCTTGGACCAGTAAGCATGGACAGGGACGTTACATGTCGCTGACTGGGCACTGGGTAACTATGGTGATAGATGGTGAAGGGTCTGCTGCACAAGTCTTGCCGTCCCCACGACTTGTGTGTCAATCCTCTGTCTGTCCAAGTTCCGCCACTGCTTTTGCCTCCTCCACCTCGTCTGGGTCCTCCACCTCCGCCCAAAGCCTGCCTGGTCAGGCCACCAGCGTTCTAACTGCGCAGAAGAAATCACGCACCCCTCATTACTATGCTGGCAGTAGAGCGCAACGGCATCAGGCGGTCATTAGCTTGAAATGTCTTGGAAAAAGGAGTCACACAGTGGCTGAGTTGTGGGAAGCTCTGGAGACTGAGTTTAATAAATGGTTGTCTCCACTTAACCTGCAGCCTGGTAAGGCCGTGTGCGACAATGCTGCAAACCTGGGTGCGGCCCTTCGCCTGGGCAAGGTGACACACAGGCCTTGTATGGCTCATGTGTTGAACCTTGTTGTCCAGCAATTTTTAACACACTATCCCGGCCTAGATGGCCTTCTGAACAGGGTACGAAAACTGTCTGCTCAGCGACTTGCATCGCTCCAGAAGTCTTTCGGCCTGCCGGTTCATCGCCTGAAATGCGATGTGCCGACACGCTGGAATTCGACTCTCCACATGTTACAGCGACTGTGGCAGCACCGTCGAGCCCTAGTGCAATACGTCATGCTGTATAGCCTGGCCCAACGAGATGCAGAGGTGGGGAAGATCACCCTGATGGAGTGGTCTCAGATCAAGGACCTATGCACCCTTCTGCACAGTTTCGACATGGAGACGAATATGTTTAGCGATGAAAATGCCATTATCAGCATGACAATTCCAGTCATTTACATACTGGAGCACACGCTAAACACTATTCAGAGTCAGGGGGTGGGACAACAGGAAGGGGAGGAAATACAGGAGGATTCATATGCGCAAGAGACAACAACATCACCAAGTTCCAGACGTTCATCATCACCAACGAGGCAGGCATGGGACCATGGGGGACAGGGATCAACAAGGGCGCATAGTAGCAGGCGAAATGTTGAGGAAGGTGCAGGAGAACCTGAAGAAATGGAGGACGAACTGTCCATGGACATGGAAGACTCAGCAGATGAGGGAGACCTTGGTCAAATTTCAGTTGAAAGAGGTTGGGGGAGATGTCAGGGGAAGAAAGAACGGTTAGCACCTCTATGCTACAAACACAGTGCGGACTTGGTCCGCATGGCTGCGCAAGACACATGAGCGCCTTCTTGCTGCACTACCTCCAACATGACCCTCGTATTGTCAAAATTAGAAGTAATGATGACTACTGGCTTGCCACACTATTAGATCCCCGGTACAAGTCCAAATTTTGTGACATAATTTCAGCCATAGAAAGGGTCGCACGTATGCAGGAGTATCAGCAGAAGCTGTTACTCGATCTTAGCTCGGCTAACCACCCTGTAACCGTGGTGCAGGGAGTGAATCTCCCAGTTGTAACATGACAAACATGGGACGGTCATGTCATCTTCAACAGTCTACTTGTACCAGTAGCACCGTGTCTGGTGCTGGTAACAGCAAGTTTATTGAATCTTTTCATAATTTTTTTAGACCATCCTTTGCAAGGCGACCAGAGACAACAAGTCTGACACATAGTCAACGGCTGGAGAGGATGATACAGGAGTATCTCCAAATGAACATCGATGCCATTACTTTGCAAATGGAGCTTGCTCATTTTGGGCTTCAAATCTTGAAAAATGGCCAGAGCTCTCCACTTACGCCGTGGAGATTTTGTCGTGTGCAGCTGCCAGCGTTGTCTTTGAACGTGTCTTCAGTGCTGCTGGGTGTGTGCTGACAGATAAGCGCACGCGTCTGTCCAGTGACAATGTGGACAGACTAACGTTCATCAAAATGAACAAGTCATGGATCCACAAGGAATTTACTACCCCTGTGTCATCTTGGAGAGAGTAAATGCTTGTGGATTTTGAATGTGCTTGATGCAAATCTACCTGTGAAGTGTACAACTGGGGCACAAGTGCTGCCACCAAAGGGGTGGGTGTGTGTGTAGCCCAATTTTTAGAAAAAAAGGGAGACTCCGCTAGGAGTTACCCTTGCTTACAGTGTTTTTAAAAATGATCCAAGATGAACAGAGCTGGGATCAGGAAAGACTTAGCTACCTACCCCGGTGTCCTCCTGGGGACGGTTAAGGATGGCGTATTTTTGAATGTGCTTGATGCAAATCTACCTGTGAAGTGTACAACTGGGGCACAAGTGCTGCCACTGAAGGGGTGGGTGTGTGCGGGGCCCAATTTTTTGAAAAAAGGGAGACTCCGCTTGGAGTAACCTTGCGGTGTTTTACATGATTTTAGAAGGGCATGCCATGCCTATATCTGTGTCTCCTCTTTTTCCTTGTCCAGCTCTTTTGTTTTCGCATGAGTATATGTCCTTGTCACTTTCCCATGTGTTTGTGTTGTGTTGTGAGTTGTTTGTCACCTTTTGGACACCTTTGAGGGTGTTTTCTAGGTGTTTTTATGTGTTTGTGATTGCCTCCCATTGTTTCCTATGTGGTTCGAGTGGTTCGCCGAACCGGTTCGCTGAACCGAACACAAACGAGACATCCGTTCGGCGAACCGAACTCGAGCCGAACAGCGACCGGTTCGCTCATCTCTAATGGGCACCATTGGATCTTTTTTCTGTAAAAATTCAAAATTCTTATTGTCAATAAGACCCGATTAAAGATAAGGTTTTATAGTATTTTTAATTTTGGATTGAATAATAGATGTAGGGTTACTGGTTAAAGCAGTGTATACCTCAGTATTAGAAAGCAGTCACGCCAATATTAGACACGGCCACCATGAATTTCTAGTACAGATAAAAAAAACACAACACACAGAAAAATATTTTTATTAGAAATAAAACACAACACAATTAGTTACTCCATCTTTATTGAAATAAATAACCCCCCTCCGCAGTAATCCTGGGTCAAGGGTCCAGCGCCGTCCAATCCAGATCCAATATCATCTGATCGGTTTGCTGGAAGGCAAAGCGATCAGGTGATGTGTCAGGTTCAAGGGCCTGAATCACATGACACAGCAGCTGATTGTATAAACGGCTTTTATACAATCAGCTGATGCATCAGTGCAAAAAAACCAACAAAACTACACACTTCAGTGCAGACTCCTGTCCGACAGCATCAGCTGATAGTTTAGCCGGCCGGAAGGTAAAAAGCCGGCCACACCGCTTGACTTATAGTGTCAGCTGATTCCGTCAGGTGACCGCATCAGCTGATCATCGCCAGGTCTGAGAAAGAGAAAGAGAGAAAAAAGAGAGAGAAGAGAGAAAGAAGAGAGAGAGAAGAGATAGAGAGGAGAGAGAAAGAGAGAGAAGAGAGAAAGAGAGAGAAGAGAGAGAGGAGACAGAAGAGAGAGAGAAGAGGAGAAAAGAGAGAGAGAGAAAGAGAGGAGAGAGAGAAGAGAAAGAGGAGAGAGAGGGGAGTGGAGAGAGGAGAGAGAGCGAGAGAGAGGGAAAAGGAGAAAAAGAGAGACTGAGGAAAAGAGAGAGAGAAAAAGAGAGAAAAAGAGAGGGAGAGAGAAAGAGAGAAAGAGAGAAAGAGAGAAAGAGAGAGAGAGAAAGAGAGAGAAAGACAGAGAGAGAGAAAAAGAGAGAGAGAGAAAAGAGAGAGAGAGAAGAGAGAGAGAAGAGAGAGAGGGGAGAGAGATCGAGAGAGAGAGAGAGGGAAAAAGAGAGACAGAGAGAAACAGAGAGAGAAAGAGAGAGAGAAAAAGAGAGAGAGGGAGATAGAAGAGAGAGAGAGAGGAGAGAAGAGAGAGGAGAGAGAGAGATAGAAGAGAGAGAGAGGAGAGAAGAGAGAGGAGAGAGAGAGAGGGAAAAAGAGAAAAAGAGAAACTGAGAAAAAGAGAGAGAGGAGAGAGGGAGAGAGAGAGAGAGAAAGAGAGAGAGAAAGAGAGAAACAGAGAGACAGAGAGACAGAGAAAAAGAGAGAGAGAGAGAGAAGAGAGAGAAGAGAGAGAGGAGAGAGCAATACAGCCTCATTCCGTGAACTGCTCTGATTTTAGAGGTGTGTCCCGCGTCTCACAGCTGATGTCGGCTCCTCCCCTCAGTGCATAATTAAATTAAATTATAATTATAAATATATAATAATTATAATTTAAAATTAAAAAAAAATAAAATAAATTCTTTACCGGGACCAGAACTCTTGAAGTTATGCTTCTTAGGCAAGCGCTCTATCCACTGAGCTACTGCCTTTAATGATAAATATAGGCAGATTTGGTAATCTTGAAGTCTGCAGTGCTGAAGTCTCTGCTGACCGCGCGATTCACTTCATTGCTACGTGGAGCTGATACAGAGCACTTGTGTTCTGTAGCAGAGCTGACAGCGTCTCGAACATCGCTCATCTCTAGAGCAGATACACAAATCCACTGCAAGCCGCTCACTAAACGTTTTAAGAACTTGAAAGATATCGGCCGCCTAGTGTCCCGCTCCTTCACACCCTTCCGAAAACCCTTCAAGGCCTGACGCACCTGAAAATCCTGCAAAACGTCTCGCTCCCCCCTAAACTTCAACCAAAAGGCCACAGCCGCCATCCTAAGTGCCACTGCCAATGCCAACCTACCGGCCCTGAATTACTTACAAATGCCAGGAGCGCCAACAGATAGTCCACCTGCCCTTTTCCAAACATCGCTCCCAACAAAGCCTGCCAATCAGCCCACAGTTTAGCATAACGGCACCAAGTAACCTCGGTCACCGAATTCCTAATCAAACCCACAATTACAGCCTCACCAGACTCCACAAGCTGTCTGGACACACCGCTCCGACCTCGTCTGCCCACGACCAGAGTTGAGCGATGTTCAAGGCTCGAGGTTCGCCAATTTCATGTTTGAGTGATTTTGGGGGTGTTCGAAAGACTCGACGAACTCGAGCTTTAACTCGAGCTAAAAGCTCGACAGTTCGAGTTACATTCGAGAATGGTTCGAGCACCAAAAAGCCAAGCTAGTTACTAGCTGGCTTTTCACTGTAATAGTGTGAGTCACTGTGAATCGCGCTATTATCAAAATTCAGCGTATAGTGTGCGGTGGGATGGGGTTTAGATCAGTGCTGCTGCTGAGTGCTGAGATAATGCCGATCGCCATTTTTTTTTCCCCCTAACCGCGCGTACAGTGGGGCGGGCCAGGCTGTCAGCAAATCACAGAGACACACTGCACGGTGGATTTTTGCCAGACAAGCAAGGGCTTGTGTCATAGGCTGTGCATGTCACATGTCTTTGCTCTATAAGATCCGGCCATTTTCCCCGTCGCCGCCATTATCTGTCTGCTGCGTGTGGGTGACAGTCACTGCTCCCGCTGCTACTGCTGCTGTGTGCGCTATAGAGATACAGGGCAATCTACACAGCACTTTAGGGATTAGGGACTACTGGTTATTTCAGCCCTTTTCAGGGCTGATTACAGGCGTTCATTGCCATAGCTGCTAGGCAGGTCCGTGCAAACGATGTGCTGGGCTTTGCTATCTGGCTACCTACAGCACCCGTGCATTCTACCCACCTGGCCATTTTTGCCAGGCTATTTTATTTCCCCAAAGAGCTGAAACTTTTTGTGCCATCCTAAAAGGGTCTGGAATACTAAGTTAGTGTTCCTTTGCTGTCCACTGACCCATAGCACCCCTGCATTCTACCCACATGGCCATTTTTTTGCCACACTATTTTATTACCCCAAAGAGCTGACACTTTTTGTGCCATCCTAAACGTGTCTGGAATACTCAGTTAGTGTTCTTTTGCTGTCCACTATCCCACAGCACCCCTGCATTCTACCCACCTGGCTATTTTTGCTACGCAATTCTAATTGCAAACTGTGCTGCCACTGTTAGGGGCATACTAAAATTGTCTGGGTTACTACCTTAGTGTTCCTTTGCTGCCAATCACGGTACAGCACCTGTGCATGTTACACACCTGTCCATTTTTGCTACGTAATTCTAATTGCAAATTGTGCTGCCACTGTTAGGGGCATACTAAAATTGACCGGAATACTCAGTGTTGGTTCTTCAGCTGTCAATAAAGCTAGCCCACCTCTGCATTGTACACACCTGTCCATTTTTGCTACGCAATTCTAATTGCAAACTGTGCTGCCTGTTGTGAATGTCAGTTATGCTTTTGCTGCTGTGAGGCTCCCTCTTGTGGCCAGGAATGGTTTGGACAAAGACCAGGTGTGTTAGAGCAATGGTCGTTTCCATTGCTAACTCTCTACCTATTTAAACCTTGGTCTGCTAGTAGTCTGAGCCGGAAGTAATTTGTTCATTAGTTTTCCAGCCTTCTCATCCTGCTCCAGACCACATCTACCCCAGATAAGTGCTTGGTTATTTTTTATGTTGTTTTGTTCTTTTTGCTCTTATCTGAGTTTGTCATTTACTGTGGTTGTTTTCAGTTTATTTGCGAGGGCTTTTTGTACTATCAGGAATTTGGATTTTTGTAGGGTTTTTCTCTGGCCACCATCAGCTCCTTTCCTATCCTGTCCTATTTAGTCAGTGGGGCCTCACCTTTGCTAATCCTATCATCTATCTGTGTATTGTGTTTTCCTATATCACCGCAGTCTTTGAATGTGGGGAGCTTGCTATACCTTTACGGTCTATTTCTGTGGCAGAGAGTTATTCATCTTTCCTTCCTTTAGGATAGCTAGTTCTCCGGCTGGGTTTGCGGTGCATAGGATGTTAGTTCACCCCTCAGCTACTTCTAGTGTTGATGGTTAGTAAGGGGGTGGCGGCCAGATTAGTTGCCAATGCTCTTGTCACCTTTTTACTAATGATTTATGGGGATCTTCCCTGGTTCCGGATCATAACAGTACATCCGGCCTAAAATTTATAGGGTACTCTTAAGGGGAAAAAAAAGTCTGCTGAAAACTTTTTTTTTTGTGTTTTTTCCTCTTTTTCTTTGGGTTCCGTGGAAGATTTTTTTTCTAGCATGGATGAATTTGGTGAGCGTGTTGCTCATCTTGATGCTAAGGTTCGTCATATAGAGTCTTAACTTGCACAGACTCCCCTTGCAGAGCCTAAGATTTCCGTTACTGAATTTTTTTCAGGAGATAGCTCGAGATTTTTGAGTTTCAAAAATAATTGTAAATTATTTCTTGACCTGCGCCCTAAGTCCTCAGGGAATCCCGTACAACAGGTCAAGATTGTCATTTCCTTACTGCATGGTGATCCTCAGGACTGGGCCTTCTCTTTGGCGTCTGATGATCCGATTCACAGTGATGTGGACTCCTTTTTTCAGGCCTAGGGATTATTATATGATGAACTCAATATTGTGGACCAAGCAGAAAAGGCCTTGTTGTCCTTAACTCGAGGTCTGGATTCTGTAGGAACTTTTTGTCAAAAATTTCGAAAGTGGGCGGTCCTTACCAAATGGAATGATGACGCACTTGCGGCTCTTTTTCGGAAGGGTATTGCTGATAATGTGAAGGATGTAATGGTGGGATTCCCCGTCCCTTCTGGTCTTGATGCCTTCAGAATGATAAGCGGTTACGTCAGCACAGGAAGATACCTGCTGATTTTGTGCCTGTGGAACAGCCTTTGGAGCCTATGGAGTGTGATAGGGTTCTCTCTAATGCTGATCGGCAGGGGTTCAGATGGAAGAATAGACTGTGCTTCTATTGTGGAGACGCTTCTCATAATATCTCTGTCTGCCCTAAACGTTAAGGAGATTGGCTAGTTCTGTTACTGTGTGTTCTTTGCAACCAAAGTTTCTTTTGCCTGTCTCATTGATTTGCTCATTGTCTTCATTTTCTGCATTGGCCTTTGTGGACTCAGGGGCAGTGCTCAATTTGATGGATTTTGGGTTTGCTAGGGATTGTCTTTTCCCCATGGTTCCTTTGCAAACTCCTATTTCTTTAAGGGCATTGATGCTACCCCTTTGGCAGAAAATAAACCCCAATTTTGGACCCAGGTGCCTATGAGAGTAGCACCAGCGCGTCACGAAACTTGTAAATTTTTAGTATTGCATAATCTACATGATACTTTGGTACTAGGAGTTCCGTGGTTGCAGACCCATAATCCAGTTCTTGACTGGAAATCCTTGTCGGTAGCTAGTTGGGGTTGTCAAGGTGTGCATCAGGACCTTTCCGTGTCGTCCACGTCTGCTCAGTTGATGTTACGGCCTTCTTGTCTGATTTCTGTGATGTATTTAATGACCAGGAATCTGATTCTCTGCCCCCACACTGGGACTATGACTGTGCCATTGAGTTGGTGGCCGGTTGTAAATTTTACAAGGGGCAGATTTTCAACTTGTCTGTGCCTGAACATGATGCCTTGCGGTCATACATCAGGGAATCATTGGATAAGGGGCACATTAGGCCCTCATCTTCTCCTTTGGGTACTGGCTTTTTCTTTGTTGCTAAGAAAGATGGGTCCTTGAGACCTTGTATTGATTATCACCTTCTTAATAAAATCACGATCAAATATCAGTACCCTTTGCCTCTGATGTCTGATCTTTTCTCTAGAGTGAAGAGTGCCAAATGGTTTACGAAACTGGATCTTAAGGGTGCGTATAATCTCATCCGTATTAAGGAAGGTGATGAATGGAAGACGGCTTTTAATACTCCTGAGGGGCATTTTGAGTACCTAGTGATGCTTTTTGGGCTCACTAATGCCCCCTCCGTCTTCCAGGCCTTCATGAATGATATTTTTCGGGACCTTATTGATACATTTTTGATTGTCTATTTGGATGACATCTTGTTTTTTTTCTGATGATTGGGACTCTCATGTTGGGCAAGTACGGGCTGTTTTTCAGATACTTAAGGATAATGCACTGTACGGTAAGGGGTCAAAGTGCCTCTTTGGGGTGCAAAGGATTTCCTTTTTGGGGTTCATCTTGTCTCCGTCCGCTATCGAAATGGACCCGGTTAAGGTTCAGGCTATTTACGACTGGGTGCAACCGACTTCTCTAAAATCCCTGCAGCAGTTTTTGGGGTTTGCTAATCTTTACCGTAAATTTATAGCCAATTTTTCTGCCATTGTCAAACCTCTGACAGATTTGACCAAGAAGGGAGCTGATGCTGAGCATTGGACCCCAGAGACAATTGTGGCCTTCCAGGAGCTTAAAAGGCGGTTCACTTGTGCCCTAGTCCTGCAGCAACCTGATGTGTCTCGCCCATTTCAAGTTGAGTTCGATGCCTCAGAGATCGAAGCAGGAGCTGTTCTGTCTCAACGAGACTCTATTTTGGGTAAACTTAAGCCCTGTGCCTTTTTCTCTTGGAAGTTTGCTCCTTCTGAACGGAATTTTGATGTGGGCAACCGAGAATTACTGGCTATGAAGTGGGCATTTGAAGAATGGAGACATTGGTTGGAGGGGGCTAGACATCAAGTTGTGGTGTTTACAGACCACAAGAATCTTACCTATCTGGAAGCTGCCAAGAGGTTGAATCCTCAGCAGGCCAGGTGGGCTTTGTTTTTTACCAGGTTTAATTTTGTGGTCTCTTTTTTGCCAGGCACCAAGAATGTTAAACACAAAACTTGACACCGATTTACCGGCCAAGAATGAAGTGAATTAATGCAATGTTATCTATGAAAATTATTTTATTATTGATAAACTTAAAAAATACACTTTCAAACAAGAGAGCCACCAGGGGGGCACAAGGTTCCAGATTATCTACATATCATATCAATCCTATATATACATATAGCATATCAGGTTGAATCCAAAACACATGCTCGCATGTGCATGGGCGTCATCTGTATGGGACGCGGTAATTACCCGGCTGGTTTGCACTATATAAACACAGACGTTCCCCACCCTGACACGCCCCCTTTTGAAAAAGCAGCGGCGAAACGTACGTCAGGGGTGGTGGGGCGCAGGGCCAGATAAATCAGTTAATGTAAGTATCCATTCTATAATTCTACCTGTTGAATGTGCAATTCAAATACTTTGTTGTATAACGTTTGTTATCTCTGGTTTGCCCTATTATACATTTTACTATCTATTTTGACATCAATTCCTGTGCATCATCAGCGTGAATCTGTGGGGGTTTAGTTGTCAATTGATGACGGAGACACAGCAGCTGAGTGGTAGTCTATATGGATCAGTGGATGCTGATTTAATGTATTGATGGACAGCTCAGCTGTATGTGTGATAGCCCCAATGTAACGTTAGAGGGTTTTTCATAATCATTTACCTCATTTTTTTACGCTGATTAAGGCAAAGAAGATTTAGGTGTTTATGTATTGGGCAGCAGCATTGATATGCGTACTGAGGGCAGCCATATATGTCAGAATGAACAATTGAGGACTGCTTTTCAATTATTTCTTGTTATACACTGAGGATTGTTTATAATTATTCTTTGTTACATTCTGTCGGTTGATATAAACAGACATTAGATGTGACTCCATGATTTGAATAAGCATTTATGTATAAATATTGAGTGTAACTATCCAGTGTTTTGGATTCAACCTGATATGCTATATGTATATATAGGATTGATATGATATGTAGATAATCTGGAACCTTGTGCCCCCCTGGTGGCTCTCTTGTTTGAAAGTGTATTTTTTAAGTTTATCAATAATAAAATAATTTTCATAGATAACATTGCATTAATTCACTTCATTCTTGGCCGGTAAATCGGTGTCAAGTTTTGTGTTTAGTCAGATTGTATAGAAGTGATTATAAGGAAGTGGACTTTGGTGATTAACCAAGAATGTTAAGGCCGATGCCCTTTCCAGGAGTTTCTGCGCTGACTCTTTGGAGGTTGTCAAGCCGTCTACTATCCTGAATGATGGTGTAGTTCTCTCGGCCATTTCGCCTGATCTGCGGTTGGCACTGGCAGGATTTCAGATGGATAAACCTGAGAGATGTCCTGCGGGGAAACAGTTTGTCCCAGACCAATGGAGAGGCCGAGTTGTCTCTGAGGTTCATTGCTCTGTTTTGGCAGGTCATCCTGGCATTTTTGGTACTCGGGATCTTGTGAGCTGCTCTTTTTGGTGGCGTTCCCTGTCCCGGGATGTCTGTAGTTTTGTGCAGTCGTGTGGAGTTTGTTCTAGGTCCACGCCCTGTTGTTCACGTTCTAGTGGGCTATTATTGCCTTTGCCGGTACCTAAGAGACCTTGGACGCACAGCTCTATGGATTTTATTTCAGAGCTTCCTGTCTCTCAGAAAATGACTGTGTTTTGGGTGATCTGTGATAGATTCTCCAAGATGGTCCACTTGGCTCCGCTGTCTAAGTTGCCGTCTTCATCAGAGTTGGTGCATTTGTTTTTCCAACATGTTGTTCGTTTGCATGGTATTCCCGAAAACATTGTTTCTGACAGAGGGGTGCAGTTCGTATGCAGATTTTGGAGGATTTTTTGTTCCAAATTGGTTATTCAGCTGTCTTTCTCCTCGGCGTTTCATCCTCAGACCAACGGTCATACTGAAAGGGCTAACCAGACTCTGGAGACTTATTTACGGTGTTTTGTTTCTGCGGATCAGGATGATTGGGTTTCGTTTTTGAATTTTCACCTTAACAATAGAGCTAGCTCTACCACATTGGTGTCCCCATTTTTCTGAAATTTTGGGTATCACCCCAAGTTCCTCTTGGGGCAGCTTGAGGCGTCTGACTGTGCGGGGGTGGATTCTGTGGTAAACAGAATGCAGCAGATTTGGGGGCAGGTAGTGGATAAATTGTTTCAACCCCAAGAAACTGCCCAAAAGTTTGCCAACCGGCGTCGGACTGTTGGTCCCCGGTTTAAAGTGGGGGACATGGTGTGGTTGGCCTCTAAAAATATTCCTATGTGAGTTCCATCTCTTAAATTTAAGCCCAGATTTATTGGACCTTATAAGATTTCGGAGATTATCAACCCTGTATCTTTCCGTTTGGCTCAGCCTGCGTCATTTAAGATTCACAATGTCTTCCATAAGTCCTTGTTGAAGAGACATGTGGAGCCAACAGTTCCTGCAGCAGCACCTCCTGACCCTGTTTTGGTACAAGGGGATCTGGAATATGAGGTTGAAAAAATTCTGGATTCCCGTCATAGTAGGCGGAAGCTTCAGTACCTTGTGAAATGGAAGGGTTATGGGCTGGAGGATAACTCTTGGGTTGTGGTTTCTGACATTCAAGCGGACAGGTTGGTTCACGCCTTCCATCATGCTCATCCTGAGCAACCCGGTGGCATTGGTGAGGGTTCGGTGACCCCTCCTCAAGGGAGGGGTACTGTTGTGAATGTCAGTTATGCTTTTGCTGCTGTGAGTCAATAAAGCTAGACCACCTATGCATTGTACACACCTGTCCATTTTTGCTACGCAATTCTAATTGCAAACTGTGCTGCCTGTTGTGAATGTCAGTTATGCTTTTGCTGCTGTGAGGCTCCCTTTTGTGGCCAGGAATGGTTTGGACAGAGACCAGGAGTGTTGGAGCAATGGGCATTTCCATTGCTAACTCTCTACCTATTTAAACCTTGGTCTGCTAACAGTCTGAGCCGGATGTCATTTGCTCTTTAGTTTTCCAGCCTTTTCATCCTGCTTCAGACCACATCTACCCCAAATAAGTGCTTGGTTCTTTCTTATGTTGTTTTGTTCTTTTTGCTCGTCACTGAGTTTGTCATTTACTGTGGTTGTTTTCAGTTTATTTGCAGGCAGGAATCTTCCCTCTCAGTTGCTTAGCTGGGAAGCTCCCTGCAGCTATGTTTCGAGTATTGTTCCTATAAGTCCATGCGTTTGTTGCTTCTTGAATGTGTAATGGTTCCTGCTTTCTGTTCATTGGTATGACAAGAGCGCCTTGTATAGGACGGAGTTCAGATCCAGCGATCTGAGGGCTTTTTGTACTATAAGGAATTTGGATTTTTGTAGGGTTTTTCTCTGGCCACCATCAGCCCCTTTCCTATCCTGTCCTATTTAGTCAGTGGGGCCTCACCTTTGCTAATCCTATCATATATCTGTGTATTGTGTTTTCCTATATCACCGCAGTCTTTGAATGTGGAGAGCTTGCTATACCTTTACGGTCTATTTCTGAGGCAGAGAGTTATTCATCTTTACTTCCTTTAGGATAGCTAGTTCTCCGGCTGGGTTCGCGGTGCATAGGATGTTAGTTCACCGCTCAGCTACTTCTAGTGTGGATGGTTAGTAAGGGGATGGCGGCCAGATTAGTTGCCAATGCTCTTGTCACCTTTTTACTAATGATTTATGGTGATCTTCCCTGGTTCCGGATCATAACAGCTGCCACTGTTAGGGGCATACTAAAATTGACCGGGATACTACCTTAGTGTTCCTTTGCTGCCAATCACGGTTCAGCACCTGTGCATGTTACACACCTGTCCATTTTTGCTACGCAATTCTAATTGCAAACTGTGCTGCCACTGTTAGGGGCATACTAAAATTGACCGGGATACTCAGTGTTGGTTCTTCAGCTGTCAATAAAGCTAGACCACCTCTGCATTGTACACACCTGTCCATTTTTGCTACGCAATTCTAATTGCAAACTGTGCTGCCACTGTTAGGCTGCTTTCACACTACGTTTTTTTAACATACGTCCTGAACGTTTTTTTAACGCAAAAACGGATCCAGTGCAAATGCGTTTTCCTTTCAATACATTTGCAATGGACTCGCATCAACATGCGTTCACATGCGTTTGCGTGCGTTATAGTGAGGATCCAGCGAGTTGCAGTTTTATAACATTTTTCAAAAACGCTACTTGTAGCGTTTTTGAGCTGCGTCCAAATACTGCAAATTGCTGGATCCTGACTATACCGCATGCAAACACATGTGAACGCTGGCATGCTGATAGACAGGATCCTGCTTGCTCTACTGAGTATGCACAGAAACCAGCCTTGGGTGATCAGTCCCTCTCTCCCCCTCCCTCTCTGTCTCTCTCCCCCTCCCTCTCTGTCTCTCTCACCCCCTCCCTCTCTGCCTCTCTCTCCCTCTCTGCCTCTCTCTCCCTCTCCTCTCTCTCTGCCCCGCCTGAGAGCTGCGGACACTCGTAACCAAGGTAAATATCGGGTAACCAAGCAAAGCGCTTCTCTTAGTTACCCGATGTTTACATTGGTTACGTGTGCAGGGAGCAGGCAGCCTGGCTCCTAGCAGCTGCGGATGCTCGTAACCAAGGTAAATATCGGGTATCCAAGCAAGTTACCCGATGTTTACCTTGGTTACAAGCTTCCGCAGCTGTCAGAAGCCGGCTCCCAGTCTATCACATTCAGTTTCACTGACTCCCGATCACATGACTCCAATGCCCGCCCATAAACTTAAAGTAACAGGATCCTGCAAAATAACACATGCGTTTGCATGCGTTTTTTGCTGTAAAAGCAGGATCCGCTTTTACAGCAAAAAAACGTTCATGACGCATGTTAAAAAAACGTAGTGTTAAAGCAGCCTTAGGGGCATTCTGAAATTGATTGGGATACTACCTTACTGTTCCTTTGCTGCCAATCATGGTACAGCACCTGCGCATGTTACACACCTGTCCATTTTTGCTATGCAATTCTAATTGCAAACTGTGCTGCCACTGTTAGGGGCATACTAAAATTGCCTGGGATACTCAGTGTTGGTTCTTCAGCTGTCAATAAAGCTAGACCACCTCTGCATTGTACACGCCTGTCAATTTTTAGCTACGTAATTCTAATTGCAAACTGTGCTGCCACTGTTAGGGGCGTACTAAAATTGACTGGGATAGTCAGTGTTGGTTCTTCAGCTGTCAATAAAGCTAGACCATCTCTGCATTGTACACACCTGTCCATTTTTGCTGCGCAATTAGAATTGCAAACTGTGCTGCCACTGTTAGGGGAATACTAAAATTGACCGAGATATTACATTATTGTTCATTTACTGCCAATCACAGTACAGCACCTGTGCATGTTACACACCTGTCCATTTTTGCTACGCAATTCTAATTGCAAACTGTGCTGCCACTGTTAGGGGCATACTAAAATTGCCCGGGATGCTCAGTGTTGGTTCTTCAGCTGTCAATAAAGCTAGACCACCTCTGCATTGTACACGCCTGTCAATTTTTAGCTACGTAATTCTAATTGCAAACTGTGCTGCCACTGTTAGGGACATACTAAAATTGCCCGGGATGCTCAGTGTTGGTTCTTCAGCTGTCAATAAAGCTAGACCACCTCTGCATTGTACACGCCTGTCAATTTTTAGCTACGTAATTCTAATTGCAAACTGTGCTGCCACTGTTAGGGGCGTACTAAAATTGACTGGGATAGTCAGTGTTGGTTCTTCAGCTGTCAATAAAGCTAGACCACCTCTGCAATCTTCACAACCTCTCCATTTTTGCTACTACATTTTAAGTGTCCAATCTTGTCGCTAACAAAATGAGTGGCAAAAGGACTGATGCTGGTGGAAAGGGGAACAGGCGTGTTGAAAAAGGAAAAAAGTTTGTGTCCGTGGGGTAGGTGTGAAAGCTACATTAACATCTGCTGAAGAAAGGCCATCTTCCAGCAAAAGTAAGATGTCAACTACTTTCCGTGGACAATCGGATGTGCTCCCTTTTTTACAGAACCAAACAACTCTAACAAAGGTAGATGATGCACAAAAAAAGAACATGCTTGAATGGATCGCAAGTGCTCCAACAAGTGTCCTCTCCTCCACCTCAACTTCAACATACAAAAAACAACAGTCCTCTGAGTTGTCACCCCAACTGCACTTGCTTTCTCCCAGCTCTCAAGTCTCCACCCGCCATGCAGAATATGGTGTAACAGAGATGGCTGAATCTGCAGAGCTGTTCAGTCACACTATAGGCTGGGAATCAGAGGTCTGCTCCCAAGCTACAGTGAGTACAGACCAGGAAATGGTCTGCAGTGATGCCCAGAAGCTTTGTGAGTCTGATTCAGGCCCTGATGAACAAGTTTCTGAGCATAATGTAGACCCTCATTCCCAAACTGTAACACCTGTTGGTGGAGACATTGAGGAACATACTGATGACGATGAGACGCAGATACCTGTTTGGGATGACAACTTATCTATTCAGTCAAGGCAGGAAGAGGTTAGGTCTGAGGGCGAGGGGAGTGCAAACACAATGCTTGATGATAAAGTTCTAGATCCCACTTACTGTCAACCCACAGTCAGGCACTCGAGAAGGTCAGCAGAGGAGGTGGAGGAGGATGCGACTGATGACGAAGTTACCTTGCGCGCCTTCCTCGACAGAGTCGGAGTACTGGTAGCATGTCAACAACTGCATCCTCAGCCACAACTCTGCCTCTGAGCACAATTCGGGGTGGCTCTGCAGGTCACATGGGCTCTAAGCCTTGCCTAGCCTGGTCCTTTTTTGACCTCGCAAAGGATCTCCCAAATCATGTTATATGTATGATATTATGATTTGTCGCCAATCTATAAGTAGAGGCCAAAAGCTCACTAGTTTGACAACTTCTTCCATGAATCGTCACATGAATAACAAGCATAATTCCCAGTGGAAGCTCACTGTGCTACAATGCGGCCTAGAGGAGCGGGCCAACCACCGTTTGCCCCTTCAAGTGCATCCACGCGCTCTTCTTCCTCTATGACAGCTGTCACACATGTTTTTCCATGCACACCTTCCACCTCTTTAACCGCAACAGGCAGTTTGCTTGGCAGGTCGTCAGTTGTTTTGGAAGGGGAAACAGGTGCTGCTGTAGAGCTCTATCAGACATCGATAGCACCACCTTTGGATGAAGGCAACATCATGTCTCCGCCTGCACTTTCCTCACAGACCTGCAGTTTTCCAGGGGCACCCTACTCAACACCGTCTCCACACTGACCTTGGTCCCTCAGATGTGGACAAATAAAAGGCCATTTCCTCCAAGCCATGACAAAATTAAGAGGTTGACTTTCACCCTCTGTAAGCTCTTGGTTACCGAAATGCTGCCTTTCCGCCTGGTGGACACAGATGATTTTAGAAACCTTATGTCAGTCGCAGTGCCCCAGTACCAGATGCCCAGTTGCCACTACTTCTCCAAGAAAGGTGTGCTTGCACTACACCAGCATGTCACACACAACATCATGGCTTCCTTAAGAAACTCTGTGTGTGACAGGGTGGATTTCACCACCGATACTTGGACCAGTAAGCATGGACAGGGGCGTTACATGTCGCTGACTGGGTACTGGGTAACTATGGTGAGAGATGGAGAAGGGTCTGCTGAACAAGTCTTGCTGTCCCCACGATTTGTGCGTCAATCCACTTTATGTAGAAGTTCCTCCACTGCTTCTGCCTTCTCAACCTCGTGTGGGTCCTCCACCTCTGCCCCAAGCCTGCCTTGTCTGGCCACATGCATTGTAACTGCGCACAAGGAATCCTGCACACCTCCTTACTATGCTGGCAGCAGAGCTCAACGGCATCAGGCGGTCTTTACCTTAAAATGTCTGGGAAATAAGAGTCACACAGCTTAGGAGTTGTGGTCAGCTTTGCAGTCCGAGTTTTGTAAATGGTTGTCTCTACTAAACCTGCAGCCTGGGAAGGCCGTGTGCGACAATGCTGCAAACCTGGGTGCGGCCCTTTGCCTGGGCAAGGTGACACACGTGCCTTGTATGGCTCACGTGTTGAACCTTGTTGTCTAGCAATTTTTAACCCACTATCCAGGCCTAGAGGGGCTTCTGCACAGGGCACGGTCACTCTCTGCTCACTTCCGCCATTCAACCGGCGCAGCTGACCGACTTGCATCGCTCTAGAAGTTTTTCGGCCTGCCGGTTCACCTCCTGAAATGCGATGTGTCGACACGCTGGAATTCAACTCTCCACATGTTGCAGCGACTGTGGCAGCACCGCCGAGCCCTGGTGCAATACGTTATGACGTATAGCCTGGGCCAATGAGATGCAGAGGTGGGGCAGATCACGCTGCTGGAGTGGTCTCAGATCAAGGACCTATGCACCCTTCAACATGGCGACGAATATGTTTAGCGCTGACAATGCCATTTTCAGCATGACAATTCCAGTTATTTACAAGCTGGAGCACACGCTAAACACTATTTAGAGTCAGGGGTGGGACAAGAGGAAGGGGTGGGACAAGAGGAAGGGGAGGAACTACAGGAGGATTCATATGCACAAGGGATACCAACATCTACAAGGTCCAGACGTTCAGCATCACCAAGGCGGCAGGCATGGGACGGTGGGGGAGAGGGATTAACAAGGGTGCATGGTAGCAGCCAAAATGTTGAGGAAGGTGCAGGAGACCAGGAAGAAATGGAGGACGAACTCTCGATGGGCATGGAAGACTCAGCAGATGAGGGAGACGTTGGTCAAATTTCGGTTGAACGAGGTTGGGGGAAGATGTCAGAGAAAGAAAGCACGGTTATCACCTCGCCGCCACAAACACAGCGAGGACTTGGTCCGCATGGATTCGCAAGACACATGAGCACCTTCTTGCTGCACTACCTACAACATGACCCTCAGATTGTCCGAATTAGAAGTGATGATGACTACTGGGTTGCCACTCTATTAGATCCCTGGTACAAATCTGGCGAAATAATTCCAGTGATTGAAAGGGACGTACGTATGCAGGAGTATTAGCAGAAGCTGTTACTCAATCTTAGTTCGGCTTTTCCACCAAACACCAGTGGTGCACAGAGTGAGTCTCCCAGTTGTAACTTGGCAAGCATGGGGCTGTCTCGTCATTATCAGTCAAACCATACCTGCAACACCATATCTGGTGCTGGTAACAGCAATTTTATGGAATCGTTTCATAATTTTTTTTAGACCATACAATGCAAGGCCACAAGAGACAAGAAGTCTGACACATAGTCAACGGCTAGAGAGGATGATACAGGAGTATCTCCAAATGAACATCGATGCCATGACTTTGCAACTGGAGCCTTGCTCAGTTTTGGCTTCAAATCTTGAAAAATGGCTTGAGTTCGTCACTTACGCCTTCGAGATCTTGTTGTGTCCCGCAGCCAGCGTTGTCTCTGAACGTGTCTTCAGTGCTGCTGGTGTATGCTGATAGATAAGCGCACGCGTCTGTCCAGTGACAATGTGGACAGACTAACGTTCATCAAGATGAACAAGTCATGGATCAGCAAGGACTTTACTATCCCTGTGTCATCCTGGGGAGAGTAAAGGCTGACGTATTTTTGACTGTGCTTGATGCAAATCTACCAGTCAAGTTTGCAACTGGGGCACAAGTGATGCCAATGAAGTGGTGTCTGTGGGGCCCAATTTTTGGAAAAAAGGGAGACTGCTTGGCGTCCCCTTGCTCTGTTTTACATTATTTTAGAAGGGCATGACATGCCTATATCTGTGTCTCATCCTCTTTTTCCTCGCCCAGCTGTTTTGTTTTCACATGAGTATATGTCCTTGTCACTTTCCCATGTGTTTGTGGTGTCTTGGGAGTTGTTTGTCACCTTTTGGACACCTTTGAAGGTGTTTTCTATGTGTTTTTATGTGTTTGTGTTTGCCTCCCATTGTTTTTAATGGGGTTCGAGAGGTTCGTCGAACGGTTCTTCGAGCCAAACTTGAACGCGGCCTCCGTTCGACGAACCGAACTGAACTCGAGCCTTTAGAGGGTGGCTCATCTCTACCCACGACATCAACTCCCGAAACCTGCGGAACTGAAAACAAGATAAAACGTCAGCCACCCCGTTGTCGACCCTTGGAACATGTTTTGCCACCACATGAATGTTCAACTGTAAACAGTTTAGCACCAAATGGCGCAAATATGCCACTACAGGCCCAGATTTAGCTGATAAATTGTTGATCGCATACACCACCGCCTGATTGTCGCAATGAAAGCAAACTTTGCATCCGGAAAACTGCGACCCTCACAACTCGACCGCCACAACAATCGCAAACAACTCCAGTAACGTCAAATTTTTTACCAAGCCACCCTGTCGCCACTCCTCTGGCCATCTCCCTGCACACCAATGGCCCTGAAAAAACGCACCGAAACTCGCCGACCCAGCTGCATCAGTATACAGCTGCAGAGCGTCGTTGGGCACAACTTCTGTCAACCACAAAGCCCGGCCATTAAACTGCTGTAAGAAGACGTCCCAAACCAACAGATCCAGACCAACACAAAGAAAATCATCCAAGTAATGAATAATCGAGGACAGTCCGGACACATCCCTTACCACCCGCTCAACAAATGAACGCCTCAAAATACAAACACGAAATCGAACAACTCATTGGTAAACAATGATCAACATAATACCTCTCATTCCACCAGCAACCCAAAAGGTGTTGGCTATCTGGGTGCACCGGCAACAAACGAAACGCTGATTTAACATCCGCCTTCGCCATGAATGCTTCACACCCCACCGCCCTCATCAAATCCAGCGCTCTGTCAAACGATACGTAGTACACCGCCGACAATTCCGGCGCAATGCCATCATTCATCGACGACCCCTACGGAAATGATAGATGATGAATAAGCCGAAATTTATTCGGGTCCTTTTTTGGCACCAGCCCCAACAGAGACACCACAAGATTGCGGCATGGCGGAACCTCAAACGGACCCCCCCCATCCTGCCCAACTCAACTTCCTTACCCAACTTCTCGCCCACAATCTGAGGGTGTTCCCTTGCTGAACGCAAATTCCGACACAACGGCGGCGATGCATCAACCACCGACAAGATACGAAAACCATGCAAAAACCGACCGCAAAAGGGATGCCGCGTCCCCTTCCGGGTATCTATTTAAAAACTGCACCATTACCTCTACTTTCACTGGCATCCTCCCTTTTTCCAGTCCCGTCCTCGGCCTTATCTCTCCCTTTCTAGAATCATTTGGACAGACTATGACCTCCCCCGCAGCCTGAGCACTGGTGCTTAAAACGACAGGCTGCTCCAAATTTGCACTGGCCTTCGTTAAACTGCCAGCAAAATCCCTTTTTCTTATTCCCTGGAGACCTGACTCCTGATCCCCCGGCGCTACCACGAAAGGGCTGACGCGGAGCCGCCATCAACCGTATCCACAAGGAAATATCCTTATGATCCCACCGTATGCCTGCCCGTAAAGCCTTTCTCTGCCTAAACTGTTCGTCGTATCGCAACCATCCCAAGCCACCGTACGTCCTTTAAGCCTCCCCAATTGTGTCCATATAACCAAACAAAGCCGAGCAGTGCTCTGGCTCCTTCTCCCCAATCACACTTGCCAAGATAGCAAATGCCTTTAACCAATTGAAAAAGGAACGAGGAGTGAGCTTATAACGGCGTTTTTCTTCCCTTCCTCCTCCTTTTCCTTCTTGGAATCACTCGGCTTCACCTTGTCTAAGTTAAATTTTTCAAGGGGCAGTAAGGAAAATATTTCCATGTACTCCCCTTTCCAAATCTTATCCATCACCTCTTTCTTAAGGTGAGCGCCCAGCGGGCCCTCAAAGCAGACATACACCTCTCTCTTAGCCCTGTCATCTAGACGCACCACCTCATCCTCCTTTTCCTTCTCCTTTTATACCTCCTTCTCATCCCCCCCCGACAACACTACCGCACTATCCGCCACTGCCCCTTTCGGCACCCTCTTACCGCTTACCGCCGCTGCGCAATCCGCCGCCGACCCCATCCATGCTGCCGCTGCCGGAGCCCGCGCACCCCCCGGAACCTCATTAGCTGCCGCTAAACCCTGCAAAAGCCCCAGCAACTGACTTAAAATTGCTGATCCCCCTGGCGCTGCCGTGACCACAGCCGCCCCCCCGACAGTACTACCCCACGCCGCCAGCAACGCCGAATTCACGGATAGCTCACCCGACCGCGACTCGTCGTAACTCGACGTCCTCCGCTATCTGTTCCTCCTATTCATCCCCAGACATTAGAGCTCCTTCCTCTTCCTCACTGGATCCGTATTCCGCTGTACTCGTTCCAGAGGATGCAGCCAATGCGCCCCCTCCACCATGGCACTCTCCCGAGCCACCGTATGGGCACTGGTGTCCTGGACCCGCTGTTTCCTGCGCGGCAACACCCCCGAGACCGTCCTGTCCCACGAGCTGCCGCCACTGACCTTGTCTTCTTCAGGGTAGACCCCTCCTCTGACTCAAGTTATCCCTTGTCGCTGCCTCTTGCCCTCTGGGGCTGCCGCACACCTTATCTCGCTGGGTCCCCTGCCCGAGGGAGACCGCTGCTGCCGGGCGCTATGCAGAAGACCTGAGTGATCTGGCAGTTACCTTAGGGCTCCTGCCGTCACTCCTGCTCCCCGCTGTCTCTCGGGTATCCGGCATCCGCCTGCCCACACCGACCTCCCCGCTGGCTGACTGTGCCCAGCCCCCCCGCCGCCCGCGGAGGGTACTGCTGGCCTCTATCTCCAGCCGGGCACACTCCCGGGTGGAATCCGCCACTGTGAAATGTCCCACCGCTCGAGGCCCGCTGCTGGAAGCAGGCCCCTGGCCGGACACGCCCCCACTCCGATCGCTGATGTCCTCCAGTCCTCGCCGGACCCGCTCCCGACCATGAACGGCCGCCGGCCTTTGCACCCGAGCCCGAGGCCCAAGACCGGAAGTAGGCCTCGGGCTGGACGCGCCCCCTTTCTGGCCGCCGCTGGCCTCCATCACACGCAGGGCGCGCTCCAGACCGGGAGCCACCGCTGGGCTCTGTACTACAGCCCGAGGCCCGACACCGGAAGAAGGCCCCGGGCTTGACACGCCCCCCTTCACGGCCGCCGTTGCCTCGTTGGAGATTCCTCCCGACAGCCGGAGCAGATGCTGGATGCTGCCGCTGCCCGCCCCACTGTGGAGGTTCCCGAGGGGGGCTCTCGCTTCTCCTCCTTGCCCCCCCCCAGCGCCCGGAGCGTACCTGCACGGGGGCCTGGAATGCCGCCCGTGGCCAGAGGGGGAGCAAGGGGAAGGTGCCGACGGGGAAACCCCGGCAGCACTGATGTGGGACTGCATTGCCTGGGCCCCGTGAACCACCATCGCCTCTTGTATCTGCCGCTCCAACTCCTGAAGATCCGCCATGTCGTCCTCGTCCCGTTCAGTGTCCGTCGGAAGTCACAAAAAGAAGGTAAGACAAATCCCCAGCTCCTTATATACCCCCCCTCCTGGAACACCTTTTTCCCAACCAATCCCATTCGCCATCCTATAAAACACCAAACTCCTATTTCCTTTATTAACCCCATCACTCCTTCCCTTCCCTTTGGTCATGTCACCCCTCCACCCTATGGGTTCCATGGCTTTCTTTCCAAAGACAACATTACTGCTATCCATTCCAGATGATTTTGAGCTTTTAAATTCAAATGGCACTCCTTCCTTTCCGAGCCCTGGCATGCCCCCAAACTGTTGATTTCCCCTACATCTGAGGTATTGTCATATTCAGGAGAAATTGCACAACAAAATGTATCCATCCATTCATCATCCATGAATAAGACTTAACAAATTTTTTGTCGAAACACGTTTCTTTGCTTGTCTTGCAATATACTGTGGATAAAAAAGAGCCAGCACGATCTGAAATTGGCATGCATCATATAAAAAGTGAAAATTCACAGATTTATTCCAACTGTACTATAATAAAAAAAATGAGATTTTTAGCAAATAATTGATCAATTCTTTGAGCCACCCCTGCCAACGTCACGGCAAATCTCAATAGGGGGGTCCTAACCTATATTACGTATTTCATGTGCCATGTGGCCTCCTAGATAAAGTTAAAAGCAGAACCATAATGGAGCACACATACCTGTAACCTGTATATAGCCGCTTCCATGTTGCAAAAAAGGCAATTGTGGATAGAGACCAGCCCAGGTCCCAGCATGTGGAGCAAGCTCTACACATACCAGGACTATATCAGAACTGACCCTCCCAGTGCCAGACAGCAACCATTCATAAAGGCGGACCAGATCCAAGAATGGTGCTTAATTAGCATTGCCTGTGGAAAGGGGTGAGGTAACTGAATCTGAACAGCTACCAACAGGAGAAATACATTACAAACCAAAATCAGGCGTGCATGGTATGGTGATGGTCAGTCACCAGAAATTGTAGCATAACTACAGTCATAACAGAGAAAAAGGAGCCAGCACGATCTGAAATTGGCATGCATCATATAAAAAGTGAAAATTCACAGATTTATTCCAACTGTACTATAATAAAAAAAATGAGATTTTTAGCAAATGATTGATCAATATACTGTGGATGCCTATACCACATATCTGTACCTTTAAAGTGTGAAATAAACATACTATTTTTATTTATTTCTGCATGCAGTCCGTAGGATTTGCTTTTCTTTCCGATGGATTCTGCCTAACCCGGACCAGGGTTTTCCTGTGTGGACATCGCGACTAGAGATGAGCGAACCGGTTGCGGTTAGGCTCGAGCTCGGTTCGCCGAACATGCCCTTCTAAAATGATGTGAAACACCGCAAGGTGACTCCAAGCAGGGTCTCCATTTTTTCCAAAAATTGGGCCACACAGACACCCACCCCTTCAGTGGCAGCACTTGTGCCCTAGTTGTACACTTCACAGTTAGATTTGCATAAAGCACATTCAAAAATACGCCATCCTTAACCGTCCCCAGGATGACACCGGGGTGGGTAGCAAAGTCTTTGCTGAACCATGACTTGTTCATCTTGGCTCCTTTTTAAAAACACAGCAAGCAAGGGATACTCCAAGCGGAGTCTCCCTTTTTTCCAAAAATTGGGCCACAAAGACACCCACCCCTTCAGTGGCAGCACTTGTGCCCCAGTTGTACACTTCACAGGTAGATTTGCCTCAAGCACATTCAGAAATACGCCATACTTAACTGTCCCCAGGATGACACTGGGGTAGGTAGCAAAGTCTTTGCTGATCCCAGATCTGTTCATCTTGGATCATTTTTAAAAACACAGCAAGCAAGGGTTACTCCAAGCGGAGTCTCCCTTTTTTCCAAAAATTGGGCCACACAGACACCTCTTCAGTGGCAGCACTTGTGCCCCAGTTGTACACTTCACAGCTAGATTTGCATCAAGCACATTCAAAAATACGCCATCCTTAACCGTCCCCAGGATGACTCCAGGGTAGGTAGCAAAGTCTTTGCTGAACCATGACTTGTTCATCTTGGCTCCTTTTTAAAAACACAGCAAGCAAGGGTTACTCCAAGCGGAGTCTCCCTTTTTTCCAAAAATTGGGCCACACAGACACCCACCCCTTCAGTGGCAGCACTTGTGCCCTAGTTGTACACTTCACAGCTAGATTTGCATCAAGCACATTCAAAAATACGCCATCCTTAACCGTCCCCAGGATGACTCCAGGGTAGGTAGCAAAGTCTTTGCTGAACCATGACTTGTTCATCTTGGCTCCTTTTTAAAAACACAGCAAGCAAGGGTTACTCCAAGCGGAGTCTCCCTTTTTTCCAAAAATTGGGCCCCACACACACTCACCCCTTCAGTGACAGCACTTGTGCCCCAGTTGTACACTTCAAAGGTAGATTTGCATCAAGCACATTCAAAAATATGCCATCCTTAACCGTCCCCAGGATGACACCGGGGTAGGTAGCAAAGTCTTTGCTTAACCATGACTTGTTCATCTTGGCTCCTTTTTAAAAACACAGCAAGCAAGGGTTACTCCAAGCGGAGTCTCCCTTTTTTCCAAAAATTGGGCCACACAGACACCCCTTAAGTGGCAGCAATTGTGCCCCAGTTGTACACTTCACAGGTAGAATTGCATCAAGCACATTCAAAAAAAGGCCATCCGTAACCGTCCCCAGGATTACACCGGGGTAGGTAGCAAAGTCTTTGCTGAAACATGACTTGTTCATCTTGGCTCCTTTTTAAAAACACAGCAAGCAAGGGTTACTGCAAGCGGAGTCTCCCTTTTTTCCAAAAATTGGGCCACACAGACACCTCATCAGTTGCAGCACTTGTGCACTTTGCATCAAGCACATTCCAAATCCACAAGCATTTACTCTACCCATGATGACACAGGGGTAGTAAATTCCTTGTGGATCCATGACTTGTTTTTTTTGATGAACGTTAGTCTGTCCACATTGTCACTGGACAAACGCGTGCGCTTATCTGTCAGCACACACCCAGCAGCACTGAAGACACATTCAGAGACAACGCTGGCAGCTGGACACGACAGGATCTTAAAGGCGTAAGTGGAGAGCTCTGGCCATTTTTCAAGATTTGAAGCCCAAAATGAGCAAGGCTCCATTTGCAAAGTCATGGCATCGATGTTCATTTGGAGATACTCCTGTATCATCCTCTCCAGCCGTTGACTATGTGTCAGACTTGTTGTCTCTGGTGGCCTTGCAAAGGATGGTCTAAAAAAATTAATAAAAATTATTGAATCATAAAAAAATTATGAAAAGATTCAATAACATTGCTGTTACCAGCACCAGATACGGTGCTGCTGGTACAGGTAGAATTTTGAAGATGACGATACCGTCCCATGTTTCTCAAGTTACAACTGGGAGATTCACTCCGTGCACCATGGTTGTTTGGTGGAAAAGCCGAGTTAAGATCGAGTAACAGCTTTTGCTGATACTCCTGCATACGTGCGTCCCTTTCTATGGCTGGAATTATGTCACAAAATTTGGACTTGTACCGGGGATCTAATAGTGTGGCAAGCCAGTAGTCATCATCACTTCTAATTTTGACAATACGAGGGTCATGTTGGAGGTAGTGCAGCAAGAAGGCGCTCATGTATCTTGCGTAGCCATGCGGACCAAGTCCAGGCTGTGTTTGTGGCATAGAGGTGCTAATTTAAGTTGAGAAGTGTCGTTTGCTTCACAAAATATATGTATATACAGCCAAGCAATTGTAGTGTATGAACTGTGGTAACAATTAAAATATAACCTTTATTGGTTAATAGTTAAAAATATCAAGCCACACAACAGTTACGGTTGTAGAAAACAACCCAATAAATAGGAGCAGATGTAGAGCTCCTAGTATCACCAAGGAAGGACAAACTTCACACGGGGGGAGGGGGGAAAGACTCCTCCCACCGCGGTGATAGAATAGAAGACAACAATCAACAAGTTGTCAGACACATTAAACAAATCTATATACCATAGACAATAGAGTCATATAGACAACACTCACTGTAGACTCATTCAAAAGATATTAAGAAATCACAGTTGTCCAATATATAGAGGGGGGGGCAAACCATTACAGCCTCACAATACCCCTCAATTGGCAACCATCTGACCTGATATGCTCTAAGACTTCCCAACGCGTTTCATAATATGCTTATTCCTCAGGGGATTATGGTCAAAGGAGAGCTGCAAAAATAAACAAAAGGGGGGTCAGGATGCTATTCAAGTGCAAATAAACCAGAAGAAAATCGTATATTTCCAAAGAATCCATATGTTTTTACCTTTAGTATAGTAGACCTCCAGCATGTTGTGTCTGGGCCTTGGCATACAGCACCAGACTTTCAAACCTCCCACCCTTAAATATCCTGTGGGTGTGTAAGGGGACGCCCCACTTATGTTAATGAGCCTAGTGACAATTATCCACCATATGCAGGGGGACGATCCTACCCTTGAAATGTGAACGCCCCTAAGGTGTGTGGGAGGAGGTGCATATTATTCCCCTATCATAATGATAGGGGAATAATATGCGGATAGGATCCGCTAGGCCGCATTGCAGCACGGTGAGCTTCCCACTGGGACATATGATATTTATTCATGTGACGATTCATGGAAGAAGTTGTCAAACTGCTGAGGTTTTTGCCTCTACTAACAGATTCCCGACAAATTTTACAGATCACATAATTTGGGCGATCCTTTGCAAGGTCAAAAAAGGACCAGGCTAGGCAAGGCTTAGAGGACATGCGACCTGCTGAACCACCCCGACTAGTGCTCAGAGGCAGAGTGGTGGCTGAGGATGCAGTTGTAGACATGCTACCAGTACTCCTCCTCTGTCCAGGAAGGCGGAAGGTAACTTCGTCGTCAGTAGCATCCTCCTCCACCGCCTCTGTTGACCTCCTCAAGTGCCTGACTGTGGATTGACAGTAGGTGGGATCTAGAACTTCCTCATCAAGCATTGTTTGCACTCCCCTCACCCTTAGACCGAGCCTCTTCCTGCCCTGAACGAATATTTAAGTTGTCATCCCAAACTGATATCTGCATCTCATCGTCATCAGTATGTTCCTCATTGTCAATTACAACAGGTGTTACAGTTTGTGAATTAGGGTCAACATTATGCTCAGAAACTTGGTCATCACGGCCTGAATCTGAGTCACAAAGGTCCTGGGCATCACTGCAGACCATTTCCTGGTCCGTACTCACTGTAGCTTGGGAGCAGACCTCTAATTCCCAGGCTATAGTGTGACTGAACAGCTCTGCAGACTCAGCCATCTCTGTTCCACCATACTGTGCAGGGCGGATGGAGACTTGAGAGCTGGGAGAAATCAAGTGTGATTGGGATGACAACTCAGAGGACTGGTGTTTTTTGGATGCGGTAGTTGAGGTGGCGGAGAGGGCACTTGTTGGACCACTTGAGATCCATTCAAGCATTTTCTTTTTTTGGCCATCATCTACCTTTGTTCCAGTTGTTGGTGTCCGTAAAAAAGGGAGCACATCTGATTGTCCACGGAAAGTAGTAGACATCTTACTTTTGCTGGAAGATGGCCTATCTTCAGCAGATGTTAATGAGCTTTGCCACCTTTACCATGGACAAACCCTTTTTTTCCTTTTCCAACACGCCTGTTCCCCTTTCCAACAAGCATCTGTCATTTTGCCACTCATTTTAATTGCGACAAGATTGTGTACTTAAAATGTGGTAGTACAAATTGAGAGGTGGTGTAGATTGCAGCGGTGGTCTACCTTTATTGACAGCAGAATAAACAACAATAACTATCCAGGACAATGCAACTATGGCCCTTAAACTGGCAGCACAGTTTGCTATTCTAATAGCTTAGTACAAATGAGTTTGAGTGTGCAATGCAGAGGTGCTGCAAATATATTTGCACCAGTGGGACACTAATGAAGTCCAACAGCCACTTTTAGGATGCAACTAAGTTTCCTCAGTGTTTGCTATTATAATGGCTTAGTAACAATGAGCTTGAGTGTGCAATGCAGAGGTGCTGCAAATATGTTTGCACCAGTGGGACACTAATGAAGTCCAACAGCCACTTTTAGGTTGCCACTAAGTTTCCTCAGTGTTTGCTATTATAATGGCTTAGTAACAATGAGCTTGAGTGTGCAATGCAGTGGTGCTGCAAATATATTTGCACCAGTGGGACAATAATGGAAGTCCAACAGCTACTTTTAGGATGCCATTAAGTTTCCTCAGTGTTTGCTATTATAATAGCTTTGTAACAATGAGCTTGAGTGTGCAATGCAGAGGTGCTGCAAATAGCTTTGAACCAGTGGGACACTAATGAAGTCCAACAGCCACTTTTAGGATGCCACTAAGTTTCCTCAGTGTTTGATCTGATAATGGCTTAGTAACAATGAGCTTGAGTGTGCAATGCAGTGGTGCTGCAAATATATTTGCACCAGTGGGACAATAATGGAAGTCCAACAGCTACTTTTAGGATGCCATTAAGTTTCCTCAGTGTTTGCTATTATAATAGCTTTGTAACAATGAGCTTGAGTGTGCAATGCAGAGGTGCTGCAAATAGCTTTGAACCAGTGGGACACTAATGAAGTCCAACAGCCACTTTTAGGATGCCACTAAGTTTCCTCAGTGTTTGATCTGATAATGGCATAGTAACAATGAGCTTGAGTGTGCAATGCAGAGGTGCTGCAAATAGCTTTGCACCAGTGGGACACTAATGAAGTCCAACAGCCACTTTTAGGATGCCACTAAGTTTCCTCAGTGTTTGCTATTATAATGACTTAGTAACAATGAGCTTGGGTGTGCATTGCAGAGGTGCTGCAAATAGCTTTGCACCAGTGGGACACTAATGAAGTCCAACAGCCACTTTTAGGATGCCACTAAGTTTTCTCAGTGTTTGCTACTATAATGGCTTAGTAACAATGAGCTTGAGTGTGCAATGCAGAGGTGCTGCAAATATCTTTGCACCAGTGGGACACTAATGAAGTCCAACAGCCACTTTTAGGATGCCACTAAGTTTCCTCAGTGTTTGCTATTATAATGACTTAGTAACAATGAGCTTGAGTGTGCAATGCAGAGGTGCTGCAAATAGCTTTGCACCAGTGGGACACTAATGAAGTCCAACAGCCACTTTTAGGATGCCACTAAGTTTCCTCAGTGTTTGCTATTATAATGGCTTAGTAACAATGAGCTTGAGTGTGCAATTTAGAGGTGCTGCAAATAGCTTTGCACCAGTTGGACACTAATGAAGTCCAACAGCCACTTTTAGGATGCCACTAAGTTTCCTCAGTGTTTGCTATTATAATGGCTTAGTAACAATGAGCTTGAGTGTGCAATGCAGAGGTGCTGCA
The DNA here is from genome assembly GCF_048569485.1 of Anomaloglossus baeobatrachus. NCBI lineage: Eukaryota > Metazoa > Chordata > Amphibia > Anura > Aromobatidae > Anomaloglossus > Anomaloglossus baeobatrachus. The sequence continues at coordinate 371,931,104 of NC_134354.1, read as the reverse complement.
AATATCTTTGCACCAGTGGGACACTAATGAAGTCCAACAGCCACTTTTAGGATGCCACTAAGTTTCCTCAGTGTTTGCTATTATAATGGCTTAGTAACAATGAGCTTGAGTGTGCAATGCGGAGGTGCTGCAAATAGCTTTGCACCAGTGGGACACTAATGAAGTCCAACAGCCACTTTTAGGATGCCACTAAGTTTCCACAGTGTTTGCTATTATAATGGCTTAGTAACAATGAGCTTGAGTGCGCAATGCAGAGGTGCTGCAAATAGCTTTGCACCAGTGGGACACTAATGAAGTCCAACAGCCACTTTTAGGATGCCACTAAGTTTCCTCAGTGTTTGCTAGTATAATGGCTTAGTAACAATGAGCTTGAGTGTGCAATGCAGAGGTGCTGCAAATAGCTTTGCACCAGTGGGACACTAATGAAGTCCAACAGCCACTTTTAGGATGCCACTAAGTTTCCTCAGTGTTTGCTATTATAATGGCTTAGTAACAATGAGCTTGAGTGTGCAATGCGGAGGTGCTGCAAATAGCTTTGCACCAGTGGGACACTAATGAAGTTCAACAGCCACTTTTAGGATGCCACTAAGTTTCCTCAGTGTTTGCTATTATAATGGCTTAGTAACAATGAGCTTGAGTGGGCAATGCAGAGGTGCTGCAAATAGCTTTGCACCAGTGGGACACTAATGAATTCCAACAGCCACTTTTAGGATGCCACTAACTGCCAGCACTCTGCAATTAAAATGGCTTTGCTAAAAAAGGCAGGAGGGTACAGTGGTCGGGTTGTGGGTCAGTGTAGAGGAAAGGAAGCCTCACTTTCTATCTCTCCTAATGGTGAAATGCAGCGAGGAAGTCCCTGAGCTTAGCTACACAGACGCTGTTATCTGTAGCTGTTAAAAACTGTTTCCACGGACCTGTCTGTCACCTCTGGCTCTGAGCCTGCTGTAATTAGCCCTTACAAGGGCTGAAAGAAACTTATATCCCTATTCTGTATAGCGCTGTGTCTAGAGCGTATGCAACAGGATCGGCGACAGGAGCTGCACCAGCGGTAACTGACACCCAGACGCAGAAGGCAGATAATGGCGTCCAGACGGGCAGATACCCGTTTTTATAATGCAGGGACATGTGACATGGACAGCCTATGACACATGTCCTGGCTTATCTGGCAAAAAATTCCACTTAGCTGTGTGTGTGTCTGGGATTGGCTGACATGCTGGCCCGCCCCACTATACGTGCACTTAGGGAGGGAAGACAAAAAAAAAATGGCGATTGCCATTATCCCAGCAGCAGTGATCTGAACGCACAGTTCCCACACACTATACGCTGAAGTTTCATAATAGTGTGAGTCACAGAGTGACTTACACTATTACAGCGAAAAGCCAGCTACTAATTAGCTTTGCTTTTTGCTGCTAGAACCATTCTCGAACGTAACTCGCGCTATCGAGCTTTTAGCAAAAAACTCGAGTTCTAGTTCGATCTAGAACACGCCCCAAAATCACTCGAACCACGAACTGGAGAACTCTAATCGCGACACACTCAAGAACGTGGAAACGGCTTATTGTGTGTTGTTTACACAACAAAATGAATGGTACATTTTCTTTTTTTACCCTTGTGAAAATAAAAGATTTAGGATTGAAGCAACAATTTTGTGGTAAAAAAAAGTATTTTTTTAATTTCATGGCTCAACTTCATAAAATTCTGGGAATTCAAGGTGCTTATGAAACATGTAGATTAATTCCTGAGGGGTCCAGTTTCCAAAATGGGGTCACTTGTCAGTGAGCTCCATTGTTTAGACACATCTGGGGCTCTCTAAACACGGCAAGGCATCCGCTATTAGAGTTGAGCGCGGTTCGTGGTTCGTGGTTCTCCAGTTCGCGGCTCGATTGATTTTGGGGGCTGTTCTAGATCGAACTAGAACTCGAGCTTTTTTGCAAAAGCTCGATAGTTCTAGATACGTTCGAGAACGGTTCTAGCAGCAAAAAAAACAACTAATTCTTAGCTGGCTTTCCGCTGTAATAGTGTAAGTCATTCTGTGACTCACACTATTATGACATTTCAGTGTATAGTGTGCGGGAAGAGCGCATTCAGATCACTGCTGTATGTATAATGGCGATCACCATTTTTTTTTTTCCCTGTCTTCCTTCCCTAAGCGCGCGTGTGTAGTGGGGAGGGCCAGCATGTCAGCCAATCCCAGACACACACACAGCTAAGTGGACTTTTAGCAAGAGAAGCAACGGCATGTTTGATAGGATGTCCATGTCACATGTCCCTGCATTATAAAAACGAGTATCTGCCCATCCGGACGCCATTATCTCTTCTGCGTTATTGGTGTCAGACATCACTGGCGCAGCTCCTATCGCCGATACAGCTGTTTTACGCTCCATACACAGCGCTGGACAGCTTAGGGATAGCACTTTCTATCAGTCCTTTTAAGGGCTCATACCGGCAGGGTCAGAGCCATGAGTGACAGGTCCTGGAAACAGAGTTTAACAGCTACACAAGATGACAGCGTCTGTGTAGCTAAGGTCAGGGATTTCCTCACTGCATCTCCCCATTAGGAGGGATAGAAAGGCAGGCTTCCTTTCCTCTACCCAGAGACCCACAAACCTGCCACTGTACCCTCCTGCCCTTTGCACACTCCAACTCATTGTTACTAAGCCATTATACTAGCAAACACTGAGTGAACCTAGTGGCATCCTAAACGTGGCTATTGGACTTCTGTATAGTCCCAGTAGTGCAAAGATATTTGCAGCACGTCTGCCTGCATTGCACACTCAAACTCATTATAACTAAGCCATTATACTAGCAAACACGGAGTGAACCTAGTGGCATCCTAAACGTGGCTATTGGACTTCTGTATAGTCCCACTAGTGCAAAGATATTTGCAGCACGTCTGCCTGCATTGCACACTCAAACTCATTGTTACTAAGCCATTATACTAGCAAACACTGAGTGAACATAGTGGCATCCTAAACGTGGCTGTTGGACTTCTGTATAGTCCAAGTAGTGCAAAGATATTTGCAGCACGTCTGCCTGCATTGCACACTCAAACTCAATATAACTAAGCCATTATACTAGCAAACACTGAGTGAACATAGTGGCATCCTAAACGTGGCTATTGGACTTCTGTATTGTCCCACTAGTGCAAAGATATTTGCAGCACGTCTGCCTGCATTGCACACTCAAACTCATTGTTACTAAGCCATTATACTAGCAAACACTGAGGAAACTTAGTGGCATCCTAAACGTTCCTGTTGGACTTCTGTATAGTCCCACAAGTGCAAAGATATTTGCAGCACGTCTGCCTGCATTGCACACTCAAACTCATTATAACTAAGCCATTATACTAGCAAACACTCAGTGTACCTAGTGGCATCCTAAATGTGGCTATTGGACTTCTGTATAAACCCAGTAGTGCAAAGATATTTGCAGCACGTCTGCCTGCATTGCACACTCAAACTCATTATAACTAAGCTATTATACTAGCAAACACTGAGTGAACATAGTGGCATCCTAAACGTGGCTATTGGACTTCTGTATAGTCCCACAAGTGCAAAGATATTTGCAGCACGTCTGCCTGTATTGCACACTCAAACTCATTTTAACTAAGCCATTATACTAGCAAACACTGAGTGAACCTAGTGGCATCCTAAACGTGGCTATTGGACTTCTGTATAGTCCCACTAGTGCACAGATATTTGCAGCACGTCTGCCTGCATTGCACACTCAAACTCATTATAACTAAGCCATTATACTAGCAAACACTGAGGAAACTTAGTGGCATCCTAAACGTGGCTGTTGGACTTCTGTATAGTCCCACTAGTGCAAAGATATTTGCAGCAAGTCTGCCTGCATTGCACACTCAAACTCATTATAACTAAGCTATTATACTAGCAAACACTGAGTGAACCTAGTGGCATCCTCAACGTGGCTGTTGGACTTCTGTATAGTCCCACAAGTGCAAAGATATTTGCAGCACGTCTGCCTGTATTGCACACTCAAACTCATTTTAACTAAGCCATTATACTAGCAAACACTGAGTGAACCTAGTGGCATCCTAAACGTGGCTATTGGACTTCTGTATAGTCCCAGTAGTGCAAAGATATTTGCAGCATGTCTGCCTGCATTGCACACTCAAACTCATTGTTACTAAGCCATTATACTAGCAAACACTGAGGAAACTTAGTGGCATCCTAAACGTGGCTATTGGACTTCTGTATAGTCCCACTAGTGCACAGATATTTGCAGCACGTCTGCCTGCATTGCACACTCAAACTCATTATAACTAAGCCATTATACTAGCAAACACTGAGTGAATCTAGTGGCATCCTAAACGTGGCTATTGGACTTCTGTATAGTCCCACTAGTGCACAGATATTTGCAGCACGTCTGCCTGCATTGCACACTCAAACTCATTATAACTAAGCCATTATACTAGCAAACACTGAGTGAACCTAGTGGCATCCTAAACGTGGCTATTGGACTTCTGTATAGTCCCAGTAGTGCAAAGATATTTGCAGCACGTCTGCCTGCATTGCACACTCAAACTCATTACAACTAAGCCATTATACTAGCAAACACTGAGGAAACTTAGTGGCATCCTAAACGTGGCTGTTGGACTTCTGTATAGTCCCAGTAGTGCAAAGATATTTGCAGCAAATCTGCCTGCATTGCACACTCAAACTCATTATAACTAAGCTATTATACTAGCAAACACTGAGTGAACCTAGTGGCATCCTAAACGTGGCTGTTGGACTTCTGTATAGTCCCACAAGTGCAAAGATATTTGCAGCACGTCTGCCTGCATTGCACACTCAAACTCATTATAACTAAGCCATTATACTAGCAAACACTGAGTGAATCTAGTGGCATCCTAAACGTGGCTATTGGACTTCTGTATAGTCCCACTAGTGCACAGATATTTGCAGCATGTCTGCCTGCATTGCACACTCAAACTCATTATAACTAAGCCATTATACTAGCAAACACTGAGTGAATCTAGTGGCATCCTAAACGTGGCTATTGGACTTCTGTATAGTCCCACTAGTGCACAGATATTTGCAGCACGTCTGCCTGTATTGCACACTCAAACTCATTATAACTAAGCCATTATACTAGCAAACACTGAGTGAATCTAGTGGCATCCTAAACGTGGCTATTGGACTTCTGTATAGTCCCACTAGTGCACAGATATTTGCAGCATGTCTGCCTGCATTGCACACTCAAACTCATTATAACTAAGCCATTATACTAGCAAACACTGAGTGAACCTAGTGGCATCCTAAACGTGGCTATTGGACTTCTGTATAGTCCCAGTAGTGCAAAGATATTTGCAGCACCTCTGCCTGCATTGCACATTCAAACTCATTATAACTAAGCCATTATACTAGCAAACACTGAATGAACCTAGTGGCATCCTAAATGTGGCTGTTGGACTTCTGTATAGTCTCAGTAGTGCAAAGATATTTGCAGCACGTCTGCCTGCATTGCACACTCCAACTCATTATAACTAAGCCATTATACTAGCAAACACTAAGTGAACCTAGTGGCATCCTAAACGTGGCTATTGGACTTCTGTATAGTCCCACTAGTGCACAGATATTTGCAGCACGTCTGCCTGCATTGCACACTCAAACTCATTATAACTAAGCCATTATAATAGCAAACACTAAGTGAACCTAGTGGCATCCTAAACGTGGCTATTGGACTTCTGTATAGTCCCACTACTGCACAGATATTTGCAGCACGTCTGCCTGCATTGCACACTCCAACTCATTATAACTAAGCCATTATACTAGCAAATACTGAGTGAACCTAGTGGCATCCTAAACGTGGCTATTGGACTTCTGTATAGTCCCAGTAGTGCAAAGATATTTGCAGCACATCTGCCTGCATTGCACACTCAAACTCATTATAACTAAGCCATTATAATAGCAAACACTGAATGAACCTAGTGGCATCCTAAACGTGGCTGTTGGACGTCTGTATAGTCCCAGTAGTGCAAAGATATTTGCAGCACGTCTGCCTGCATTGCACACTCAAACTCATTATAACTAAGCCATTATACTAGCAAACACGGAGTGAACCTAGTGGCATCCTAAACGTGGCTATTGGACTTCTGTATAGTCCCACTAGTGCACAGATATTTGCAGCACGTCTGCCTGCATTGCACACTCAAACTCATTATAACTAAGCCATTATACTAGCAAATACTGAGTGAAGCTAGTGGCATCCTAAACGTGGCTATTGGACTTCTGTATAGTCCCAGTAGTGCAAAGATATTTGCAGCACGTCTGCCTGCATTGCACACTCAAACTCATTATAACTAAGCCATTATACTAGCAAACACTGAGTGAACCTAGTGGCTTCCTAAACGTGGCTATTGGACTTCTGTATAGTCCCACTACTGCACAGATATTTGCAGCACGTCTGCCTGCATTGCACACTCAAACTCATTATAACTAAGCCATTATAATAGCAAACACTGAATGAACCTAGTGGCATCCTAAACGTGGCTGTTGGACTTCTGTATAGTCCCAGTAGGGCAAAGATATTTGCAGCACGTCTGCCTGCATTGCACACTCAAACTCATTATAACTAAGCCATTATACTAGCAAACACTGAATGAACCTAGTGGCATCCTAAACGTGGCTATTGGACTTCTGTATAGTCCCACTAGTGCACAGATATTTGCAGCACGTCTGCCTGCATTGCACACTCAAACTCATTATAACTAAGCCATTATACTAGCAAACACTGAGTGAACCTAGTGGCATCCTAAACGTGGCTATTGGACTTCTGTATAGTCCCACTAGTGCACAGATATTTGCAGCACGTCTGCCTGCATTGCACACTCCAACTCATTATAACTAAGCCATTATACTAGCAAACACTGCGTGAACCTAGTGGCATCCTAAACGTGGCTATTGGACTTCTGTATAGTCCCACTACTGCACAGATATTTGCAGCACGTCTGCCTGCATTGCACACTCCAACTCATTATAACTAAGCCATTATACTAGCAAACACTGAGTGAACCTAGTGGCATCCTAAACGTGGCTATTGGACTTCTGTATAGTCCCAGTAGTGCAAAGATATTTGCAGCACGTCTGCCTGCATTGCACACTCAAACTCATTATAACTAAGCCATTATATTAGTAAACACTGAGTGAACCTTGTGGCATCCTAAACGTGGCTATTGGACTTCTGTATAGTCCCACTAGTGCACAGATATTTGCAGCACGTCTGCCTGCATTGCACACTCAAACTCATTATAACTAAGCCATTATACTAGCAAACACTGAGTGAATCAAGTGGCATCCTAAACGTGGCTATTTGACTTTTGTATAGTCCCACTAGTGCACAGATATTTGCAGCACGTCTGTCTGCATTGCACACTCCAACTCATTATAACTAAGCTATTATACTAGCAAACACTGAGTGAACCTAGTGGCATCCTAAACGTGGCTATTGGACTTCTGTATAGTCCCACTAGTGCACAGATATTTGCAGCACGTCTGCCTGCATTGCACACTCAAACTCATTGTTACTAAGCCATTATACTAGCAAACACTGAGTGAACCTAGTGGCATCCTAAACGTGGCTATTGGACTTCTGTATAGTCCCAGTAGTGCAACGATATTTGCAGCTCCTGTGCAGGACACCCTCCTGCTCTGTTTTTAATAAGCTATAATGACAGCAAAAAATACTGCCATTTAGTGGCATCATAGAACTGGCTGTTGTATTCCATTAGTGCCCCACTGGTGCCAAGCTATTTCTAGCACCTGTGCATGACACCCTCATGCTAATGTTATAGCAAACTCAGGGAATTCATTGCTGCATTTGATAATTCGGAGGGATAGAAAGTGAGGCTTTCTTTAGCTTTTCCTTCTGTTCATAGACAGCATCTCCAAGTCCACACCTGAAGAGCAATTTCTCCTCCACGTGTAAGTGTGGAGAGGCAGCTAGTGCGCATGCGTGTGCCGATTTACCCCAGCCGCAGCCTAACTACAGTGTTTCGCCTAGTGAGTATGCTCAGCCTGACTGTGCCATTCCTGACGCTAAGTCTTCATTTCGGGATACAGCGCATGCTCCCACACTTAGTGTGAAAAGCCTCTTTGCACAGGTACTTGCATTCAGTGCCGGGTCTAAGTCCTGTTTTGTGCCGAGACACCATGCTAAAGCTGATAGTCTTTTTTCAGAGACTCTATTTCATGCAACTGACCATGCTCAGGCACTTACTGCATCAGAAACTAGGTCCGGTAATGAACTCTTTGGCCCTGCCCCTGATGTGGGGGGGCCCATATAGACCACAGGGCATCAGGTGTCCTGACGATGTGGCCAGGCCACTCCCAAATGGCTTGCAGAGGCCCGCCCCTATGACTTGTCTTCTCATTATTGATGGTCCGACAATGACTGGTGAGGTGTTTGTGTCGTGGCAGCCATGAGGTCATTATTGAAGTTGCGGTTCCAAATAGGACGCTAGATATGCCACTCATGACGTGTCACTCTGCTTTTGTCTCCAGGAGGTTCATTGTGGTCCACCCTGATTTGGGGCGGACCCAGGTTATAAAACGGGCTGGAGCCAACAAGGAGGTGCGCAGTCTTCTATTATGCTCCGAAAGAGCACACCTCCATGTGTTGAACCCATTGCGGCTTTAGCCAGAGGTAGGCAGGGATAGGGCGTCGATGCAGGCCGCCACCACAGTTGGTAACGCAGAACGGTTAAGACCAGCTCCTGTCCTACAAGTCCTGCTTGTGCAGCCCAGTGGCATTAACAGGCCTGCTGCTGCTGATGCGCCTGCTGTCCACAGGTGTGACTCCAATGCACACGGTCAGCGTACTGAATGGCCCCTGTGATGTTAACAGGGAGTTCCTGGGCTGGGTGGGCGTGTGGACCCTGTGACGCTAACAGGGCTCCCACTCTCAAGATCCGAGTGGCGTCTAACTCGGTTCAGGCAACTATTAGTTTCATAGCCACACAGTTCTGTATCCTCCACCTAACCTTCCAGTTGCCAACCTCTCCTTTTCCATCTGGGAGCACGGTGGACATTTACTGCTGATGGGGATATATACCTTTCTCTTTCTTTTCTTATTCATTTTCGTTATATACCGCTAACATAGTATATACCACCTTATCCAAATCTGCCAGTCCCACCGTAACAGATGGTGTTTCTTCATCAAATGTTACTTTTGCTTAACCACCAAACCCACGGACAAAAACTTTTTTCCCCTTTCCAACACACCTGTTCCCCTTTCCACCAGCATTTGTCCTTTTTCAACTCATTTGGTATGACCAAAAGTGCAACTCTGCAGGGACACCGTACTCAATGCCATCTCAGCCCAGCAGCCAGCCCTCGGTCCCTCAGATGTGGACAAGTAAAAGCCCATTTCCTCCTATCCATGACAAAGCGTTGAGATTCACTCTGTGCAGCACTATTGTTTACTGGAAAAGCAGATCTAAGAATCCGTACCACCTTCCGCAGATACTCCTGTATACGTGCGTCCCTTTCTATGGCAGGAATTATTTCGCCAAATTTTGTCTTGTACCGGGGATCTAACAGTGTGGCAACCCAGTAGTTAGCATTACTTCGAATTCGTACAATCCGAGGGTCATGTTGTAGGTAGTGCAGCAAGAAGGCGCTCATGTGTCTTGTGCATCCAGGAGGACCAAGTCCTTGGTTTGTTGGTGGCAGAGAGGTGAGAATCGTGCCTCCTTCCTCTGCCCTCTCCCCCCAACCTCGCACAACCGAAATGTGAGCAAGCTCTCACTCATCTGCTGAGTCTTCCATGCCCATCGCAAGTTCGTCCTCCATTTCTTCATGGGCTCCTGCACCTTCCTCAACAATTTTTGCTTATACTATGCGCCGTTGTTAATCCCTATCCCCCACCATAACTGCCGCCTAGGTGCCGCTCAACGTATGGACCTTGTACATCTTATTATCCCTTCTGCATATGACTCCTCCTGTACTTCCTCCCCTTCATCTTGGACCAACACCTGACTCCGAATAATGCTTACAGTGTGCTCCATCTTGTAGATGACCAGAATTGTCACGCTGAGAATGGCATTGCTAGTGCTAAACATCTTCGTCGACATTTGTAAACTGTGTAGAGGGGTGCATAGGTCCTTGATCTGACACCACTCCAGCAGCGTGATCTGCACCACCTCTGGATCAAGTTAGCCCAGGGTAAACATCATACCGTATTTCAGCAGGGCTCTGCGGTGCTGCCACAGACGCTGCAACATGTGCAGATTTCAATTCCTGCGTGTCGGAACATCGCATTTCCGGCGTTTAACCGCCAGACCCTAAGACTTCAGGAGCGATGAAAGTTGTTGAGCTGCTGGGTGCGAAGGATGAAAGTGAGCACATAGCAGCGTGCCCGCTGCACAAGGCCATGTAGGCCGGGATGGTATTTTAAAAATTGCTGGAGAATCAGATTCAACTTGTGAGCCATACAAGGCACGTGTGTCACATTGGCCTGACGAAGGGCCGCAGACAGGTTTGCATCATTGCCGCACACGGCTGTTAAGTCACCAACGTAGTCCACTCAATCAATTTGTACTCCGGTCGCCAGGTGACAACGTGTTCCTTTCGTGCATAATGCTGATGATGGGAAAGGAGTCGATGCCTGCGGCGCAGGTGGACGCAGGTTATGGTCACCCACTGGGTTGTTGTATTACCTTGACAGATACAGAACCACAGGCTGAATGTAGGTGGTGGGTATCTCACAGATGAAGTACCATCATTCAGCTACAACCAATGGGAAGACACCACACCCTTTTTTAGGCCCCTCCTGTCTGCAGACCACTGCCAGACAAAGCTATGAACCTCTTGTTACTGTTACCCCCAGTTCAGTTTTATGATTTTGTGTGCTTGTTACCTGACTACTTTTCCTGCTTGCTGTTTATGTACCTCGTTGGCCGATCCGCATTTCACCTCTGCTTGTTTTCTGATTAAGTCCTGGCCATCCCATTCTGTTCCTCTTCCTCAATTAATGTTTTTGACCCTGCATGACTACTATTCTCTGGAACTGCAGCCTTCCACAGGTATTGATCAACTTGGGCCCTGTGTAATTCCAAATCACTGTATAGGGGTTAAAGGGTTTCAGGGTTCTGGGTGTCCAGCTTTGTGAGTGGCTTGCCTCTAGCCTATCCTTTACAGCCCATCTGAGTGTGTCGATCCAGGCAGGCGTTACACCGTGCCCTCTGCAGAAGGCCATGTAGGCCGGGATAGTGTTTTAAAAATTGCTGGACAACCAGGTTCAACACGTGAGCCATACAAGGCACGTGTGCCACATTGCCCTGAAGAAGGGTCGCAGACTGGTTTGCATCATTGTCGCACCCGACCTTCCCTGGCTGCTGGTTGAGTGGAGACAACAATTGATGAAACTCGGTCTCACTCTCCAGAGCTAACCGTCCACAATTCCTCAGCGGTGTCTCACATTTCCCCTATACTTCAAAGTAAACATTTGACCGCCTGATGGCCTTGAGCTCTGCTGCCAGCATAGTAAGGAGGTGTGTGGGATTCCTTGGGCGCAGTTACAAGGAAGGGTGGACTGACCACACAGGGTTTGGGCCGAGGTGGAGGACCCACACGAGGTTGAGGAGGCAGAAGCAGTGGAGGAACTTGTACATACAGAGGAAGGATTGACACACAAGTCTTGGGGACGGCAAGACTTGTACAGCAAACTCTTCTCCATCTCTCACCATAGTTACCCAGTGCCCAGTCAGCAATATGTAACTCCCCTGTCCATGCTTACTGGTCCAAGTATCTGTGGTGAAATGCACCCTGTCACACACAGAGTTTCTCAAGGAATCGGTGAGCTTGTGTGCGACCTACTGTGGTAGCGCGGGCACGCCTTTCTTGGAGAAGGAGTGACGACTGGCCATCGGCTCTTGGGGCACTACACTGGGTGTAAAGGCAGCCTTTCTATTGCCAACAAGTTGCAGATGATGAAACTCAACCTCTTAGGCATGTCATGCCCTTCGAAAATCATGTAAAACACAGCGAGGGGACTCCAACCACAGTCTCCCTCGTTGCCACTAATTGGGCCACACACACCTCACTTGACTGGCATCAGTTGACCCCCCTTTTAAAAAAGAAAAAGATGCTTTGCATGAAGCACTCTCAAAAATACGCGTGCCTTTCCCGTCCCCTGGCTGACCCAGGGGAAGAAAAGTCCTCTGAGAGCCATGACTTGTTCATCTTGGTTCTTTTAGAAACACAGCGAGGGGACTCAAACCACAGTCTCCCTCGTTGCCACTAATTGGGCCACACACACCCCACTTGACTGGCATCAGTTGACCCCCCTTTTGAAAAAGAAAAAGATGCTTTGCATGAAGCACTCTCAAAAATACGCGTGCCTTTCCTGTCCCCTGGCTGACCCAGGGGAAGATAAGTCCTCTGAGAGCCATGACTTGTTCATCTTGGTTCTTTTAGAAACACAGCGAGGGGACTCCAACCACAGTCTCCCTCGTTGCCACTAATTGGGCCACACACACCCCACTTGACTGGCATCAGTTGACCCCCCTTTTGAAAAAGAAAAAGATGCTTTGCATGAAGCACTCTCAAAAATACGAGTGCCTTTCCCGTCCCCTGGCTGACCCAGGGGAAGTAAAGTCCTCTGAGAGCCATGACTTGTTCATCTTGGTTCTTTTAGAAACACAGCGAGGGGACTCCAATCACAGTATCCCTCGTTGCCACTAATTGGGCCACACACACCCGACTTGACTGGCATCAGTTGATCCCCCTTTTCAAAATGAAACAGATGCTTTGCATGAAGCACTCTCAAAAATACACGTGCCTTTCGCCTCCCCTGGATGACCCAGGGGAAGAAAAGTCCTCTGAGAGCCATGACTTGTTCATCTTGGTTCTTTTAGAAACACAGCGAGGGGACTCCAATCACAGTATCCCTCGTTGCCACTAATTGGGCCACACACACCCGACTTGACTGGCATCAGTTGATCCCCCTTTTCAAAATGAAAGAGATGCTTTGCATGAAGCACTCTCAAAAATACGCGTGCCTTTCGCCTCCCCTGGCTGACCCAGGGGAAGAAAAGTCCTCTGAGAGCTATGTCCACATTGTCAATGGACAGACACGTGTGCTTATCTGCCAGCAGACCCCCAGCAGCACTGAAGACAGGTTCCGAGAGAACGCTGGCTGCAGGACACGACAAGATCCCCAAGGCGTACGTGGCAATCTCAGGCAATTTATCCAGATTGGAAGCCTAAAATGAGCAGGGCTCAAGTTGCACAGTAATGGCATCGATGTTTCCTTGCATATACTCATATATCTGTGTGTCCTCCTCTTTTTCCTTGTCCAGCTCTTTTGTTTTCGCATGAGTATATGTCCTTGTCACTTTCCCATGTGTTCGTGTTTTGTTGTTAGTTGTTTGTCACCTTTTGGACACCTTTGAGGGTGTTTTCTAGGTGTGTTTATGTGTTTGTGAATGCCTGCCATTGTTTCCTATGCAGTTCGAGTTCGGTTCGTCGAACGTTCGACGAACCGAACTCGAACGGGAGCTCCGTTCGGCGAACCGACCTCGAGCCGAACCGCGACCGGTTCGCTCATCTCTATCCGCTATCTATTCCAGAAAATTTTTAGCTCTAAAATTCAAATGGCGCTCCTTCCCTTCTGAGCTCTGCTGTCGACCCAACCAGTAGATTTCCACCACATATGAGGTGTCAGTATGTAGCACCCATGGGGCAAGGGGTTAACTTTACTCCTCTCCAGGCCTGGTGATGTCGGGTCAGGGGGATGTCACGGGTGGCCCTGCCCGGTTTCGTGGCCCTGAGGTGTACAATAAAAGGAGGGGAGAAGGAGAGTGATGACGGTGGAGCATGGTTTGTTTTGTGACGCCACCTGCAGTATGCGGCCAGGGAAGAGCCGCCGCTAGTGTTGAGCCACTCCCCTAGTGTTCGAGTTCAGTTCGGTTCGTCGAACAGCGGCTCAGTTCGACGAACGTTCGACGAACACCTTCGAACCCCATTGAAAACTATGGCAGGCAAACACATAAAAACACATTATACATATACTCATACAGTTAATAAACATTGCCATTATACTTACAGGTTCCCGCGACGCGTCCTGCACTCTATCTCCCGCCGCTTTTCCTTCCGATCAACGCTTTGCCCTTCCAGTAACCAGCACTGATGATAGGTCCTTCCGTGACGTCGTCATAGCATGTGACCAGTCACGTGTCTATTATCTCATTGGCTACAGACTGGTCACATGGCTAGACGTCATGCTAGGTCCTGTCAGTGCATCTCTCTGGTACACGGTGCTCCTTTGAGCATCTCCATGTCCTGGCGAGATGCTTGGGCACATGGTCGACTCCCCGTCCCTGCATGTGGGCGCTCTTTACAGAGTCAGCCCACGTGCAAGGACTGGATGCCACAGCTGGTGAATAGCGGCTCCGGGAATCACGTGATCGGAGATCACCGTTGCTATAGTAACCTGCCTGTCAGATTACTATTTCAACGGTGGCAGCGGGGATGTCACCACTTACAACCCGCAGCCTCTGCTCACTCACTGAGGATTAGACTGCACGAGAGCAGCAGTGTCTTCCTCCCATGCCGTGCTGTCTGATGTAGCAGAGCTGCATATATTGAAGGAGAAAGAAGACAGAAGACCAGGATTGTGGAGGGGTGAGAGGGAGTAATAAACATAGAGTCTCTAAGTGTGTCTGTGTATTTATTTCTATTAAAGTATTTTTTCTCTGTGTGGTGTCTCTTTTTTTAACCCTTTATTGGAGATTCTTAAGGACCCGGTCAAACTTGCTTGACATTAAGAATCTCTGGCTTAATACTAGCTAGTAAAACAAAGCTAGTATTAACCCTTTATTACGCAGTGAGCCACCCGTCACCAGGGCAGCTGGAGGAGTTGGATACAGCGCCAGCTGATAGCACTTCTATGAAAGTGTCACTTTCTGCGGTGGCTGCAGACTGCAATTCACAGCAGAGGGGCCCAGAAACCTCGGGCCAACCTGTGTTGCGGATTCCAATCCCCAGGTGCCTAGTTGTACCTGGCTGGAAACAAAAATGGGGCGAAGCCCATGTCGGTTTTTTTTTAATTATTTCATGAAATAATTAAAAAAAGGGCTTCCCTATGTTTTTAGTTCCCAGCCGGGTACAAATAGGCAGCTGTGGACTGGGGGCACCCGTACCTGCCTACTGTACCTGGCTAGCATATAAAAATATGGCGAAGCCCACGTCATTTTTTTGGTGGGCAAAAAACTCCTGCATACAGTCCTGGGTGGAGTATGCTGAGCCTTGTAGTTCTGCAGCTGCTGTCTGCTCTCCTGGATACACTAGTGAATGGAGCATGCTGAGCCTTGTAGTTCTGCTCCCCCTGTCTCTCCCTCCAGCATACAGTCCTGGATGCAGCATGCTGAGCCTTGTAGTTCTGCAGCTGCTGTCTGCTCTCCTGCATACACTAGTGGATTAAGTATGCTGAGCCTTTCAGTTCTGCTCCCTCTGCCTCTCCCTCCAGCATACAGTCCTGGATGGAGGATGCTGAGCCTTGTAGTTCTGCAGCTGCTGTCTCCTCTCCTCCATACAGACAGACAGCAGACCGCAGCTGCAGAACTACAAGGCTCAGCGTACTCCATCCAGGACTGTATGCAGGAGTTTTTTGCCCCCCCCAAAAAAATTACGTGGGCTTCACCATATTTTTGCATGCTAGCCAGGTACAGCAGGCAGCTATGGGCTGCCCCCATCCCCCAGCTGCCTATTTGTACCCGGCTGGGAACCAAAAATATAGGGAAGACCTTTTTTTTTTAATTATTTTCCGAATTTCATGAAATAATTAAAAAAAAATGACGTGGGCTTCGCCCAATTTTTTTCCAGCCAGGTAAAGCTAGGCAGCTGGAAATTGGAATCCGCAGCGCAGGGTGCCCAAGCTTTCTGGGCACCCCTGCTGCGAATTGCAGTCCGCAGCCGCCCCAGAAAATTGCGCTTTCATAGAAGCCCCATCTTCTGGCGCTGTATCCAACTCTTCCAGCTGCCCTGGTGATGGGTGGCTCACTGGGTAATAATGGGGTTAGGGATAGCTGTATATTATCAACTAGCCCTAAGCCTTAAATTCTTGGTGTCACACCAATATTAGACATGGCCATCATGAATTTCTAGTACAGTTAAAAAAAAAACACAACACACAGAAAAATATTTTTATTAGAAATAAAACACAACACAATTAGTGACTCCATCTTTATTGAAATAAAGAACCCCCCTCCGCAGTAATCCTGGGTCAAGGGTCCCGCGCCGTCCAATCCAGATCCAATATCATCTGATCGGTTTGCTGGAAGGCAAAGCGATCAGATAATGTGTCAAGTTCAAGGGCCTGAATCACATGACACAGCAGCTGATTGTATAAATGGCTTTTTTACAATCAGCCGGTGCATCTGTACAAAAAAAAAACTACACTTCTGTGCAAACTCTTTTCCGACAGCATCAGCTGATAGTTTAGCCGGCCGGGCGGTAAAAAGCCGGCCACACCGCTCAACTTATAGTGTCAGCTGATTCCGTAAGGTGACCGCATCAGCTGATCATCGCCAGGTCTGAGAGAGAGGAGAGAGGGGAGAGAGGAGAGAGAGGAGAGAGAGGAGAGAGAGGAGAGAGAGGGGAGAGAGGGGAGAGAGGGGAGAGAGGGGAGAGAGGGGAGAGAGGGGAGAGAGGGGAGAGAGGGGAGAGAGGGGAGAGAGGGGAGAGAGGGGAGAGAGGGAGGAGTGAGAGAGAGAAGAGAGAGGAGAGAGAAGAGAGAGAAGAGAGAGAAGAGAGAGAGAGGAGAGAGAGAGGAAGAGAGAGAGAGGAGAGCGAGAAAAAGAGAGAGAAAAGAGAGAGGAGAGAGCGAGAGAGAGAAGAGAGACAGAGGATTGAGAGAGAGAGAAGAGAGAGAAAAGAGAGAGAGAAGAGAGAGAGAGGAGAGAGAGGAGAGAGAGAGAGAAGAGAGAGAGAAGAGAGAGTGAAAAGAGAGAGGAGAGAATGAATAGAGAGAGGAGAGAGAGAAAGAGAGGAGAGAGAGAGAAGAGAGAGAAAAGAGAGAGAGAGAAGAGAGAGAGAAGAGAGAGAGAAGAGAGAGAGACAAGATAGAGATGAGAGACAGAGGAGAGAGAGAGGGAAGAGAGAGGGACAGAGAGGGAAGAGAGAGAGGAGAGAGAGGGAAAAGAGAGAGAGAGAAGAGAGAGAGAAGAAAGAGATAGAAGAAAAAGAGAGAGAGGAGAGAGAGGAGAGAGCAATGCAGCCTCATTCCGTGAACTGCTTTGATTTTAGAGGTTTGTCCCGCGGCTCACAGCTGATGTCCGGGTCCTCCCCTCAGTGCATAATTAAATTAAATTATAATTATAAATAAATAATAATTATAATTTAAAATTATAAATAAATTAAATTTTTTACCGGGACTCGAACTCGTGAACTAATTCTTCCTAGGCAGTAGCTCTACCCATTGAGCCACTGTCTGTAATGAAAAGCATAGGAAGATTTGGTAATCTTGACCTCTGTACTGCAGTAGAGAATCCAGAAGTAGATTATTCAGCTACAAGGATACATGGAGGGATGGATGGATGGATGGATGGAGAGAGGGATGGATGGAGGGATGGAGAGATTGATGGATGGATGGAGGGATAGAAGGATGGATGGAGGGATGGAGGGAGGGATGGAGGGATGGATGAATGGATGGATAGAGGGATGGGTGGAGAGATGGGGGGAGGGATGGAGGTAGGGATGGAGGGAGGGATGAATGGATGGAGGGAGGGATGGAGGGATGGAGGGATGGATGGATGGAGGGATGGATGGAGGAATGGAGGTATGGAGGGAGGGATGGAGGGATGGAGGGATGGATGAATGGATGGAGGGATGGATGTAGGGATGGATGGATGGAGGGAGGGAGGGATGAAGGGAGGGATGAATGGATGTAGAGATGGAGGGAGGGATGGAGGGAGGGATGGAGGGAGGGAGGGAGGGATGGAGAGATGGAGGGATGGATGGATAGAGGGATGGAGGGAGGGATAGAGGGATGGAGGAATGGATGGATGGATGGAGGGATGGATGAATGGAGGTATGGATGGATGGATAGAGGGATGGATGGAGGGATAAAAGGAGGGATGAAGGGAGGGATGAATAGATGGAGGGAGGGATGGATAGAGGGAGGGATGGAGGGATAGAAGGATGGATGGATGGATGGAGGGATGGATGGAGGGATGGAAGTATGGAGGGATGGATGGAGGGATGGGGGTATGGATGGAAGGAGGGATGGGGGTATGGATTAATGGATGGAGGGAGGGATGGATGGAGGGAGGGATGGATGGATGGAGGGACGGATGAAGGGAGGGATGAATGGATGTAGAGATGGAGGGAGGGATGGAGGGAGGGATGAATGGATGGAGGGAGGTAGGGATGGAGGGATGGATGGAGGGATAGATAGATGGAGGGATGGACGGAGGGATAGAGGGATGGATGGAGAGATGGAGGGAGGGATGAAGGGAGGGATGAATGAATGGAGAGATTGAGGGAGGGATGGAGGGAGGGATGAATGGATGGAGGGAGGGATGGAGGGATGGATAGAGTGATGGATGGATAGAGGGATGGAGGGATGGATAGAGGGATGGAGGGATGGATAGAGGGATGGAGGGATGGATAGAGGGATGGAGGGAGGGATGGATGAATGGATGGATGGATGGATGAATGGAGGTATGGATGGATGGATAGAGGGATGGATGGAGGGATAGAGGGATGGATGAAGGGATGGAAGGAGGGATGAAGGGAGGGATGAATGGATGGAGGGATGGAGGGAGGGATGGATAGAGGGAGGAATGGAGGGATGGATGGATGGAGGGACGGATGAAGGGAGGGATGAATGGATGTAGAGATGGAGGGAGGGATGGAGGGAGGGATGAATGAATGGAGGGAGGTAGGGATGGAGGGATGGATGGAGGGATAGATAGATGGAGGGATGGACGGAGGGATAGAGGGATGGACGGAGAGATGGAGGGAGGGATGAAGGGAGGGATGAATGAATGGAGAGATGGAGGGAGGGATGGAGGGAGGGATGAATGGATGGAGGGAGGGATGGAGGGATGGATAGAGGGATGGATGGATAGAGGGATGGAGGGATGGATAGAGGGATGGAGGGATGGATAGAGGGATGGAGGGAGGGATGGATGAATGGATGGATGGAGGGATGGATGGATGAATGGAGGTATGGATGGATGGATAGAGGGATGGATGGAGGGATAGAGGGATGGATGGAGGGATGGAAGGAGGGATGAAGGGAGGGATGAATGGATGGAGGGATGGAGGGAGGGATGGATAGAGGGAGGAATGGAGGGATGGATGGATGGAGGGATGGATGGAAGGATGGATGAATGGATGGAGGGATGGATTGATGGAGGGATGGATGGATGGATTGATGGAGGGATGGATGGATGGAGGGATGGGTGGATGGATGGATAGAGGGATGGAGGGAGGGATGAAGAGAGGGATGAATGGATGGAGATATGGAGGGAGGGATAGAGGGAGGGATAAATGGATGGAGGGATGGATGGATGGATGGGAGGGCAAACACCGGCACTTCCGCACTCATCACTGCACACACAGGCACTACCGCACGCATCATCACCGCACAAACACCGGCACTATCGACCCATCACCGCACACGCAGGCACTACCTCAGTGACGTCCCCGCTGACAGTGCGGCTCACTTCAGTTGCTGCATGGATCTGACACAGAGCGCTCGTGTTCTACTGCTGCTCCTGTCAGCTTCATGTAACAGAGCTGATAGTGCCATGGGACCTCTGTGGATTAGGATGGGAGGGATATTTGGGGATTTTAATAAAATGGTGAAAGAGGGTGTTTTTTTGTCTTTTATTCCAAATAAAGGATTTTTCGTTGTGTGTGTTTATTTACTTTCACTTACAGGTTAATCATGGAAGGTATCTTGGGGAGACGCCTGCCATGATTAACCCCTTATTACCCCAATTGACACCGCAGCAGGGCAATTCGGGATGAGCCGGGTAGAGTCCCGGGACTGTCGTATCTAATGGATGTGGCAATTCCGGGTGGCTGCTGGCTGATATGTTGTTAGGGTGGTGGGCTCCCCATAACGTGGCGCTCCCCATTCTGACAATACCAGCCTCCGGCCATGGGGCTTTATCCTGGCTGGTATCAAAATTGGGGGGAACTGCAGTTTTTTTTTTTTATTAGTTATTTATTTATTTTACTGCACGATATAGACCAGCCCGCTGGCGGCTGTGATTGGTTGCAGTGAGACAGCTGTCACTCATCGTGGGGGCGTGTCTGACTGCAACCAATCATGGGCGCCGGTGGGCAGGGAAAGCAGGGAATACCAGATTGAATAATGAGCGGCAGCCATTTTCAAAAAAGGAAAAGCCACCGGAGCTTTGTGACAGCCGTGCAGCGCCGTGATCAGTGAGTAGGAAAGAGAGAGGGATTGTGCTGGGGACGCATGACGCATGCAGATACTCAACTAGAGATGAGCCACCACCCTAGAGTTCGAGTTCGGTTCAGTTCATCGAATGGTGCCCCGTTCGATGAGCCGTTCGACGAGCCGTTTGACGAACCTCTCGAACCCCATTAAAAACAATGGGAGGCAATCACAAACACCTAAAAACACCTGGAAAACACCCTCAAAGTTGTCCAAAAGGTGCCAAACAACTCCCAAGACAACACAAACACATGGGAAGGTGACAAGGACGAATACCCATGCGAAAACTAAACAGCTGGATGAGGAAAAAGAGGAGGAGACACAGATATAGGCATGGCATGCCCTTCTAAAGTCATGTAAAACACAGCAAGGGTTACTCCAAGCGGAGTCTCCCTTTTTTTCCAAAAATTGGGCCACACAGACACCACTTCAGTGGCAGCACTTGTGCCCTAGTTGCAAACAGGATGTGTTGATTTCCATCAAGCACATTCAAAAATATGCAAGCCTTAACTGTCCCCAGGATGACACCGGAAAAGGTAGCAAAGTCCTTGCTGAACCATGACTTGGTCATCTTGGCTCATTTTTAAAAATACAGCAAGGGTTACTCCAAGCAGAGTCTCCCTTTTTTCCAAAAATTGGGCCCCACAGACACCACTTCAGTGGCAGCACTTGTGCCCTAGTTGCAAAAAGGATGTTTTGATTAGCATCAAGCACATTAAAAAATATGCCAGCCTTAGCTGACGCCCGGATGCCACCGGGGAAGGTCTAGCAAAGTCTTTGTTGATCCCAGATCTGTTCATCTTGGATCATTTTTAAAAACACAGCAAGGGTTACTCCAAGCAGAGTCTCCCTTTTTTCCAAAAATTGGGCCCCACAGACACCACTTCAGTGGCAGCACTTGTGCCCTTGTTGCAAAAAGGATGTTTTGATTTGCATCAAGCACATTCAAAAATACGCAAGCCTTAACTGACCCCAGGATGACACCGGGGTAGGTAGCAAAGTCCTTGCTGAACCATGACTTGGTCATCTTGGCTCATTTTTAAAAACACAGCAAGGATTACTCCAAGCAGAGTCTGCCATTTTTCCAAAAATTGGGCCCCACAGACACCACTTCAGTGGCAGCACTTGTGCCCTAGTTGCAAACAGGATGTTTTGATTTGCATCAAGCACATTCCAAAATACGCCAGCCTTAGCTGTCGCCTGGATGACACTGGGGAAAGTCTAGCAAAGTTTTTGCTGATCCCAGATCTGTTCATCTTGGATCATTTTTAAAAACACAGCAAGGGTTACTCCAAGCGGAGTCTCCCTTTTTTACAAAAATTGGGCCACACAGACACCACTTCAGTGGCAGCACTTGTGCCCCAGTTGCAAACTTGATAGGTACATTTGCATCAAGCACATTCCAAATCCACAAGCATTTACTCTCCCCAGGATGACACAGGGGTAGTAAAGTCCTTGCGGATCCATGACTTGTTCATTTTGATGAACGTTAGTCTGTCCACATTGTCACTGGACAGACGCGTGCGCTTATCTGTCAGCACACACCTAGCAGCACTGAAGACATGTTCAGAGACAACGCTGGCAGCTGGACACGACAATATCTCCAAGGCGTAAGTGGTGAGCTCAGGTCATTTTTCAAGATTTGAAGCCCAAAATGAGAAAAGCTCCAGTTGCAAAGTCATGGCATCGATGTTCATTTGGAGATACTTCTGTATCATCCTCTCCAGCCATTGACTATGTGTCAGACTTTTTGTCTCTGGTGGCCTTGCAAAGGATGGTCTAAAAAAATTATGAAATGATTCAATAAAATTGCTGTTACCAGCACCAGATACGGTGCTGCTGGTACGGTTAGACTGTTGATGACGAGACCGTCCCATGTTTGTCAAGTTACAACTGGGAGATTCACTCCGTGCCCCACTGGGGTTTGGTGGAAAAGCTGAGCTAAGATTGAGTAACAGCTTCTGGTGATACTCCTGCATACGTGCGTCCCTTTCTATGGCTGGAATTATTTCACAATATTTGGACTTGTACCGGGGATCTAATAGTGTGGCAAGCCAGTAGTCATCATCACTTCTAATTTTGACAATCCGAGGGTCATGTTGTAGGTAGTGCAGCAAGAAGGCGCTCATGTGTCTTGCGCATCCATGCGGACCAAGTCCTTGCTGTGTTTGTTTGTGGCATAGAGGTGCTAACCGTTCTTTCTTCCTCTGACATCTCCCCCCAACCTCTTTCAACTGAAATGTGACCAAGGTCTCCCTCATCTGCTGAGTCTTCCATGTCCATGGACAGTTCGTCCTCCATTCATGTTCTCCTGCACCTTCCTCAACATTTTGCCTGCTACCATGCGCCCTTGTTAATCCCTCTCCCCCACCGTCCCATGCCTGCCGCCTTGGTGATGATGAACGTCTGGACCTTGGTGATGTTGTTATCCCTTGTGCGTATGAATCCTCATGTACTTCCTGCCCTTCCCTGTTGAACCACCCCCTGACTCCGAATAGTGTTTAGCGTGTGCTCCAGCATGAAAATGACTGGAATTGTCATGCTGATAATGGCATTGTCAGTGCTAATCATATTCGTCAAACTGTGCAGAAGGGTGCATAGGTCCTTGATCTGAGACCATTCCATCAGGGTGATCTACCCCACCTCTGCATCTCGTTGGCCCAGGCTATACGTCATGACGTATTGCACCAGTGCTCGGCGGTGCTGCCACAGTCGCTGTAACATGTGGAGAGTCGAATTCCAGTGTGTCGGCACATTGCATTTCAGGCGATGAACCGGCAGGCCGAAAGACTTCTGGAGTGATGCAAGTCGCTCAGCTGCGGCGGTTGAACGGCGAAAGTGAGCAGACAGTTTTTGTGCCCTGTGCAGAAGGCCATCTAGGCCGGGATAGTGTGTTAAAAATTGCTGGACAACAAGGTTCAACACGTGAGCCATACAAGGCAAGTGTGTCACCTTGCCCAGGTGAAGGGCCGCACCCAGGTTTGCAGCATTGTCGCACACGGCCGTACCTGGCTGCAGGTTGAATGGAGACAACCATTTATGAAACTCGGACAGCAGAGCTGACCACAACTCAGCCGCTGTGTGACTCTTATTTCCAAGACATTTCAAGCTAAAGACTACTTGATGCCATTGCGCTCTGCTGCCAGCATAGTAAGGAAGTGTGCGTGATTCCTTGTGCGCAGTTACAACGCTGGTTGCCTGACCAGGCAGGCTTGGGGTGGAGGTGGAGGACCCAGACGAGGTTGATGAGGCAGAAGCGTTGGAGGAACTTATACATACAGAGGATTGACGCACAAGTCGTGGCGACGGCAAGACTTGTTCAGCAGACCCTTCTCCATCTATCACCATAGTTACCCAGTGCCCAGTCAGCGACATGTAACACCCCTGTCCATGCTTACTGGTCCAAGTATCGGTGGTGAAATGCACCCGTTCACACACAGAGTTTCTCAAGGAAGCGGTGATGTTGTGTGCGACATGCTGGTGTAGCGCGGGCACACCTTTCTTAGAGAAGTAGTGGCAACTGGGCATCTGGTACTGAGGCACAGCGATGGACATAAGGTCTCGAAAAATCATCTGTGTCCACCAGGTGGAAAGGCAGCATTTTGGTAGCCAAGAGCTTACAGAGGGATAAAGTCAACCTCTTAGCTTTGTCATGGGTCGGAGGAAATGGCCTTTTATTTGTCCACATCTGAGGGACAGAGATCTGGCTGCTGTGTGGAGACGGTGTTGAGTAGGGTGTCCCTGGAAAAATGCAGCTTTATGAGGAAAGTGCAGGCGTGGACATGATGTTGCCTTCATCCAACGTTGGTGCTATCGATGTCTGAGAGAGCTGTACACCCGCACTTTTTCCCCTTCCAAACCAACTGACGACCTACCAAGCAAACTGCCTGTTGCGGTTACAGTGGTGGAAGGTGTGCGTGGAAAACCAGGTGTGACAGCTGTCCCCACAGTCATAGAAGATAAAGAGCACATGGATGCACTGGAAGGGGCAGGCGGTGGTTGGCCCAATCCTCCAGGACGCATTGCAGCACAGTGAGCTTCCCACTGGGAATTATGCTTGGTATTCATGTGACGATTCATGGAAGAAGTTGTTAAACTGGTGAGCTTTTTGCCTCCAGTTATAGATTAACGACAAATTTTACAGATCACATGATTTGGGAGATCCTTTGTAAGGTCAAAAAAGGACCAGGCTAGGCAAGGCTTAGAGGACATGCGACCTACAGATCCACCCCAACTTGTGCTCATAGGCAGAGTGGTGTCTGAGGATGCAGTTGTAGACGTGCTACCAGTACTCCGACTTTGTCCAGGAAGGCGCGCAAGGTAACTTCGTCGTCAGTTGCATCCTCCTCCACCGCCTCTGTTGACCTCCTCAAGTGCCTGACTGTGGGTTGACAGTAAGTGGGATCTAGAACTTCATCATCAAGCATTGTGTTTGCACTTCCCTTGCCCTCAGACCTAGCCTCTTCCTGCCCTGACCAAATATTTAAGTTGTCATCCCAATCTGGTATCTGCGTCTCATCATCATCAGTATGTTCCTCATTGTCTCCACCAACAGGTGTTACAGTTTGGGAATGAGGGTCTACAATATGCTCATAAACTTGGTCATCAGGGCCTGAATCTGAGTCACAAAGGTTCTGGGCATCACTGCAGACCATTTCCTGGTCTGTACTCACTGTAGCTTGGGAACAGACCTCTGATTCCCAGGCTATAGTGTGACTGAACAGCTCTGCAGACTCAGCCATCTCTGGTACACCATACTGTGCAGGGCGGGTGGAGACTTGATAGCTGGGAGAAAGCAAGTGTGATTGGGATGACAACTCAGAGGACTGTTTTTTTATGTGGTAGTTGAGGTGAAGAAGAGGGCACTTGTTGGAGCACTTGAGATCCATTCAAGCATGTTCTCTTTTTGTTCATAATCTACCTTTCTTACAGTTGATTGGGTCCGTAAAAAAGGGAGCACATCGGATTGTTCACGGAAAGTAGTAGACATCTTACTTTTGTTTGAAGATGGCTTATCTTCAGCAGATGTTAATGTAGCTTTGCCACCTTCCCCACAGACACAAACTTTTTTTCCTTTTACAACACGCCTGTTCCTCTTTCCACCAGCATCTGTCCTTTAGCCACTCATTTTGTTAGCAACAAGATTAGCCACTTAAAATGTGGTGGCAAAAATTGAGAGGTGGTGTAGATTGCAGAGGTAGTCTAGCTTGATTGACAGCTGACGAACCAACAGTGACATCCCTGACAATGCAACTATGGCAATAAAACTGTCAGCACTGTTTGCTATAAAAATAGCCTAGCAAAATGTGCATGAGGGTTTAATGCAGAGGTGCTGGAAAATGCTTGACACCAGTGGGACAACAATGGAGTATAGCAGCCACTTTTTGGATGCCACTTATGTTCAGCACTGTTTGCTATAAAAATAGCGTAGCAAAATGTGCATGAGGGTTTAATGCAGAGGTGCTGGAAAATGCTTGGCACCAGTGGTACAACAATGGAGTATAGCAGCCACTTTTTGGATTACACTTTTGTTCAGCACTGTTTGCTATAAAAATAGTGTAGCAAAATGTGCATGAGGGTTTAATGCAGAGGTGCTGGAAAATGCTTGGCACCAGTGGGACAAAAATGGAGTACAGCAGCCACTTTTTGGATGCAACTAAGTTTCAGCACTGTTTGCTATAAAAATAGCATGGCAAAAGTGGGCAGGTGGGTACAGTGGCCGGGTTCTCTGGGTCAGTGGACATGAAAGGAAGCCTCACTTTCTATCCCTCCTAATGGTGAAATGCAGCAAGGAATTCCCTGAGCTTAGGTACACAGACGCTGTTATCTGAAGCTGTACACAGGGTTTCCACGGACCTGCCTGTCACCTATGGCTCTGAGCCCGAGAAAATTAGCCATGAAAAAGGGTTGAAAAAAACTTCTGTCCCTAATCTGTAGAGCACTGTAAGTATAGCGTACACAGCCGGAGTGGCAACAGGAGCTGCGTGAGCGGTGACAGAAAGCAGATAATGGCGCCGTGAGGGAAAATGGCCGTATTTATAATGCAAGGACATGTGACATGGACAGCCTATGACACATGCCCTTGCTTGTCTGGCAAAAAGACCACTTATCTGTGTGTTTGTCTGGGATTGGCTGACATGCTGGCCCGCCCCACTGCACGCGCGCTTAGGGAAAAAAAAATGGCGATTGCCATTATCCCAGCAGCACTGATCTAAACGCGCCCCCCCCCGCACACTATACGCTGAAATTAGATAAT
Source organism: Anomaloglossus baeobatrachus (assembly GCF_048569485.1). Lineage (NCBI taxonomy): Eukaryota > Metazoa > Chordata > Amphibia > Anura > Aromobatidae > Anomaloglossus > Anomaloglossus baeobatrachus. The sequence goes on along the minus strand of NC_134354.1, from coordinate 371,904,409 downwards.
AGTGTGAATCATAGCGTGACTCACACTGTTACAGTGAAAAGCCAGCTAGTGACTAGCTTGGCTTTTTGCTGATCGAACCGTTCTCGAACGTAACTCGAGCTATCGAGCTTTTAGCATAAAGCTCGCGTTCGATTTCGATCTCGATCACCCCCAAAATCACTCGAACATGAAATTGGCGAACCTCGAACATTGCTCAACTCTATACACAACGTGCGCACATAGCCTTACTGGAAAAAGCCACGCTTTTGGTGATTGAACCATTATCAAACGGTAACTCGAACTGGTGAACTTGAAGCAAATTGTTCGAGTTCGTCAAACGACTCGAACACCACCCAAAATCACTCGAATTTGAAATTGGCGAACGAATCGAACATCGTTCATTTCTAGCCGCCGCTGCTATTGCTGTCCTCCAGGGCGGATGGTTATAGCAGCTAAGATGTTTCTGCTCACCACAAGTGGAGCTGGCCCCGGAGAGGATGATAGGGGTTGTGGTAATGGCGAGCGCCAAAGCGTGGTGTGATGGTGACGGCAAGGACAGGCGGACACAGTTTCTGTGGGTACAAGGTTCTCTTTATTCACAGTCCTGGTTTACCTGGGAGATGCCGGTCACTGCAGTGATGGGCCCCAGCCGATCCCGAGCAATTCGAGGTCACCACCGGTGTTCCCACTGTGAGTCCTTTCTGGTCGGGGTCCCTCTAATCTCGGTGTATGTGGAATGCGGAACAGGCTACGGGTGTTTCCTGTGGAGAACCAGGGCTGAGCTGTAAGCTCCAAGCCACGGGTTTTATGGCACGCCCAGAAGCGTGAGGTGAAAGAAGATTGAACCGAGTTCCCGGTGTGTGCCTTACCCCAAGCTGTGCCCAGAGCTAACTAACTATGTCTAGAGATTCTCCTTCCCTTTCTCCCAAGGGGTGCTCACCCCCCAGGTGGTTATCCTAGTGACCGGGAAGGTCCCATGCTTTGTGATGACCACCCTCCTATCTACCCCAGGCCATCCCCCGGTGAGAAAGCACCTGTTTGTGGTTTGTGAATGTGAGAATCATCAGCGATTAACCTCTCCTTACCCGGGTTGAGTACTAAACCTTAAGGGAGATGCAGTACCCTGTGACGACTGAAGCCTCAGGGGTGCCATAGGTGTACTCAAAGAAAAATTTGCACAACAAATTTGATTGCATTTGCTCTTCTTTCCCTTGTGAAAATACAAAAATTGGGACTAAAGTAATATAGAAAATGTTCATTTTGTCCTTCCACATTGCTTTAGCTCCTGTGAAGCACCTAAAGGGTTAATAAACTCCTTGAATGTGGTGTTGAGCAGTTTGAGGGGTGCAGTTTTTATAATGGTGTCACCATGCGGCATTTTGTGTCACCTAGGCATCACAAAGTCAATTCAAATGTGATTTTTGTTGGAAAATGAGAAATTGCTGATGAACTTTGACCCCTTCTAACTTCCTAACAGAAAAAATTATGTTTCAAAAATTGTGTTGATGTAAAGTAAACATGTGGGAAATGTTATTTATTAACTATTTTGTGTTCACATCTCCGGGCAGGGAGCTTTCCTGGAGTTCGAATGCCAGCAATACAGAACAATAGCACAGATCCAAGAGAGCTCCCGTTGCCTTTTCTGTGACGTGGTGGCACAGTTACATCATCAGCCGGCGCCAGTGTGATGACATAATTGCATCAGCATGTGTGCACAAGCATCAAGAAGAAGTCAAGACCCGGTTTAACACGCCAAAGTATACACCGAGTCCAGACTATACCATGGGTTAAAGCAGCTTTGGCAGCAAAATGACTTTTTCAGCCGTACTATTTTCTTTTAGGTAGGACTTTTTGATTGCGTTTTATTCTACTTTTTGTCAGCTGTATGATGAAAATATAGTTTTTGCTAGTTTTTTTTTTCTTTCGTTGTGTTTACTGAAGGGATTAACTAATATTTTATAGATAATGTTTTTATGAATGCGGAGATACCAAATAGTGTCCTTCTGTTACAAAAATATACATATTTATTGGAATACTTTTTAAACTTTATTTTGTTTATTTTATGATTTTTTTGTTAATATTTTCCTTTTTGTTTACTTTTTTACTTACTCCCTAGATGGGACATTACTTTTTACTGCCTTAATTGCAAATATAATGTATTGCAATGCACTAGCAGTGCAATACAGTGTAGCTGCCAGTGCTCCACTGACAGAAGCTTATGGGATCATGCTCCTGCCATGATCCCAGAAGCTTTCTCTAGCTTGGTGACACTTTCTCTAGCTTGATGTCAGCATACTTAATTCTGCTCAATATTAAGTGATACAATTAATATTAATATTAAACAATAATTATAGTTAATATCTTAATATTAATATTGAGCTGCCTACTGGTTTTTCCCTCCACAATAGTCATGGTCTGTCATGTGGCTCCTCGGGAAAATTAATTGCCCACCCCTACTCTATTATGTAAAATGCTATGAACTATTGTCTTGGAACATAACAAAACCTTTAGGACTTTTATCTCCACTCATGCTTTTCTTCAGTCAAATCGTTGAGCAAGCAAATGATCTTATTGAAAATTTAACAATCTCCATTTACAGTACACAATTTTTTTTACAAGTAAATAATCAATTTCTTTAAATGTCTGGACTGGGTTGAAATGTATACTTTATGATACTGGTTATAGTACACCAACATATATGTGCACATATACATACACGAGGGCATATGCATATATATATATATATATATATATATATATATATATATAAAAATATGCACACATACATATGCATTCATTTTTCTATATTTTTTCATTTCCATTTGTATTACGTTTTATGAAATTTAGATTAGAAATGAATATTCTCAAATTAAATGCCATTTTATATGCATATACGATTAATTAACCATATTTTTCCAAGAATATTTCTAAATACAGATAAACCCAATTCATCCATTTTTATACAAATTCTCTATTATAGTGAATTTATATTGTTAAAAAGGCCAATTTTCGTGATTTTAGACTGTGTCAACATAAGTAAGGTATAAGTTGCAATTTATACTAAGCAAAAGCTACTTTAATTTTATTTCAGTTCACAGGTATCTGTATTAAACTGTCATTTACAATGTATCCCTTGCTTCTATTTTACTCAGTGTGTGGCAACACAATTGTGCATATTGATTAGGGCTCAGTAGGATAGTGACTTGCTGGATTAGCACTATCAGATCAGATCGCATGCTGTGAATAGAGCAGTTAAAGGTCCAGTCACACTAAAGGTCCAGTCACACTAAGCAACTTACCAGCGATCCCAACAACGATAGGGATCGCTGGTAAGTTGCTAGGAGGTTGCTGGTGAGCTGTCACACTGCGACGCTCCAGCGATCCCACCAGCAACCTGACCTGGCAGGGATCGCTGGAGCGTGGCTACACGGGTTGCTGGTGAGCTCACCAGCAACCAGTGACCAGCCCCCAGTCTCCTAGTTACAGCACACATCAGGTTAATTAACCCGATGTGTGCTGCAGCTAAATGTGCACAGAGCAGGGAGCAGCGCACACTGCTTAGTGCTGGCTCCTTGCTCTCCTAGTTACAGCACACATCGGGTTAATTACCTGATGTGTGCTGCAGCTACATGTGCACAGAGCAGGAGCCGGCAGCACAGGCAGTGAGAGCGGAGGAGGCTGGTATCAAAGGTAAATATCGGGTAACCAAGGACAGGGCTTCTTGGTTACCCGATGTTTACATTAGTTACCAGCCTCCGCAGAAGCCGGTTCCTGCTCACTGCACATTAGTTGTTGCTGTCTCGCTGTCACACACAGCGATCTGTGCTTCACAGCAGGACAGCAACAACTAAAAAATGGCCCAGGACATTCAGCAACAACCAACGACCTCACAGCAGGGGCCAGGTTGTTGCTGGATGTCACACACAGCAACATCGCTAGCAACGTCACAAAAGTTGTTCGTTACCAGCGATGTTGCTAGCGATGTTGCTTAGTGTGACGGGGCCTTAAAGGTCCAGTCACACTAAGCAACTTACCAGCGATCCCAACAACGATAGGGATCGCTGGTAAGTTGCTAGGAGGTTGCTGGTGAGATGTCACACTGCGACACTCCAGCGATCCCACCAGCAACCTGACCTGGCAGGGATCGCTGGAGCGTCGCTACACGAGTTGCTGGTGAGCTCACCAGCAACCAGTGACCAGCCCCCAGCGCCGCGTGGAAGATGCTGCGCTTGGTAACTAAGGTAAATATCGGGTAACCAACCCGATATTTACCTTGGTTACCAGTGCACGGAGCTACACGTGCAGAGAACAGGGAGCAGCGCACACTGAGCGCTGGCTCCCTGCTCTCCTAGTTACAGCACACATCGGGTTAATTACCCGATGTGTACTGCAGCTACATGTGCACAGAGCAGGAGCCGGAACTGACAGTGAGAGCGGCGGAGGCTGGTAACAAAGGTAAATATCGGGTAACCAAGGACAGGGCTTCTTGGTTACCCGATGTTTACATTGGTTACCAGCCTCCGCAGAAGCCGGCTCCTGCTGCCTGCACATTTAGTTGTTGCTGTCTCGCTGTCACACACAGCGATCTGTGCTTCACAGCAGGACAGCAACAACTAAAAAATGGCCCAGGACATTCAGCAACAACCAATGACCTCACAGCAGGGGCCAGGTTGTTGCTGGATGTCACACACAGCAACATCGCTAGCAACGTCACAAAAGTTGTTCGTTAGCAGCGATGTTGCTAGCGATGTTGCTTAGTGTGACGGGGCCTTAAGTCCCTGATGCTGCTGTTCATGAGTTTTACATAAATTTACATATACTGCAAGCACTGGGAATCAAGCTCATGAACTTTAGGAGCAAGATCATACCCTGCAGATAGCGACTTCCATAGTTGGCACACAGGAGAAATTTATATGCTATGGATAAGACAACTAAATTCTCCATATAGCCACACATGTGCACCGCATAGGAGTCGCACACACTGCAGGTAATGTGAATCAAGTTTGTAAATCCCACATTTAGAGGCAAATTCCCATGCTGAAGATACTTGCTTACTAAGTCAGCACTTGGGAATAAATTCATATACTGCACATAAAACGATTAAACTCTCAATAAGAGTGCACATGTACAGCAATAAACCGCACATGTGCAAGCAGTGTGAACTTACTCCAAAAAGAAAAAAAAAACAAAAAAAAAAAAACATGCTGGTCATGTCATCCGTTGTCTGCATGCTGAAATAAAGACCATAGCTTTCCTCGCCTGAAGAGCTGGATGTTCCTCCTTTCTTTTAAATGTATTTGCTTGCCTAAGCGATTTAATGTGCGATGAATAGAGATGAGCGAACCGGTCGTGGTTCGGCTCAAGTTCGGTTCGTTTACAGTTTCGGTTACAGTGGTGGAAGTTGTGCGTGGAAAACCAGGTGTGACAGCTGTCCCCACAGTCCTAGAAGATGAAGAGCGTGCGGATGCACTGGAAGGGGCAGGCGGTGGATGGTTCGCTCAGCTAGGCCGCATTGCAGCACGGTGAGCTTCCCACTGGGACATATGATATTTATTCATGTGACGATTCATGGAAGAAGTTGTCAAACTGCTGAGGTTTTGCCCTCTACTAACAGAATCATGACAAATTTTACAGATCACATAATTTGGGCGATCTTTTGTTATGTCAAAAAAGGACCAGGCTAGGCAAGGCTTAGAGGGCATGCGACCTGCTGATCCACCCCGACTAGTGCTCAGAGGCACAGTGGTGGCTGAGGATGCAGTTGTAGATGTGCTACCAGTACTCCGACTCTGTCCAGGAAGGCACAAGGTAACTTCGTCGTCAGTTGCATCCTCCTCCACCGTCTCTGTTGACCTCCTCGAGGGTCTGACTGTGGGTTGACAGTACGTGGGATCTAGAACTTCCTCATCAATTGTTGTGTTTGTTCTCTCCTCACCCTCAGACCGAGCCTCTTCTTGCCTTGACCGAATATTTAAGTTGTCATCCCAATCTGGTATCTGCGTCTCATCGTCATCAGTATGTTCCTCATTGTCTATTACCACAGGTGTTTCAGTTTGTGAATAAGGGTCAACATTATGCTCAGAAACTTGGTCATCACAGCCTGAATCTGAGTCACAAAGGTTCTGGGCATCACTGCAGACCATTTCCTGGTCTGTACTCACTGTAGCTTGGGAGCAGACCTCTGATTCCCAGGCTATAGTGTGACTGAACAGCTCTGCAGACTCAGCCATCTCAGTTCCACCATACTGTGCAGGGCGGATGGAGACTTCAGAGCTGTGAGAATGCAAGTGTGATTGGGCTGACAACTCAGAGGACTGGTGTTTTTTGGATGCGGTAGTTGAGGTGGCGGAGAGGGCACTTGTTGGACCACTTGAGATCCATTCAAGCATTTTCCTTTTTTGGCCATCATCTACCTTTGTTCCAGTTGTTCTTGTCCGTAAAAAAGGGAGCACATCGGATTGTCCACGGTAAGTAGTAGACATCTTACTTTTGCTTGAAGATGGTCTATCTTCAGCAGATGTTAATGGAGCTTTGCCACCTTCCCCACGGACAAACCCTTTTTTTCCTTTTCCAACACGCCTCTTCCCCTTTCCACCAGCATCTGTCATTTTGCCACTCATTTTAATTGCAACAAGATTGTGCACTTAAAATGTGGTAGTAAAAAGTGAGAGGTGGTGTAGATTTCAGCGGTGGTCTAGCTTTATTAACAGCAGAATAAACAACAATAATTATCCCTGACAATGCAACTACGGCCCTTAAACTGGCAGCAGTGTTTGCTAGTATAATGGCTTAGTAACAATGAGTTTGAGTGTGCAATGTAGGCAGACGTGCTGCAAATATCTTTGCACTAGTGGGACAATACAGAAGTCCAACAGCCACTTTTAGTATGCCACTAAGTTCACTCAGTGTTTGCTACTATAATGGCTTAGTAACAATGAGTTTGAGTGTGCAATGCAGGCAGACGTGCTGCAAATATCTTTGCACTAGTGGGACAATACAGACGTCCGACAGCCACGTTTAGGATGCCACTAAGTTTATTCAGTGTTTGCTAGTATAATGGCTTAGTAACAATGAGTTTGAGTGTGCAATGCAGGTAGACGTGCTGCAAATATCTTTGCACTAGTGGGACAATAGAGAAGTCCAACAGCCACTTTTAGGATACCACTAAGTTCACTCAGTGTTTGCTAGTAACAATGAGTTTGAGTGTGCAATGCAGGCAGACATGCTGCAAATATCTTTGCACTAGTGGGACAATACAGAAGTCCAACAGCCATGTTTAGGATGCCACTAAGTTCACTCAGTGTTTGCTAGTATAATGGCTTAGTAACAATGAGTTTGAGTGTGCAATGCAGGCAGACGTGCTGCAAATATCTTTGCACTAGTGGGACAATACAGAAGTCCAACAGCCACGTTTAGGATGCCACTAAGTTCACTCAGTGTTTGCTAGTATAATGGCTTAGTAACAATGAGTTTGAGTGTGCAATGCAGGCAGACGTGCTGCAAATATCTTTGCACTAGTGGGACAATACAGAAGTCCGACAGCCACGTTTAGGATGCCACTAAGTTTATTCAGTGTTTGCTAGTGTAATGGCTTAGTAACAATGAGTTTGAGTGTGCACTGCAGGCAGATGTGCTGCAAATATCTTTGCACTAGTGGGACAATACAGAAGTCCAACAGCCACGTTTAGGATGACACTAAGTTCACTCAGTGTTTGCTAGTATAATGGCTTAGTAACAATGAGTTTGAGTGTGCAATGCAGGCAGACGTGCTGCAAATATCTTTGCACTAGTGGGACAATACAGAATCCAACAGCCACGTTTAGGATGCCACTAAGTTCACTCAGTGTTTGCTAGTATAATGGCTTAGTAACAATGAGTTTGAGTGTGCAATGCAGGCAGACGTGCTGCAAATATCTTTGCACTAGTGGGACAATACAGAAGTCCAACACCCACTTTTAGGATGCCACTAAGTTCACTTAGTGTGTGCTAGTATAATGGCTTAGTAACAATGAATTTGAGTGTGCAATGCAGGCAGACGTGCTGCAAATATCTTTGCACTAGTGGGACAACAGAGAAGTCCAACAGCCACTTTTAGGATGCCACTAAGTTTATTCAGTGTTTGCTAGTATAATGGCTTAGTAACAATGAGTTTGAGTGTGCAATGCAGGCAGACGTGCTGCAAATATCTTTGCACTAGTGGGACAATACAGAAGTCCAACAGCCACTTTTAGGATACCACTAAGTTCACTCAGTGTTTGCTAGTATAATGGCTTAGTAACAATGAGTTTGAGTGTGCAATACAGGCAGACGTGCTGCAAATATCTTTGCACTAGTGGGACAATACAGAAGTCCAACAGCCACGTTTAGGATGCCACTAAGTTCACTCAGTGTTTGCTAGTATAATGGCTTAGTAACAATGAGTTTGAGTGTGCAATGCAGGCAGACGTGCTGCAAATATCTTTGCACTAGTGGGACAATACTGAAGTCCAACAGGGACGTTTAGGATGCCACTAAGTTCACTCAGTGTTTGCTAGTATAATGGCTTAGTAAAAATGAGTTTGAGTGTGCACTGCAGGCAGACGTGCTGCAAATATCTTTGCACTAGTGGGACAATACAGAAGTCCAACAGCCACTTTTAGGATGCCACTAAGATCACTCAGTGTTTGCTAGTATAATGGCTTAATAACAATGAGTTTGAGTGTGCAATGCATGCAGACGTGCTGCAAATATCTTTGCACTAGTGGGACAATACAGAAGTCCAACAGCCACGTTTAGGATGCCACTAAGTTCACTCAGTGTTTGCTAGTATAATGGCTTAGTAACAATGAGTTTGAGTGTGCAATGCAGGCAGACGTGCTGCAAATATCTTTACACTAGTGGGACAATACAGAAGTCCAACAGCCACTTTTAGGATGCCACTAAGTTCACTCAGTGTTTGCTAGTATAATGGCTTAGTAACAATGAGCTTGAGTGTGCAAAGAGCAGGAGGGTACAGTGGCAGGGTTGTGGGTCTAGGTAGAGGAAAGGAAGCCTGCCTTTCTATCTTTCCTAATGGGGAAATGCAGCGAGGAAATCCCTGACCTTAGCTACACAGACGCTGTCATTTTGTGTAGCTGTTAAATTCTGTTTTCACGGCCCTGACTTTCACCTATGGCTCTGACCCTGCCGGTATTAGCCCTTAAAAGGACTGATAGAAACTTCTATCCCTATTCTGTACAGCGCTGTGTATAGAGCGTACACAGCAGTATTGGAGATAGGAGCTGCGCCAGCGGTGACTGACACCAAGAATGCAGAAGGCAGATAATGGCGTGCTGGAGGAAAATGTCCGTTTTTATAAAGCATGGACATGTGACATGGACATCCTATCACACATGCCGTTGCTTCTCTGGCTAAAAGTCCACTTAGCTGTGTGTGTGTCTGGGATTGGCTGACATGCTGGCCCTCCCCACTACACGCGCGCGCTTAGGGAAGGAAGACAAGGAAAAAAAAAAAAATGGCGATCGCCATTATCCATACAGCAGTGATCTGAATGCACTGTTCCCGCACACTATACACTGAAATGTCATAATAGTGTGAGTCACAGAGTGACTTACACTATTACAGCGGAAAGCCAGTTAGTAATTAGCTGGTCTTTTTGCTGCTAGAACCGTTCTCGAACGTATTTAGAACTATCGAGCTGTAGCAAAAAGCTCGAGTTCTAGTTAGATCTAGAACAGCCCCCAAAATCACTCGAGCCGCGAACTGGAGAACCTCGAACCGCGAACCGCGCTCAACTCTAGCGATGAACAAGTGTTTCTGGAAACACTATTCACTCATTTAACCCATTCAAATTACACAATTATCATGAGCAATGAATCGTTAGTGTTAGAATCTGACAGGTTATTGGGCAGTGTAAATAGGCTTAACGTCCCATGGCAGAAAAAGGGTTCAGTATTATAAAAAAAAAAAATCTGTTAATCAGGATTGAGGACATTGATGATTTCTGTATCTACATTGCTTGACATCTGAATGTACACTGCATTTTTCTGTCCAAAACTAGACAGAGAAAAGTAACAGAAGTGGGTGTAAAAAAAACCTTGAATTTGTCTTTTCTCTGATTGTTGAGTACTTTGTTAATTAAATGTTTTAGTTTCGCATTTAGTTCCAAGTGTTTTAATAACGTCATTTGTGTAATTTGTTTTAATCTATGTTTAACAATTCTTTATTTTTTTCTCTCATGTAAATACTTTTATGTTCCCCCAGAAAACAATAGTATTGTAGGAGTGATACCTATATTGGCTAATCAGAAAAATTATATTCGCAAGCTTTCAGAGCACTAAGGCTCCTTCGTCATGCAGGTTTATAAAAGAATTATTGAGACAAGAGCACAACATTTAAGAGATGTTACAACAGAACATTTGTCTATGGGGTGGATAGGCTGATGTCTCTTAAAGATAAGCCAAGGTTATAAAATTAAGGTTTTTGTTACAAATGGTGGGTTTGACGGCATATGACTTTGCTGATCTGAAGTCAGTCTAGTTGAGGTGTGAAGTATCTCCATGTTTTCATACAAAAAGATGTTATTGAATGATGTAATCTGCCCTCCTCAATTTTCTTTTACAATCATAAAATACGTAACTGCATTCTATGTCTTTCTCTTGTATGAGATCACAAAAATATATGAAACATTTTTGATGCAAAATGTGTATGAAGGCTATGGGTGTGCAAGGCACAAATGTAACCAGATGTGCAAAAAAATAACACCATCCACTCTGCAAAGATGACAACAGGTGGTGCTGAGCATGAAAAAAGACAGTTTAGGTTATTATGGGCGACAAACCCACTTCCTGGAAATATAGCCCAAAAGGCCCCCTTCACTCCAACACCTGTGGAGAAGGCTTAAGGCCCCGTCACACTAAGCAACATCGCTAGCAACATCGCTGCTAACGAACAACTTTTGTGACGTTGCTAGCGATGTTGCTGTGTGTGACATCCAGCAACAACCTGGCCCCTGCTGTGAGGTCGTTGGTTGTTGCTGAATGTCCTGGGCCATTTTTTAGTTGTTTCTGTCCCGCTGTGAAGCACACATCGCTGTGTGTGACAGCGAGACAGCAACAACTAAATGTGCAGGCAGCAGGAGCCGGCTTCTGCGGAGGCTGGTAACCAATGTAAACATCGGGTAACCAAGAAGCCCTGTCCTTGGTTACCCGATATTTACCTTTGTTACCAGCCTCCGCCGCTCTCACTGTCAGTGCCGGCTCCTGCTCTGTGCACATGTAGCTGCAGGACACATCGGGCTAATTAACCCGATGTGTGCTGTAGCTAGGAGAGCAGGGAGCCAGCACTAAGCATTGTGCGCTGCTCCCTGCTCTGTGCACATTTAGCTGCAGCACACATCAGGTAATTAACCCGATCTGTGCTGTAACTAGGAGAGCAAGGAGCCAGCGCTAAGCAGTGTGCGCTGCTCCCTGCTCTGTGCACATGTAGCTGCAGCACACATCGGGTAATTAACCCAATGTGTGCTGTAACTAGGAGAGCAGGGAGCCAGCGCTAAGCGGTGTGCGCTGCTCCCTGCTCTCTGCACGTGTAGCTGCGTGCGCTGGTAACCAAGGTAAATATCGGGTTGGTTACCCGATATTTACCTTAGTTACCAAGCGCAGCATCTTCCACGCGGCGCTGGGGGCTGGTCACTGGTTGCTGGTGAGCTCACCAGCAACTCGTGTAGCGACGCTCCAGCGATCCCTGCCAGGTCAGGTTGCTGGTGGGATCGCTGGAGTGTCGCAGTGTGACATCTCACCAGCAACCTCCTAGCAACTTACCAGCGATCCCTATCGTTGTTGGGATCGCTGGTAAGTTGCTTAGTGTGACTGGACCTTTAGGCTCCACTAAAACCTACAATCTTGTCCCTCTTCCTTACTGTTCTTATTAAACAATTCTATGTTCCCACTGGGGGCATTTAATTGGTGGAAATGAAAAGGAGTCACTATGCTAAAACATATATGGTCTATTGACAATAAAGTTATATCGAGGCTTGAGTTCATACAAAATTATAACCCACCCACTACAGAGATGATGCGCTTAAACCAAGTCCTACATTTTGCGAATAATATATATCATAAAAATCACAACATGCCACCTGCATAGTTTGATACTATAGAGCTCTAGCAAAAATTAAGAGACCACTGCAAAATTTTCGTTTTTTCTGATTTTTCTCCTTATAGGTATATATTTAGAGAAATGTAAATTGTTCTTTTATTCTATAAACTACTAAAAATATGTCCAAATTTCCAACCAATAAATTTTGTATTTATTTTCAGAAAATGAGAAATGGTCAAAATAACAAAAAAATGCATTGCTTTCAGAGCTCAAATAGTGCAAAGAAAACAAGTTCATAATCATTTAGAAACAACAATAGGGTTTTATAGGATTTTAACTCAGGAAGTGTTCAGCAATCAATATTTTGTGGAATAACCATGATTTTTAATCACAGCTTTCAAGCGTCTTGGCATGCTTTCCACCAGTGTTTCACACTGCTTTTGGGTGACCTTATGCCACTCCTGGTACAAAAATGTAAGCAGTTCTTTGTCTAATGGCTTGTGACTATCTATTTTCCTCTTGATTACATTCCAGAGGTTTTCAATGGGGTTCAGGTCTGGAGATTGGGCTGGCCATGAAAGGTCCATTACAGCCAGTCTGAGTCTGGAACTGTGGCGCCCCTGACCTGGTCAGGCACCACAGAGTATTGCACCCATGCGGGGACAATGCCTCCAGGTAATCTCCAAAGGCCAGGATGAGGTGCACACACAAACACATAGTGACCAGGTCTCCCACATCACTAGAGGGGACCCTTGGGTAGCCAGTAGGGGTTAACTTTCAATTCCCAGCAAGGGGTGTGCTCAGAGGCTGGTTGCTAGGAAGCAGGGCAGAGAGGAAGTGAGGGTGGTCTGGAGCTGGAGGTGGAAGTGTGTGAAAGGGAGCAGAGGGTCTCTCGTGTCAGACGGGTCCTGAGGAGTGCAGTAGCTGAAAGCGGGGGAGAAAGGGTACCGTGGGTCGGCCTGAAAGACATCCAGAGAGAGGGGTGGCTGAGTACGGAGATCCTGGTATCCGAGCACGCAAGGGGAAACAGATCCCCAGTACAGGCAGCAAATCATCCAGAGCTGCTTAACCTACAGGTGGGGGGTACTTTATGCCCTCACCACTACTACACAGAGCTCGAGCCAAGCAGCAATCACCAGGCCCATAAGGGGACAGGGCCAGAAGCCATCCCACCAAGGCCACGCTGCCGGCAGACGGGCCAGAGAGAGGGGAGCAGGGTAGTAACAGCTTCCCTGGAGGAGTCCTACCACGCTTCAAGCAAGGGATCCTCCCAAACAAAAAGAGTGCAAGGAGGGCGAGCGGACAGCTACCCTCAGAACGGCCTCCTGGAATTCCTGGTTCCACCTGGTTATCACAGTGTCGCCCGGGCATCTCACCGTGACCTCTAAACAGTGAGTAAACACGTTAAAAGACTTCTTGGACTGTGTTTGAGTCATTCTGCGACCTGTGGTCCCACCCACATACACAGGGACCTGGGGCTTGCCTTACTCTCAGGAGGCTACTACAACCTACTGCACCCACCATCAGCCCCAGGCATCCCTTAACCTGCAGTGGCGGTCCGCACCGACCGCAATTCTGAGAGTGGCGTCACGACGTATCCCAAAACGAAGGTTCCCTACCTGTGACCAGACCGTCCCATCCCGTGGAGTCCCTAGGGGTAATACACTGCTGCACCGCACCTGTGGGGCTCCACAGATCTGGCGTCACGAACAGGATTAGGACTAGACCTGTTCAGACAGGTGACCGTGTGCCTCAGAGGTCCGACCGCAAAAATTGAACCGCCGCCATATTGTCATCTTCAAAAGCGCGCGCTGCATCCCGCGCGAGGGAGAAGAGCACCGCCCACGAAGAGGTGTGGCCGCCCCAGAATCCCCACAATTCGGAGAGCGTTCTGACCCAGGAAGTGGAAAGGGAGCGCGCAGATTTTTTGAAGAAAAATGGACGCTGCAGGAGGTAATGCCCCTGGTCAGGGCGACGCAGCCCAAGCGATGCCAGCCCCCGTCGCGCTGGACGCAGCAGCGCCTGGTGCCGGTGCCGCGGTCGCAGCTGCGCCGGCCGAAATCTCCCCCATAATGCCAGTTTCCTTACTGTATGTCCCAGGAGCGCAATGGCTGCCCCAATACGCCGGTAAAATAGACACGTTGACCGGGTTTAAGAAGAAGATCAACACCCTGCTAGACATGCACGCGATGACTGGTAAGCAGAGGGCCGCTGTGGTGCTGGGACAATTGACTGGAGCAGCAGAATTGGAAGCTGAGTCCTGGACCAATGATGACCGGGGCTCTGTTGAGACCATCTTTGCCAAACTAGCAGCTGCTTTTGAACACCGCACAGAGGGAGAGCTGAGGACGGACTTCTATAACTGCCGTCAGAAGCCCCAAGATAGTATAAGAGACTATGCCCTCAGGCTGCAGGCTGCACTACGGGCTCTCAAGCTGGTGGACCCTGTCAGTGATCAGGAAGGAAACCGGATGATGAAGGAACAATTCTTGCGGGGCCTGCGCTCTCCTGAGGATGGGAAGCAGATGAAGCTGTGGTCCCTGGAACACCCTGACGTGGACTTTGCCATTCTGAAAGACAGGGCAGTGAAAGCACTCCAACCTCCTGTGGACACAGACCCCATCGCACCCGCATGGCCTGCCAGTTCCACGGCTGCAGGAGCGGAATCCTCCTCGCAGTCCCTGGTAACTGCAAAAGGACTCAACGCGCCAGCAGAGACTATAAATACACTATCCTCCCAGGTGCAACAGCTCACTAAGGATGTCGCACAAATCCTGAAAGCAATGCAGTTGCCCTCAGAAACCAAAGTCCCTCATCGGATCCTGCTAGCTGACAGCCCAGAGGACGTCCCTTGGATGCGGAGGAGAAGAGGTCCTACAACCCGAGGCAGGAGCAGTGATCGCTATGACTCATCTGGACAACCCATCTGTCGTCGTTGCCAGGAGGCAGGTCACTATGCAAGGGCTTGCCCTTTAAACGAGCCAAACCTGGGGCCGAGGGCCAGTCCTCAGGATTAAGAAGATCAGGCCCAGGTCGCTGCCGTGGTCAGTACGTGGGTGGACGTCCTGTCCTGTCCATCGCCCTGGATGGGATCCCTACCCCGGCATTATTGGACACCGGCTCTCAGGTAACCACGATCCCGTATGTCCTTTATCGTAGGTTTTGGTCGGACGACGAACTCCGACCCCCGGACCCCTCCATCACCATCTATGCTGCCAACGGACAACCTATAGGCCAGATTGGAGTCAAAGAGGTAACCATAAAGGTGGGAAGGCAGGAAATGAAGGGACAAGGACTGATTGTTGTGGACACTGATATTAGAGAAAGGAACCCGCAAATGATTTTAGGCACTAATGTCATAGAAAATTGCCTAGGGGAAGTGTTGTTGTTGCTTCACCAGATTGTTGAAGGTGCTGAGGGCAGGTCGCAAAGAGCCTTGCAAAAGGAGATCCGAATCATTCTGAGGAAGCAACAGGTAAAACAGACTGGCGGTGAGATTGGTAGTGTACGGGTGATGGATGCTAACCCCATTGTGATACCCCCACGGAGTGAAATGATGATGTGGTGTAGAGCAGCGGTAGGTCTCAGAGGACAAGATTACCAGGCTGTACTAGAGCCCACTCATTCAGACCACTGGCCCACGATTCTGACAGCCAGGGGGGTAGTTGATGTACACAAGTGCCTGTACGAGTGTTGAACTGTGGGGAGGAGGAAGCCAGACTACCAAGGTACGCTACCATAGCCAAACTGTTTACATGCTCAGATGACGCCATAACACCTGTAGGTCCCCTGACACAAGCTGACTCAAAAGAGGATGAGACCTCCCAAAAGCAGTTAGAGGACTGGTGCCAGAAACTACACGTGGGGACTGACTCTACACCCGTCTACCAGAAACATGGGGTTTACAGGGTCGTGCAGGAATACGAGCAGGTCTTTAGTAAGAACCCACTAGACTTTGGTAGGATCAAAGGGGTGCAACATCACATACCCACAGGCAGTCATCCTCCCATTAAGGAAAGACATAGGCCTATTCCACCAGCCCATTACCAGCGCACAAAGGACATGAAGGAGGCAGGAGTCATAAGGGACAGTTGCAGCCCCTGGGCAGCTCCCCTAGTCCTGGTGAGGAAGAAGGATGGCACGATGAGGATGTGTGTGGATTACAGACGGATAAATCAGATAACACACAAGGATGCCTACCCTTTGCCAAGGATAGAGGAATCCCTCGCTGCCTTAAAAACCTCCAACTACTTTTCTACCCTAGATCTTACTAGTGGCTACTGGCAAGTATCTGTAGCAGAGGAAGATCGGGAGAAGACGGCCTTCACCACCCCAATGGGCCTCTGTGAGTTCAACAGCATGCCATTTGGACTCTGCAATGCCCCCGGGACCTTCCAGAGGCTTATGGAATGCTGCCTAGGGCACCTCAACTTTGAAACCGTCCTGCTCTACCTGGATGATGTCATCGTGTACTCCAAGACCTACGAGGACCACCTGAAACACCTGGCTGAAGTCTTTGAAGCGCTATCCCGATATGGAATGAAGCTGAAACCATCCAAGTGCCATCTACTGAAGCCAAAGGTCCAGTACCTAGGTCAGTGCAGAAGGAGTAGCACCGGACCCAGAGAAGGTCACAGTCATCCAGGAATGGCCCACACCTACTACCGTTCGGGAGGTACGTCAGTTCCTTGGCTTGGTAGGCTACTACAGAAGGTTCATCAAGGGCTACACGAAAATGGCAGCGCCTTTGCAAGAGCTCCTAGTAGGCCACCCAAAGAAGAAAGGAAAGATCTCCGGCCCGCCATTTCACTGGGGAGAAGCAGAAGAACACTCCTTCAGACAAATGAAAGGGGCCTTGACGGGTGAAGAGATCCTAGCCTACCCTGACTACGGTCTGCCATTCGTACTGTACACAGATGCCAGTAATGTGGGACTGGGAGCAGTGCTTTCACAGGTGCAGGGAGGCAAAGAGCGTGTGATTGCTTACGCCAGCAGGAAGCTCAGGCCTACTGAAAGAAACCCAGAAAATTATAGCTCATTTAAGCTAGAGTTCCTGGCCATGGTATGGGCTATCACAGAGCGGTTCAAACACTACCTGGCAGCCACCAAATTCACTGTCTTCACGGACAACAACCCCCTGACCCACTTGGATACTGCTAAATTGGGTGCCATGGAGCAGCGTTGGGTAGCCCGACTGGCGAATTATGACTTTACTGTCAAGTATCGAGCTGGCCGCAAGAACGGCAACGCAGATGCTCTGTCCAGGATGCCTCACCTAGCAGACGAGGGTGAAGATGTAGATGATCTTGAAGAGATTGAGCTGCCAGCGTTCCATCGCCATGGAGCAAAACAGTGTCGGCAGTTGCGTGCCAACCGCCAAGAGGTGACCCTGAACCCACTACCTCACTACAATTGGAAGGAGACCCAGGAAAATGATCCAGCGGTAGGCTTGGTAAAGAAACTGATCAACCAGCCTGGCGCCAGCCTTGACAAATAAGCCCCACCTGAGGCACAGTACCTATGGAAGGAGAGGGGTCGATTATTCATCTATCAAGACAAACTTTACAGGAGCATCATTGACCCGAGGACGCATGAGAAGGTGTGGCAAGTGATTGTACCACAGAAGGATACGAGGATGGTGCTAGAAGCCTATCACAATGGTGCAGGCCACTTTGGTTGGAAGAAACTGGAGGCCCTACTTAAAGTAAGATTCTACTGGGTGGGCATGAGATCTGCCCTAGAGAAGTGGTGTCGAAACTGCGGGCCCTGCAATCTTAGAAGAAAAGACCAGCCCAGCCAGAGAGCACCACTCCAGCCAATCCAAACTAAACGGCCCCTGGAGATCGTGGCCCTGGACCATGTAAAGTTGGCACCCAGCAGACAAGGCTACAACTACGCTCTCACTATGGTTGACCACTACTCCAGATTCCTGGTGGTAGTACCAGTCAAGGACTTGACCGGTCAGACTGCAGCCAAAGCGTTCCAGACACATTTCTGTCGACCACATGGCTATCCAGACCAAGTGCTCACTGACCAAGGACCAGCCTTTGAAGCTGAAGTGTTTAAGGAGTTTTGTAACCTTTACGGCTGCAAGAAGATCCGTACCACGCCTTATCATCCTCAGACCAATGGCATGTGTGAGAAAATGAACCACATCATTCTCGACCTTCTGAAGACTCTCCCACTAGAAGAACAAAGTCAGTGGCCAGAAAAACTGCCCGATCTAGTGGACATGTATAACCACATCCCTGTGAGTTCCACGAACTGCACACCGGCATACCTGATGAGGGCCAGACCAGGGAGATTGCCAGTAGATCTGGAAATGGGAGTTGAGACCCCTGAAGACCATCTACAAGGTGCTGATTGGGATTCCAACCGCCAAGCCCAATACAAGAAAGTACAAGAGTGTGTGGAGCGAAGCCTGACTCAGCAGCGTGAGAAACAAGAAAAGGCCTACAATCGAAAAGCACCTGCTGTTCCTTTGATGCCAGGAGATATAGTTCTCAAGAGAAAGAGAAGACATCATAAACTTGACAATCACTGGGAAGAAGAACCCTATACTGTGTTACCATCGACGCTTAGCAATGAAAAGACATGCCGTATCAGCAAGGATGGAGGAAAAACAACAGCTGTCGTTTCTAGAGATCGCCTAAAGAAATGTCCTGAACAACTAAGAACCCCTGAAGAAATTCCCAACCCTTTGCCAGTTCAAGAACCAAAAGAAAAGATGATCCATACTGTACTTGGAGATTTTCCAGCAAGTTGGCCTCAATACAATGGAGCAGTAGTTATTCCAGTCATTACATTCCCTCAATCTAGCGAAGTAAGAGAACCAGAAGAACCTGTTCAGAACCTGGAAGAGCCAAATGTAGCTGAAGCAGAAGACCACGCACTGGTATCAATACCTAGTACACCCATTATTCACATTGAGACACATACATCGGGTGGGAGGACACAACCTCAGACAGATGACAGTATAGTACTGCGTAGATCAACCCGCAGCAACTTTGGTCAGCTCCCATTACGCTATAGAGAAAGTACAGTTTAGTTCAAAGTGACGGTATGAAATGTAATGTTTAACCTGTTTACAGTTAAGTAACGTTTAAGTGAAATGTGCCCACAAGGACTATTGTGAGACCTCTTTAAAATGTTTCTTTACCCTAGTTCACGTGCATTTTAAAAAAAAAAAAAAAAAAAAATGGACCACCGGTTATGAACTGGCTTTAACCACAAACTTTTGCATTGTAAAAAGTTACCTCCTTGGTATCAACCACAGAGTCTGCCTGTTGAGGGGCATGGCTCTGCACCAACAAGGGGGCACGCCTGTTTATGGGGCCTGCCCTCCAACACTCGGAAGCGGGTACGCCTGTTTATGGGGCCTACCTTACACCACTCTCCTCAGGAGAGGAAGATTGGAGGAAAGGTCTGGGGAATGTGATGGCCCAGCCCTGGTCACCAAAAGGACCGGCGACCTACCTCCTGGAGGTTTTTGGGTGGGTTTCGGACATGTGGGTGGTTGGTGGTGGAATGGTACCTGGTATGTTTAAATGTAAATAATTGCCCCTGCGTGGGAAAAGTTTGTATTTACCTTTTTCTCTTGTCTTTGCAGCCCGAGGACGTGCTGATGATAACTAAGGGGGAATGTGGCGCCCCTGACCTGGTCAGGCACCACAGAGTATTGCACCCATGCGGGGACAATGCCTCCAGGTAATCTCCAAAGGCCAGGATGAGGTGCACACACAAACACATAGTGACCAGGTCTCCCACATCACTAGAGGGGACCCTTGGGTAGCCAGTAGGGGTTAACTTTCAATTCCCAGCAAGGGGTGTGCTCAGAGGCTGGTTGCTAGGAAGCAGGGCAGAGAGGAAGTGAGGGTGGTCTGGAGCTGGAGGTGGAAGTGTGTGAAAGGGAGCAGAGGGTCTCTCGTGTCAGACGGGTCCTGAGGAGTGCAGTAGCTGAAAGCGGGGGAGAAAGGGTACCGTGGGTCGGCCTGAAAGACATCCAGAGAGAGGGGTGGCTGAGTACGGAGATCCTGGTATCCGAGCACGCAAGGGGAAACAGATCCCCAGTACAGGCAGCAAATCATCCAGAGCTGCTTAACCTACAGGTGGGGGGTACTTTATGCCCTCACCACTACTACACAGAGCTCGAGCCAAGCAGCAATCACCAGGCCCATAAGGGGACAGGGCCAGAAGCCATCCCACCAAGGCCACGCTGCCGGCAGACGGGCCAGAGAGAGGGGAGCAGGGTAGTAACAGCTTCCCTGGAGGAGTCCTACCACGCTTCAAGCAAGGGATCCTCCCAAACAAAAAGAGTGCAAGGAGGGCGAGCGGACAGCTACCCTCAGAACGGCCTCCTGGAATTCCTGGTTCCACCTGGTTATCACAGTGTCGCCCGGGCATCTCACCGTGACCTCTAAACAGTGAGTAAACACGTTAAAAGACTTCTTGGACTGTGTTTGAGTCATTCTGCGACCTGTGGTCCCACCCACATACACAGGGACCTGGGGCTTGCCTTACTCTCAGGAGGCTACTACAACCTACTGCACCCACCATCAGCCCCAGGCATCCCTTAACCTGCAGTGGCGGTCCGCACCGACCGCAATTCTGAGAGTGGCGTCACGACGTATCCCAAAACGAAGGTTCCCTACCTGTGACCAGACCGTCCCATCCCGTGGAGTCCCTAGGGGTAATACACTGCTGCACCGTACCTGTGGGGCTCCACAGAACCACAGACTCAGACTTGCTGTAATGGACAGGCCACAGGGAAGTCACTCACCAAACAGGACCCCTAGAACCCTGAAACCCTTTAACCCCTATACAGGGATTTGAAATTACACAGGGCCCCGGTGATCACTACCTGTAGAAGGCTGCAGTCCGATGAGAGTAGTAGTCAGGCAGGGTGAAACCAGGAACTGCAGAACAGGGACAGAATCAGGCAGGCAAGGACGTAAAGAGGAAACCAAACAAAGGTCAAATCTAGGACTGGCGGCGAGGTACAGAAACGTCAGGCAGAAGGGTAGTCAGAAAACAAGCAGAAGTCCAAACACAGAGGGTCACAAACCAAAACGGAGAGGGAGCCAGGTAACAGGAAAACAGAACTATCTCTGGCAGTAGCCAGCAGACAGGAGGGGGAATTAAAAGGGTGTGGTGTCTTCCCATTGGCTGAGGCTGAATGATGGTAACTTCAGCTGGAAGACACACACCACCTACAGTCAGCCAGTTGTACTGCAAATCCCAGGGAAACCCAGCTTAATGGATGAGCACCGACTCCTCTCCCATCACACCACTATCCACAGCGGGAAAACAGCATCATCTGGTGATTGAAGCAGAAGTCGCAGGAGCCGACTTCAGTGAGGATGTGACAGTTTTGATGTGGTGGTCGTTCATCCACACATTGATTGAACCAGCTGTGTAACATGGCGCATTGTCCTGCTAGAAAAAACAATCCTCAGAGTTGGGGAACATTGCCTAAGCAGAAGGAAGCAACTGTTTTTCCAGGATAACCTTGTATTCGACTTGATTCATACGTACTTCGCAAAGTTTAATCTGCCCAATTCCAGCCTTGCTGAAGCATCCCCAGATCATCACCAATCCTCCACCAAATTTCACAGGGGGTGCAAGACACTGTGGCTTGTACGCCTCTCCAGGTCTCCGTCTAACCATTAGATGACCAGGTGTTGGGCAAAGCTGAAAATTAGACTCATCAGAGAAGATTACCTTACTCCAGTCCTCTACGGTCTAATCCTTATGGTCTTTGACAAAATTCAGTCTGGCTCTCTTTTGCTTCTCATTGATGAAAGTTTGTTTTTTAGCTTTACATGAGTTTAGCCCTGCCTCTAGGAGCCTGTTACGAGCTGTTCTTGTCATGCAATTCGCCAGAGCTATTTGCCATTCCTTTTGTAGATCACTTGATGTCATCCTGTGGTTGCTGAGTGATATTCGAATAAGATGACGGTCATCCCGGTCAGTGGAGTGTCGCTTTTGCGCTCTGCTGGTCTGTACTCTGGTTGGTATTCAACTGGGAATAGAATGGAATGGCTGTCAGACATGTACAGAAGCTGATTTTTATAACAATGTGCAGTGGTCTCTTAAGTTTTGCCAGAGCTGTATGCTTGCATGACCCATTTGGTAAAGGCTTAATTTCAAGACTCTACTCCACCTTTAACTCACCACAAAAAAATAAAAAATTCTGTTTTATGGAGCAATGGGAGAGGGATTTGAATCATTCAATGACCTTGGAGAGTTGGCAAAACTGTTGCAACACTGACAAAAGGAAGCAACGAATCTTCCTTAACGGAAGTATCTATTAAGATTTTACATAGGACTTATTATGCCCCAGCTAGACTAAAAACTCTATATGCAAACATATATAATCAATGCTTTAAAGGATGTAACGTGGCTGGTGATATGAAACATATATGGTGGTATTGACCCCACGTACAAGCTTTTTGGAAATAAGTTGAGCTTCTCACCCTGAGCATTATTGGGAGTTCCATTCAGTTTGGCCCATCTGTTTTACTTCTAGGCAACAATCTTAAGGGGTACTTTGCACACTACGACATCGCAGGTGCGATGTTGGTGGGGTCATGTCGAAAGTGACGCACTTCCTGCGTCGCTCTCGACATCGTAGTGTGTAAATCCTAGATAATACAATTAACGAGTGCAAAATCGTCATAATCGTATCATCGGTGTAGCGTCAGCGAATTCCATAATTACGCTTTGCGACGGTCCGATGTTGTTCCTCGCTCCTGCGGCAGCACACATCGCTGTGTGTGAAGTTGCAGGAGCGAGGAACATCTCCTACTGGCGTCACCATGTTTACATCCCGCTCATCTCCGCCTCTCCGCTCCTATTGGCCGCCTGCCGTGTGACGTCGCAGTGACGCCGCACAACCCGCTTCCTTGGGAAGGAGGCGGTTCGCCGGCCAGAGCGACGTCGCACGGCAGGTGATTGCATGTGAAGCTGCCGTAGCGATAATGTTCGCTACAGCAGCTATCACAATGATATCGCAGCTGCGACGGGGGCAGGGACTATCGCGCTCGGCATCGCAGCATCGGCTTGCGATGTTGTAGTGTGCAAAGTACCCCTAAGGGTCTATCTAATAAAGCTTTTAGCCGCTTATGTTACATCACTATGGCAGCTAGAATCAATATACCTTCAAAATTAAAATCCCCCTTCCTATCTATCCAAATGATCAGCGATAGAATTAAAAGGATTATGCTATATGAGCCAGGGGCGTACATAGAAATCATGGGGCCCCATAGCAAAAGTCTGAATGGGGCCCCCCACGCAATAAAAAAAATACAATAAAATATTAACATAATAAACAGCGCGCGTCTGGGGGGGACATACAAGTTACTAGGGGCGTATACACCGTGTGCAGAATTATTAGGCAAGTTGTATTTTAAAGATTTTTGTATTATTGATCAACAACTATGTTCTCAATCAACTCAAAAGACTCATAAATTTCAAAGCTTAATATTTTTGGCAGTTGAAGTGGGTTTTTTTAGATTTGGCTATCTTAGGAGGATTCTGTTTGTGCCGGTAACTATTACTGTGCAGAATTATTAGGCAACTTAATAAAAACCAAATCTTTTCCCATCTCACTTGTTTATTGTCACCAGGCAAACCAATATAACTGCACAACATTTAGAAATAAACATTTCTGACATGCAAAAACAAAACCCCAAAAAATTAGTGACCAATATAGCCACCTTTCTTTCTGATGACACTCAGCAGCCGACCATCCATAGATTCTGTCAGTTGCTTGATCTGTTTACGATCAGCATTGTGTGCAGCAGCCACCACAGCCTCCAGACACTGTTCCAAGAGGTGGACTGTTTTCCCTCCCTGTAGATCTCACATTTTATGAGGAACCACAGGTTCTCTTCTCTATGGGGTTCAGATCAGGTGAACAAGGTGGCCATGTCATTATTTTTTCATCTTTTAGACCTTTACTGGCCAGCCACACTGTGGAGTAGTTGGATGCATGTAATGGAGCATTGTCCTGCATGAAAATCATGTTTTTCTTGAACGATAGCGACTTCTTCCTGTACCACTGCTTGAAGAAGTTGTCTTCCAGAAACTGGCAGTAGGTCTGGGAGTTGAGCTTCACTCCATCCTCAACCCTAAAAGGTCCCACAAGTTCATCTTTGATGATCCCAGCCCATACCAGTACCCCACCTCCACCTTGCTGGCGTCTGAGTCGGAGTGGAGCTCTCTTCCCTTTACTTATCCAGCCTCTAGCCCATCCATCTGGCCCATCAAGAGTCACTCTCACTTCATAAGTCCATAAAACCTGTGAAAAATCAGTCTTAATATATTTCTTGGCCCAGTCTTGACGTTTTATCTTATGTTTCTTGTTCAGAGGTGGTGGTTTTCGGCCTTCCTTACCTTGGCCATGTCCCTGAGTATGGCACACCTTGTGCTTCTTGATACTCCAGTAACGTTGCAGCTCTGAAATATGGCCAAACTGGAGGCAAATGGCATCTTGGCAGCTTCACGCTTGATTTTCCTCAATTCATGGGCAGTTATTTTGCGCCTTTTTTGCCCAGCACGCTTCTTGCGACCCTGTTGGCTATTTGCCTTGAAACGCTTGATTGTTCGGTGATCACGCTTCAAACGTTTGGCAATTTCAAGACTGCTGCATCCCTCTGCAAGACAGCTCCCAATATGGACTTTTCAGAGCCCGTCAAATCTCTCTTCTGACCCATTTTGCCAAAGGAAAGGAAGTTGCCTAATAATTAAGCACCCCTTATATAGGGTGTTGTGTCATTACACTGCACGCTTCCTCATTACAGAGAGGCACATCACCTGATTTACTTAATTGGTAGTTGGCTCTCAGCCTATACATCTTGGAGTAGGACAACATGTATAAAAAATATCATGTGATCAAAATACTCATTTGCCTAATAATTCTGCACACAGTGTATACACATTAGGAATTAATCTTTATTTTAGCCAGGATATACATTTACCAGTCCAGTAAGTAGACTATTGCCATGCTGCTGTTTTGACTGTGCCTGATGCGCCTGTTTGAGTCTCTGTTGGGTGCAGACACCGTGCTGAGCCGCCCGTGAGCAGTACAACCACCAATGGCTACCACACGCCTACCTGCCTCCAGAGGTGCAACAGAGCAGGAGGAGCCTCTAGGACACTACAGTGTACACGACGCACCGGCGCTGAGCTTTAGACACTGACAGTCTGACACTCAGCCTGGCTGGGAATCAGGGGCTGGCTGGCAAATTTTTTCCTGGGGGTCAAGCACAAAGCAGTGGCCCCTGATAAGTGGCCTATACTTATTGGCTCTGATTCATTAAAGAGGTGCTCCAAAACTAAATTTTACTTTACTTCTAAATCTGTTATAATCCAATCTTTATTCTGAAATACGTTAATGAAAAATTCTCTCACTCCTCTGCTTTATTGTTTTACTACTTCCTCTATGATGACACTTTGTTTGAAAATCCCCATTGCACCCTGGGATACTCAAACGTCATTAAGGGGCAGAGACTCTGGTCAATCTGCAGCCTCTGCCCTCTTGCTGAAACAAAACATCACCAGTGACCTTCATTTCAGGGGACAGGCTAATCCGTGTTTTATTTTGTATGCAGCAGCTGTCAATTCCAACAGATGCTCAGTAGAATCTTACCACTGTGCACTATTCTTCTCAGTGCACAATGACAGAGCACTCCTTCGCCAGCTCTGTTCAGAAGTGACGTCACTTGTGGGAATGGCTCTGGTCTCTGCTTGCTCGTTCTTTACTTAGCATGTGCACTGACCGTGCGGTCTGCTGCCAGCTTTTCACTTGTAATCAGAGCTGGCAAGGGAGTGCATTGCCATTGTGCACTGAGAAGAATTCTGCACAGTTACAAGATTCCACTGACTATCCGTGGTAATTGACAGCTGGCATACAATCAATAGAGCAGGGACGAGCCCAGGTCCTGAAATGGATGTCACTAATGACAATTAATTTCAGGGAGGGGGCAAAGGCTGCGACAGTGACCACAGCCTCTGTCTCCTGATCATGACTCGCTTGAACCTTCTAGCATTCACTGGGATTTTCAAACTAAGCGACATTATAGAGGAAATATAAAAAAAAAAAAGCAGTTAGAGAAGTGAGGGAAGGATAGGGAATTTCTAATTACAGTACTGTATATTAGAAAAATATTAAATTGCGAATTTAAATAGACAGAGATTTAGGAGTAAAATTAAATTTCATTTCAGAGTAGTCCACTGCACAGCATTAAGTGCATGTTCCAACCTTTACAGCTTCAGGTCTTATCCTAAGGACAGGCCATTATCACGTCTGGATATCCATCTATCGGCCGACTATATAGCAGTATTACAGCGTTGTGCCATTGATGTGAATAGAACAACCCTGGAATACCTTCAAGAACCTCTTAAAAAAGTACAAACCAGCAGCAGCCAAAGTAACAGTGCCCAATGCTTTCTAAGCACCGCACCGCCTGACACTCACTGAGCACCTCAGGGCCTGACCCTTGCTGAGCACCACAGGGCCTGATGCTCGCTCAGCCCCGCACTGCCTGACGCTCGCTCAGCACCGTGCTGCCTGACGCTCGCTCAGCACCGCACTGCCTGAGGCTCGCTCAGCAACGCACTGCCTGACGCTCGCTCAGCACCGCACTGCCTGACGCTCACTTGACTCGCCCACCCCAGGGCTATGGGACACCCGGTGCCGGGCCGGACTAGTCCGGTGGTAGTCAGTGGTGGCTGGGCCCGGCTCCGTGGCCCTGGTGGGTGTCAGTTGAATATGTGGCGGATGACTTTAAGTTTGTATTCGTGACGCCACCTGTGGTCTGCGGCTATTAAGCCGCCGCTGCTGTGTGAGGCCACCGGGATGATGTTATAGCAGCAATGGTGGTACTGCTCCCCACAGGTGGAGCAATGCCCGGGGCACAGTTGGTGCTTGTGGAAGTCTATGGTGCTGTGTGACTAACACGGTGCAGGGCCGACAAGCAATGAAAGAAACAGGCACAAACAGTAGTCTCTTTACCTTCTCCTCTTTTACTCGGCAGAAACTTAGTCCAGGGAGACCGTCACAGATGGTAAAGATGGTCCGGCCGGCCTGGAAGTGCCTGGGGTGATCTTTGGCCAGTTGAGTATGAGGCCTACTCCTTAATCTTTCTCTGCTGTTTTAGGACACTGCACTTTAGGTTTGCAATTGCCCTCTTGCTGCTGGGACTTGTTGTTCGTCCCCTTTTCTGTGTGGTAGACTGCGCAGGCCCTCTCTGGTGCTTCTCTGCTGGAGTCCACACCGGGCCCTTGGGATGCAGTTGTACCTTCAGATTGCTTCTGGGACAGGGGGCTTGCAGCTCTCCTGCCCTCCGGATTCAGCTACCAGGGATGGATTTTATGCCCTGGCAACTACAGACTCCGATGTCCGAGTCTCTGCTGTGCCTCTCTGCTCCCCTTGCTTCACTGGGCCAAGCTATCCAAGCTCTAGGCCCCAGTTTACAAGGCAGCACTACCCTGCGTCTGCACTCTTTCACTCCTGTCTCCAGACTAACCACTACTTCCTCCCTTCAGCCAGACTTAAGGAATCCTCCCTGAAGTTCCAGGTTCAGAGCTCCCTCTGCTGGCCGGAGGGAGAATGGTGTTGAGTGTTAACTTACTGGCCAATAGATCTCCCAATTACCTCCAGGCTCAGCATTAACCCTTTGGGAGGGCAATGCTGTTGTGGCGACCAGGTCCTGGGGCGCCACACTCCCCCTTAGTTAAATTCAGTACTCCCGGACTGTAGAAACAAACATGACATGTTAGAACATTTCATCCCATTATGGGAGGCGCAAATACTTTAACGTTACAAACTTAAACATTACTATAAGAGTCCAGTGTGGCTCCCTGCCGGGTGTCCATTACACTGCTCCATGGGGGACCCGCCGCGATCAAACCCCCAACGTAGGCTCTGGGCGTGCGTCAGAGCATTGATGACCCCACTCTATGCACGCCGGACGGGTTTTTCTTCAGGGGTGTCGAGCACACTGGTGCTAACTATGAACAATTTAGGTGTTGGCCACCCATAGTCCAGTGGCCCAATTGTCCATTTTCGCAATCAAAGAAAAGAAAAACATTTTGTACACAACCTTACAGACATTTTGCATAACTATGTACATTCTAATAAATACTCCTTCTTCTTCCCTTATACAGTTGACTCTCTATACCTTGGAGGGGGTTGTCCCCGAGTGCTGCGCTGGGACCTACGTAGCTCTGGTGTTTGCCCCTGACTACGTGGTGCGTCTTCTATCTCAGCACTACAGGTGGGCCTAACCCCAATAGGTAAGCGTGATGGTTGCCTTTGTGGGCTAAGAGTCGCCAAGGGTATGACAGGTTCACCACTGACAGGGGGTTGATCCTCCTGTTCCACTGCTGGCGTGTCATCTCGTGCTGGCGCGGACGGTTCTTTAGGTGGATCCGGAACCTTTTCTGTTTCTGGCTCGACCAACTGCGGAAACGTCAAAACTGGTACCACTATAGCATTGTTTATTCGGGTCCAAGTTTTGGGGAACTTTCCAAGGATGGTTTGAATCATCTCCCCTTCTTTCTCTTGACTTTGGGGACTTCCTTGTACTCCTTCCATTTCTCTTTGGATTCTGCACCGTTCAGGGCACGCTTTCAGGCGGTCTCGGGAAATTGCTTGATAGGTCTTGCCTTCATCCTTGCTTATGAGGCATACCTTACT
Organism: Anomaloglossus baeobatrachus; assembly: GCF_048569485.1. Classification (NCBI taxonomy): domain Eukaryota; kingdom Metazoa; phylum Chordata; class Amphibia; order Anura; family Aromobatidae; genus Anomaloglossus; species Anomaloglossus baeobatrachus. The sequence continues at coordinate 371,875,653 of NC_134354.1, read as the reverse complement.
ATTGTCAAAGTTGGAGGGGATAATGGTGTAGGGCTCGTTTTCCCACTGATCATCCAATTTATGCGTCCTCCGCTTCTTCTTGAGGACTTGTTCTCCAGGTGCTAAGGGAGTTGCTGGGGCTGTTTGATTGTAATGCTGCTCTTGTCTCGTTCTTGCTTGAGACAGGCTCCTCTCTACGCACTCCTGGACCTTACAGTACCGCTGCTGCCGTTCTGTATCCCAATCCTTTATTTCTTGAACCGCCTCAGGCGACACAGTCCCCATCTCAAAGTCTACAGGCAACTTGCCAGGCCTGGCTCGCATCAGGTAAGCGGGGCTGCAGTTGGTCGAATTCACTGGGATATGGTTGTACAGGTCTACCAGATCTGGCAACTTTTCTGGCCATTGGTTCCTTTCCTCCAGCGGTAGGGTCTTCAGCATATCAATAACCACATGGTTCATTTTCTCGCACAGTCCATTGGTTTGGGGGTGGTACGGTGTGGTTCGGATTTTCTTACAACCGTACATGTTACAGAACTCTTGGAACACTTCAGCCTCGAATGCAGGACCCTGATCAGTCAGCACCCTTTCCGGATAGCCGTGAGGTCGACAAAAGGATGCCTGGAACGCTCTAGCTGCTGTCCTGGCTGTCTGGTCCTTCACAGGCACTACTACCAGGAAACGAGAGTAATGGTCCACAATGGTGAGGGCGTACACATAGCCTGACCGGCTTGGTGTTAGCTTCACGTGGTCCAGGGCCACCAACTCCAGGGGCTGCTTCGTGACAATTGGCTGTAGGGGAGACCTTTGGCTGGCATCATCCTTCCGCCTCAGGTTACACGGGCCACAGTCTCGGCACCACTTCTCGATCATCTTTCTCATGTGCACCCAATAGAACCGATCACGGAGTAGGGCCTCCAACTTCTTCCACCCGAAGTGTCCTGCGTTATCATGATACGCTGCTAGGACCATTGGAGCATCCCTCTGCGGAACCACTATCTGCCAGACAAGTTCATTTGTTCGCCAGTTGACATATCTCTTGCAGAGCTTGCCTTGGTAGGTGAACAGTCGTCCCCTCTCCTTCCACAGCTGCTGGGCTTCCTCTGGAGCGTCTGGGCCAAGATGGGTCTCAGCTTGCGCTAGCTTCTCTTTGACTAATCGCACGGCCGGGTCACCATTCTGTGTTTCTTCCCAATTATGGTGGAGTAATGGGTTGACCGAGACCTCGTGCTGGCTTGAGCGCTTCACTCCCACAGCATGCTCACACTGGGAAATACCTTGGTGATGGAAAGCCGGTAACTCTATCTCTTCGAGTTCATCCAGGTCTTCTCCAGACTCGGGTAAGTGAGGCATTCTGGACAGCGCATCAGCATTGTTATTCTTCTTGCCAGCCCGATACTTGATGGTAAAGTCAAAGTTAGACAGCCGGGCCATCCATCGCTGTTCCATCGCACCTAACTTGGCTGTTGCCAGGTGTGTCAACGGATTGTTGTCCGTGAAGATGGTGAACTTGGCCGATGCCAGATAGTGCTTGAAGCGTTCAGTCACTGCCCAAACAATAGCGAGGAACTCCAGCTTGAAGGAACTGTAGTTTTCTGGATTCCTTTCTGTGGGCCGAAGCTTCCTACTGGCGTACGCTATCACCCTCTCTCTGCCTCCCTGTACCTGGGACAGAACTGCTCCCAGTCCCACGTTGCTGGCGTCTGTATACAGTACAAACGGTTGGCTGTAGTCAGGGTAGGCCAGAATTTCTTCTCCCGTGAGAGCCCCTTTCAGCCGGACAAAGGATGTTTCCAGTTGGCTGCTCCATTCAAATGGAGGGCTCTGCTTCTTAGCCTGCTTTGGCTGGCCCACCAGGAGATCTTGAAGGGGCGCTGCTATCTTGGTGAAACCATCAATGAACCTTCGGTAGTAGCCCACCAGTCCAAGGAACTGCCGCACCTCCTTCACTGTGGTGGGTCTTGGCCAGTCCTTGATTACAGTGACTTTCTCCGGATCAGGTGCCACACCTTCTGCGCTGACCACATGACCCAGGTACTGTACCTTTGGCTTCAAGAGGTGACATTTGGACGGCTTGATCTTCAGGCCATATTTCGACAAGGACTCAAACACTTCTGCTAAGTGCTTCAGGTGGTCCTCATAAGTCTTGGAGTAGACTATGACGTCATCCAGGTACAACAGCACGGTTTCAAAGTTGTGGTGGCCCAAGCAGCACTCCATCAACCTTTGGAACGTCCCTGGGGCGTTGCAGAGCCCGAATGGCATACAATTGAACTCACAGAGGCCCATTGGTGTCGTGAATGCAGTCTTCTCCTTGTCCGCCTCTGCCACGGGAACCTGCCAATACCCACTGGTGAGATCCAAGGTGGAGAAATAGTTAGCTGACTTTAAGGCTGTTAGTGACTCCTCTATTCTGGGCAGTGGATAAGCATCTTTATGTGTAATGCGGTTAATTTGCCTGTAATCTACGCACATTCTCATTGTACCATCTTTTTTCTTTACGAGCACTAGGGGAGCTGCCCAGGGGCTACAACTATCTCTGATAACCCCAGCCTCCTTCATTTCCCGTAACATTTCCTTGGCACACTGATACTGTGCGGGGGGTACAGGGCGGTATCTCTCTTTAATGGGATGATGATCACCCGTGGGGATTTGATGTTTAACCCCTTTCACCTGCCCAAAATCTAGGGGGTGTTTGCTGAAGACCCGCTCGTACTCCTGTACCACCCGGTAAACCCCATGCTTTTGGTGCGAGGGGGTGGAGTCGGTGCCTACATGTAATTTTTGGCACCAGTCTTCCGGCTGCCCCTTGGAGCCATTGTCTTCCGCCTGGTCGGACGGGATCAAGGGTTCCACTGCTTTAATGGTATTGTTGCTGACAGTGTACAGTTTTGCTACAGTGGCGTACCGGGGCAATTTGGCCTCCTCCTCCCCACAATTCAAGACACGGACGGGCACTCTCCCCTTGCGGACGTCCGCTACCCCTCTGGCTATCAGGACTCCAGGCCTACTGTCTGAATACACCGGTTCCACCAAGGCATGGTAATCCTGACCCTTGAGGCCTATTGCTGCCCGACACCATATCAACATTTCACTTCTTGGGGGTATTACAATGGGGAGGGGGTCACTTACCCTCACACTGCCAATTTCTCCTCCGGCCAGCTCTACCTGCTGCCTCCTCATCAGGGCTCTGATCTCCCTCTGTAGGACACGCTGCTGCCCGGAGCTGGCAGTTTCAGACTCCTGTTGCAACAAAATTATCACTTCGGCAATACAATTTTCTATCACATTTGTACCAATGGTTAGCAGTGGGTCAGATTCTTTGCGATCAATATCTACAATTATCATCCCCTGACATGGCAATTCCACCCGCCCCACTTTAATGGTTACTTCTTTGTACCCAATTTGAGGTAAGGGCTGACCATTACTGGCCACAATTGTTAAATCATCATCTGGGCCATGGTCAATGTCTGAATCAGCCCAATATCTTTTGTACAGTTTGTGGGGGATGGTTGTTACCTGGGACCCCGTATCCAGGAGGGCATTCAAAGGGATCCCATCCAGCACAATGGGAAGGACCGGTCGTCCTCCCACATACTTGCTGCGACTGGGGTTTGAGCCGGGCTTCCTTACACCTGGGGGTTGGCTCCTGGCCCCAGGCTCAGCCCATTTAAAGGACAGCGTCGTGCAATGTGGCCCGCCTGGTTGCAGTGGCGGCAGATCGGTTGTCCTGTTGAATCATACCGGTCTGTGTCTCTGCCTCGGGTCGGCGGAATCCTCCTCTGTCGCATCCATGGGACGTCCTCTGGGCTGGAGGACAACTCGATTTTTGCAGGCGAGGGGGTCATTTGTAGAGACTGCACGGTCTTGGCAAGGGCAGCCACAGTCTTGGTCAGCTCCTGGAACTGCTGTCTGAGCTCTGCAGTGGGATCCTTATCCAGGGACTGCGCCTCAGCCCCTGCAGTGGCTCGTGTTGCAGGCACCACCCCGGGGTACGTGATAGCAAGAGGCCGGAGGGGTACTGGGTCATTCGGTGTAGATTCTCTCAGTACCCTGATGGCCTGGTCCTTAAACTTGGCAAAGTCCAGAGCAGGGTTCTGCAGGACCAGGATACGCAGCTGGGTCCTGTGGGCATCTGACAGGAGCCCCTCTATGAACTGCTCAGTTAGGAGTTTGTCTTCTTCACGTACACTCTCTGGATCCACCTGTTTAACTGCTTTCAGGGCCTCCTGCAAGTTTAAGGCATAGTCCCTTATGCTGTCTGTGGCCCGCTGCTTGCACCCAAAGAATCTCATCTTTATCTCTGCTGCGGTGCGGGTGTCAAACGTACTCTTTAGCTTGGCCAGTATCTGGGCTGCTGTCCCTTTATCTGTATCAGGCCAGGACTTCGCTTCACGCTGGGCTGCGCCGGCTAGCTGTCCCATTACTATGCCCACCTTCTGGCTCTCAGTCAGCGGATACACCCGGAATAAGCTGTGCAGGCTTTCTCTGAAGTCACTCAAGGTATGGGACTCCCCGGAGTACTGCGGCAGCCATTCTGCTCCCGGTATGTACGGCATGGTGATCGGCATTACCGGCGCTACAGTGGGGGCCGGGGCGACGGCGACGGGGACTGCTTCGGCCGGTGCTGCGGCGCCTTGGGCGATGGCAGCCACCTGCTCTCCCTCTGAGTCGGACATCTTCCTCCCCCTTAGTGAACCTTACCAGGCTCCGTTCACTTTTCAATTTTCCTTCTGGGTCGCGCGGGGTTAACAGCGCTCTGCTCTGATGGCGCGCTCCCTTCGCGCTCTTTTTCAGGCACGCCCCCCTTCTTCCTGCGCTCGGCGAGGCTAATGGCGGCGGCGGTTTACAGACAGTACACAGTCTTTTAAGCACAATTCCTGCAGGCGCACAGTACCCGGTGTGACCGGGCACGAAATCCTGTTCGTGACGCCAAAAGTTGACTCGCCCACCCCAGGGCTATGGGACACCCGGTGCCGGGCCGGACTAGTCCGGTGGTAGTCAGTGGTGGCTGGGCCCGGCTCCGTGGCCCTGGTGGGTGTCAGTTGAATATGTGGCGGATGACTTTAAGTTTGTATTCGTGACGCCACCTGTGGTCTGCGGCTATTAAGCCGCCGCTGCTGTGTGAGGCCACCGGGATGATGTTATAGCAGCAATGGTGGTACTGCTCCCCACAGGTGGAGCAATGCCCGGGGCACAGTTGGTGCTTGTGGAAGTCTATGGTGCTGTGTGACTAACACGGTGCAGGGCCGACAAGCAATGAAAGAAACAGGCACAAACAGTAGTCTCTTTACCTTCTCCTCTTTTACTCGGCAGAAACTTAGTCCAGGGAGACCGTCACAGATGGTAAAGATGGTCCGGCCGGCCTGGAAGTGCCTGGGGTGATCTTTGGCCAGTTGAGTATGAGGCCTACTCCTTAATCTTTCTCTGCTGTTTTAGGACACTGCACTTTAGGTTTGCAATTGCCCTCTTGCTGCTGGGACTTGTTGTTCGTCCCCTTTTCTGTGTGGTAGACTGCGCAGGCCCTCTCTGGTGCTTCTCTGCTGGAGTCCACACCGGGCCCTTGGGATGCAGTTGTACCTTCAGATTGCTTCTGGGACAGGGGGCTTGCAGCTCTCCTGCCCTCCGGATTCAGCTACCAGGGATGGATTTTATGCCCTGGCAACTACAGACTCCGATGTCCGAGTCTCTGCTGTGCCTCTCTGCTCCCCTTGCTTCACTGGGCCAAGCTATCCAAGCTCTAGGCCCCAGTTTACAAGGCAGCACTACCCTGCGTCTGCACTCTTTCACTCCTGTCTCCAGACTAACCACTACTTCCTCCCTTCAGCCAGACTTAAGGAATCCTCCCTGAAGTTCCAGGTTCAGAGCTCCCTCTGCTGGCCGGAGGGAGAATGGTGTTGAGTGTTAACTTACTGGCCAATAGATCTCCCAATTACCTCCAGGCTCAGCATTAACCCTTTGGGAGGGCAATGCTGTTGTGGCGACCAGGTCCTGGGGCGCCACACACTCAGCACCGCACTGCCTGACGCTCCCTCAGCACCGCAGGGCCTGATGCTCGCTCGGCACCGAACTGTCAGACACTCGCTTAGCAACGCACTGCCTGCAAACAGTGGAATCAGCTGCAGCTAACAAACCAAAGATCTCCAGAGTAAACAGTAATAAAAAATAGTCCTACCAAAGTGTCTCACAGTAGTTAGTGATACATTTAAAAATAATTCAATTAAACAAATCTATAAATATCTACATTTCTTTTTAGTAATGCATCAACAAACTAGTCATATAATTACCAAATAATACATACAGTGCCTACAAGTAGTATTCAACCCCCTGCAGATTTAGCAGGTTTACACATTCGGAATTAACTTGGCATTGTGACATTTGGACTGTAGATCAGCCTGGAAGTGTGAAATGCACTGCAGCAAAAAAGAATGTTATTTCTTTTTTTATTTTTTTTTTTAAATTGTGAAAAGTTTATTCAGAGGGTCATTTATTATTCAACCCCTCAAACCACCAGAATTCTGTTTGGTTCCCCTAAAGTATTAAGAAGTATTTCAGGCACAAAGAACAATGAGCTTCACATATTTGGATTAATTATCTCTTTTTCCAGCCTTTTCTGACTAATTAAGACCCTCCCCAAACTTGTGAACAGCACTCATACTTGGTCAACATGGGAAAGACAAAGGAGCATTCCAAGGCCATCAGAGACAAGATCATGGAGGGTCACAAGGCTGGCAAGGGGTACAAAACCCTTTCCAAGGAGTTGGGCCTACCTGTCTCCATTGTTGGGAGCATCATCCGGAAGTGGAAGGCTTATGGAACTACTGTTAGCCTTCCACGGCCTGGACAGCCTTTGAAAGTTTCCACCCGTGCCGAGGCCAGGCTTGTCCGAAGAGTCAAGGCTAACCCAAGGACAACAAGGAAGGAGCTCCGGGAAGATCTCATGGCAGTGGGGACATTGGTTTCAGTCAATACCATAAGTAACGTACTCCACCGCAATGGTCTCCGTTCCAGACGAGCCCGTAAGGTACCTTTACTTTCAAAGCGTCATGTCAAGGCTCGTCTACAGTTTGCTCATGATCACTTGGAGGACTCTGAGACAGACTGGTTCAAGGTTCTCTGGTCTGATGAGACCAAGATCGAGATCTTTGGTGCCAACCACACACGTGACGTTTGGAGACTGGATGGCACTGCATACGACCCCAAGAATACCATCCCTACAGTCAAGCATGGTGGTGGCAGCATCATGCTGTGGGGCTGTTTCTCAGCCAAGGAACCTGGCCATATGGTCCGCATCCATGGGAAGATAGATAGCACGGCCTACCTGGAGATTTTGGCCAAGAACCTCCGCTCCTCCATCAAGGATCTTAAGATGGGTCGTCATTTCATCTTCCAACAAGACAATGACCCAAAGCACACAGCCAAGAAAACCAAGGCCTGGTTCAAGAGGGAAAAAATCAAGGTGTTGCAGTGGCCTAGTCAGTCTCCTGACCTTAACCCAATTGAAAACTTGTGGAAGGAGCTCAAGATTAAAGTCCACATGAGACACCCAAAGAACCTAGATAACTTGGAGAAGATCTGCATGGAGGAGTGGGCCAAGATAACTCCAGAGACCTGTGCTGGCCTGATCAGGTCTTATAAAAGACGATTATTAGCTGTAATTGCAAACAAGGGTTATTCCACAAAATATTAAACCTAGGGGTTGAATAATAATTGACCCACACTTTTATGTTGAAAATGTATTAAAATTTAACTGAGCAACATAACTTGTTGGTTTGTAAGATTTATGCATCTGTTAATAAATCCTGCTCTTGTTTGAAGTTTGCAGGCTCTAACTTATTTGCATCTTATAAAACCTGCTAAATCTGCAGGGGATTGAACACTACTTGTAGGCACTGTACTACATAGTGATACTAAACAGCACCCACCATACCAAGACCAATAACACTAGTATACATTGCAAAATAATGCCACCACACCATGACCAAATATTATCACCACATAGAGTCTGAATATAACCACCATCCTGTTACTGAGCAAAGCCCACTGCACCAAGACCAGTGAGATCACACTGCAAATCCCCCCCACCCCAAGTCTGCAGTGTGTGAACTTGACCTAAAGTAGTATGTCCTCCTTCGTTCCCTTCACCACATACAATATAAATTTCACATCTGTCTCCCCATATAATGTTAACGATTATGACCCCCTTTATAGCCTTAGGATCTATAGTAAAACTCTGCACAGTACCAGGATAATACACACAATAATGTCACAGTACAGGGATAATACACACAGTGATGTCACAGTACAGGCATAATACACACAGGGATGTCACAGTACAGGGATAATACACACAGTGATGTCACAGTACAGGGATAATACACACAGTAATGTCAAAGTACAGGGATAATACACAGGGAGGATGTCACAGTACAGGGATAACACACAGGGAGGATGTCACAGTACAGGGATAATACACACAGTGATGTCACAGTACAGGGATAATACACACAGGGATGTCACAGTACAGGGATAATGCACAGGGAGGATACACACAGTGATGTCACAGTACAGAGATAACACACAGGGAGGATGTCACAGTACAGGGATAATACACACAGTGATGTCACAGTACAGGGATAATACACAGGGAGGATGTCACAGTACAGGGATAACACACAGGGAGGATGTCACAGTACAGGGATAATACACACAGTGATGTCACAGTACAGGGATAATACACAGGGAGGATGTCACAGTACAGGGATAATACACACAGTGATGTCACAGTACAGGGATAACACACACAGTGATGTCACAGTACAGGGATAATACACAGGGAGGATGTCACAGTACAGGGATAATACACACAGTGATGTCACAGTACAGGGATAATACACACAGTGATGTCACAGTACAGAGAATACACACAGTGATGTCACAATACAGGGATAATACACAGGGAGGATGTCACAGTACAGGGATAATACACACAGTGATGTCATAGTACAGGGATAATACACACAATGATGTCACAGTACAGGGATAATACACACAGTGATGTCACAGTACAGGGATAATACACAGGGAGGATGTCACAGTACAGGGATAATACACAGGGAGGATGTCACAGTACAGGGATAACACACAGGGAGGATGTCACAGTACAGGGATAATACACACAGTGATGTCACAGTACAGGGATAATACACACAGGGATGTCACAGTACAGGGATAATGCACAGGGAGGATACACACAGTGATGTCACAGTACAGGGATAACACACAGGGAGGATGTCACAGTACAGGGATAATACACACAGTGATGTCACAGTACAGGGGTAATACACAGGGAGGATGTCACAGTACAGGGATAACACACAGGGAGGATGTCACAGTACAGGGATAATACACACAGTGATGTCACAGTACAGGGAATACACACAGTGATGTCATTATACAGGGATAATACACAGGGAGGATGTCTTAGTACAGGGATAATACACACAGTGATGTCACAGTACAGGGAATACAAACAGTGATGTCACAATACAGGGATAATACACAGGGAGGATGTCACAGTACAGGGATAATACACACAGTGATGTCACAGTACAGGGATAATACACAGGGAGGATGTCCCAGTACAGGGATAATACACACAGTGATGTCACAGTACAGGGAATACAAACAGTGATGTCACAATACAGGGATAATACACAGGGAGGATGTCACAGTACAGGGATAATACACACAGTGATGTCACAGTACAGGGATATTACACAGGGAGGATGTCACAGTACAGGGATAATACACAGGGAGGATGTCACAGTACAGGGATTCTTAACCAAGAATCTGCAAAAACATTAGTGCATGCCCTCATCATCTCCCGCCTCGACTACTGCAACCTCCAGCTCTCTGGCCTCCCTTCCAACACTCTTGCACCCCTCCAATCTATCCTAAACTCTGCAGCCCGCTTAATCCACCTCTCCCCTCGCTACTCCCCAGCCTCGCCACTCTGCCAATCCCTTCACTGGCTTCCCTTCGCCCAACGACTTCAGTTCAAAACATTAACCATGACATACAAAGCCATGCACAACCTGTCTCCTCCCTACATCTCTGACCTAGTCTCCCAGTACCTACCTGCACGCAACCTTAGATCCTCACAAGATCTCCTTCTCTGCTCCTCTCTTATCTCCTCTTCCCACAATCGTGTACAAGATTTTTCCTGTGCATCCCCCACACTCTGGAACGCTCTACCTCAGCACATCAGACTCTCCACTACCGTGGAAAGCTTCAAGAGGAACCTCAAGACCCACCTCTTCCAACAAGCCTACAACCTACAATAGCCCTCAGCCCAGTAGACCACTGCGCAACCAGCTCTGTCCTCACCTATTGTACCATCACCCGTTCCCTGTAGACTGTGAGCCCTCGCGGGCAGGGTCCTCTCTCCTCCTATACCAGTCTGTCTTGTACTGTTAATGATTGTTGTACGTATACCCTCTTTCACTTGTAAAGCGCCATGGAATAAATGACGCTATAATAATAAGTAAAATATACCATGCCTGATGAAGAGACCTGAGTAGTCTCGAAAGCTTGCAATTATTACCATCTTTTCAGTTAGCCATTAAAAGGTATCAACCACTGAGGACTCTCAGTTCTTTTAAACAATTTTTTTAGCTATAATAATAAATAATAATAAATAATAATAATAATAATACACACAGTGATGTCACATTACAGGGATAACACACACACTGATGTCACAATAGAGGGATAACACACACAGTGATGTCACAGTACAAGGATAACACACACAGTGATGTCACAGTACAGGGATAATACACAGGGAGGATGTCACAGTACAGGGATAATATACAGTGATGGCACAGTACAGGGATAATACACACAGTGATGTCACAGTACAGGGATAATACACACAGTGATGTCACTGTACAGGGATAATACACAGGGAGGATGTCACAGTACAGGGATAATACACACAGTGATGTCACAATACAGGGATAATACACATGGAGAATGTCACAGTACTTGGATAACACACAGTGATGTCACATTACAGGGATAACACACACACTGATGTTACAGTACAGGGATAACACACACAGTGATGTCACAGTACAGGGATAACACACACAGTGATGTCACAGTACAGGGATAATACACACAGTGATGTCACAGTACAGGGATAATACACAGGGATGTGACAGGGCAGTTTTTCTGTAGTGTTACAGGCAGATATTTGTACATTATAATGCTCACCTGCTCCTGTGCTATGAGAGATGTTAGTGGCTCCCCTCCATGATGCACTTCCTGTGGGTCTGGCTGTGTTGAGATCCTGTCCTGTGCTTTTTCTCTCTGGTTCTTCTGCTTTCTACTTCTCTTTGTGTGCTCTGCTCTCTGTTTGCTGTGCTGATTCTGCTCCTCCTGCCTTGTTGCTCTGCTAGGTTTTCTCTGGTCTCTGCTCATTATGCTCTCTGCTCCTTCATTGCTTGTTCTGCTCTGTGTTTTTCATCTCCCGCACTGTTCTGAACAAGCTCCGCCCCCTCTCCTGATTGGCTGTTCGCCTCCTGCCATCTCTCACAGCTCTCCATTGGAAGAAAACGCTGCCCGGAGACTCCCTCCTCTTCAGCAGAGGCTGCGCTGTGTGCAGTGTCTGCATATTGGTGTTGCAGCCGGCGTATGGCTATGAACAGTGCAGGCCCCTATCAGCTGCTTGGTGACCTCCCCGGGGCAGCCCGCCCGTGCTGGGAATTATGAAAGTGAAAGTGCATACAGAGCAAGCAGCCGTCACGGGGCCCCTTTCAGGTCCCGGGCCCCATAGCAGTAGCGTGGCCTGCCTCTATGGACGGTACTCCACTGATATGAGCATATAGATGCAAAAAGATCAGATAATCTGGAATCCTTCTTTGAAATATGGACACCATGGATAGATTTACACCAGATTCCAAATGAAAACTTAACTCAGGCTTTACACCTGTCCCCATGATCAAAAATTATGAATATGTAACACTGTTTTCTGACCGACATGGTATATTGGATATAATGTTTATGTGATAAGTAACTTAATACAGTAACATCTCTCATCCTCCCCCTACCTTTTTTTTTCTTTTTTTTTGCTTTTCTTTGTCACTTTATTTCCTCCACCCTCCTTCTCCTCCCTACCTTATCTTATCAGAAGACTCACAGCCCTACATTGTAAGCTTTATATTTCATGTATTATGTATTGGGTTTTAACCCTGTTTGGGGGATCTGATTGTTAATTAGAATATGTTATGTTGATATAAAACAATAATACATTTTCTGGAACTAAAAAGACAGTCCAGCAAATAAAAAATGAAAAAAGAAAAAACGACACTCAACATATGTGTATAGTATCTTTATTTTGAATAAAAAATGTTTAATCTATTATACAGCTGGAGGAAACTGGCACATGTAGGCGATGGCTGTTTCACGTTGCTATGCATAAGGCAGACGAAGTGTAGAGCCGTGCAAAACGGCCTTTTCCATTAAGCACCAGCTTCCTTCTGCTATAATATAACTGCCACATTTTTAATTCAAAATAAAGATTCAAGACATTTTTGGTGAGTGCCGCTTTTAGTTTGTTCCTTTTTATTTTTGATGCAAAACATTACAAAGTCTGGAATAAAAGCATGGTTGGATTGTCCATCTAACACTCTTGCAAATGCCACAGGGACTGATCAGCATTGGGCTGCATTGGCCAGCAATATTTTTACCACTATCCTGGTTCTCAGGATGCGTACTGTTAATATGAATAAAGTCATCTCTGTCTTCCTTGTAACAATCTCCACATTATTTCTCCCAAAAATCATTAAAAGACCATTGGCTTATAGACATTTGAATCATACAGAGCTAAACTTCTTTATTCATAGTTGTCAGAAACGTGCTACTTCATTATGAATACACTTATCAAAGGGGCACCTCCTTATTTTAACATCACTACCACGTGTCTAACCAGCAGGAAAAAAAAATCTAACATTTCCACCCCCTAAAACATTAATTACATACAAATATAGAAAAGTAATAAACAACAGAAAACTATTAAAATTCAAAAACGCACTATAGTCCAGCATGGGAATAAAATGTTCCTACTTTTACAGTAGCAAAATACCCTTGGAAAATGATATTTTAAATTGTTGGTTATGCTTGCTAAGGTTAAGCTTTCAGTTCCACTCTAAAGTTGACATCTTCAGCATTTAAAATTAGTTTTTTCTTCTCTTTCTTTATGTAGGCATTAACAGTTATTTATTTTTACAAATTTTTCATAACACCGAGATGAGCAAAAACAATCCATAGTAATATGACCCTTAGCAATCACCTCACAATGATCAGAGATCTAATAGGTGAATCCATATATATATAAAGCAGAAAATGTGTGTCCTTAAGGATCATTAATCTCAGTTATGAAAACTGCTTTCACGATGTGACTGCAAGATAGCAAGGGGTAGAGGACTCCTATACTGACCCTCATGCTAACAAGCAGTCCAGCAGACATTAACTCTTCTTAGCATGCCTAAGTCTGTGGGTCGAAGAGCGTGTCTCCCCACACTGATCACAGACATTAGAGAAGTTATTAGGCACAGTGTTAGAATATGTAGTTTCCACAGGTCCTGACGCCACAATGACTGTTGGAGATGCCTGCAAAAATCTCCTTGTGGCATTACCCCTCCCTGTACAACCGGCCTCTGGACCCCCAGGACCGTACTTCTTTGGATGGAGATAGTGATAACTCATGACCAGGTGCTCAGCATGGATATCACAGACTGGAACCCAAGTCCTCTCCTGAGTAGCATAACATCACCAATGAACCAAATACTGCAATGAATGGTGCACAAAATGGTAATCAATTTTTTAAATCTAAAATTCTAATGACCCATCGACTAGGACTGGAGGCAGAGGTAAGGGAACACAGGGTTCCACCGAGATCTGTAAAAAAACATTATGGATTTTGAATGATGACTGGAAGTGCCAAGCAGAAAGTCACAGGATTAATTTATGACCTCACTTAATTTTATATTGACGAATAAACTGGGGTCCTAACTTCAATAAAGGTATTTTGAGTATAAAGTTCTTGGTAGATAACCACATCAGATCACCCACATACATGTCCGGACAAGGCACAAGTCTACACTCAGCCACACTTTTATATTTATAACCCATGTCATGCAAATGTTGCTGAACCTTCTCCAATGTAGACGATAAAAATAAGACAAATAACTCCTCCCCAGGTACCCTTGACGAGTGCTCCTCCTGAAATATACAAAACTGAGGATGCCGACCATAGACACAAAAGAATGTTGATAACCCAGTGGATTTATGACAGCAATTATTAATAGCAAATTCATCAAAAGGAAGGAAAGAGGACCACTCTTCCTGATTATCAGATATAAAACAATGTAAATACTGCTTCTAATTTTGATTTACATGTTCTGTTTGCCCGTTAAATTTAGAGTATATGGTGTGCACACTGCCAAAAATTAAAAAGCGGAGGGTTTTGAGGTGCTAGTGAGGGGACCAAGGTCCAGACTACAGAGTATAAATTCAAAACACAGCACTCTCATTGTGATGAGGTAGAAAAAGAGACCAACAGATTCGTTTTTTTGCTTTAGCCAAAAAATTGTGTATTTTATTAATAGACAGTACAAGTGGAGGGGACGTTTCGGCCCAAACATAGGCCTTCTTCACGCCAAGTCACACTGAAAGAAGGTGAAACAAACAATAATCACTATTTTACAATATAATACAAATTTTGCTTATATATAGATAATATACATATATACATAATAAAGGAAGTTTCATGTCGAGATTGAATATACGGTAGAAACAGTAAAATATATACCACACAAGTTACCGTAAAGATTATCACAAGATTTTATATGTAAAGCAACAGGAGCAGTATGTAGATGTATGGAAGAAGTGTAGAGCATACCTCTATAGAAAAGAGAGCTAATTTTTCAAAGTGATTTTTTTCTCATGAGTTCTGCATGTGCAGAGGAAAAAGAGGTATTGAGGAAAACCACCCAGGATTTTGTCTTTTTTGATAGTCCCAGAGGACAAGTCCTGAAAAAAAGGGTATGAACATGAGTAGGTAATATGTCTATGTACATCTATAGTATAATTATGGAGGAGAGGATTGAGTTACCTTATTGGTATTTGTATAGAATCTCTCTCTCAGTGTGAATACTCTGGAAGTGTTTAGTATGGGCTACAGTAAGTTTTTTGACTTGTGGTCCCTTGATGGAAAAATGAGAATCTATGGTCAGTGACATAGGAAACTCTGTCCATGAATAACCACCTACTTAGAACATATAATGTTACTACCTTGAGTAGTCTTTTAGTGAATTCAGCAGGTGCAGGAGTAATATGGAAGTCCACCCAAGGTGTGTCGTAAATGGTAGTCACAGGGTGTATGCCCTGTAGATAAAGGGTATGGATATATGTAGCTAATAATTATAAGGTGGGTTTGTAGTTGACCTATGTAGAAACAGGGCGAATTACCTTATTGGTATTCACATAGAGTTTTTTAATATGATCACTTGTGCACAATAGGAAAAAATTTTTTTGACTTGCAGTCCCTTTGAAAAAATAAGAATATGTGATCAGCTGGTCAGGGGATTGCGTCCATATATACTCCCATCATTATATAGTGTTACTACGTTAGAAATGTAATGGATAGTTAAGGCCACGTGCTGCAAGGGGCTTTAAACAACAACAGGAAACTTGCTATCATCTAGAATAGTGACAGTGACAAGCATGATAAGAGAGGTTAGCATATTAATGTTGAACTTGAGGTACAATCTCGTGGAGTAACACAAATTACCTGTATGCTCTTCATTCAAAATATGTGCAAGGAGGTGGGCTATGGATTCCTCTATGGGGTAAAAGGAGTAGTACATGGTTATTAGGGTGGAGATAGGGGACTAGTATGCAGAAAGGGTTAGTTTGTGACATACCTGGTCGGCCATCTTCCCAGACTGTGGCTAAATGCAGTGTATAGCTGGGTTTGCAGGCTATTTAACTCTGCAACCCAGAAGTATCGCATGACGCCCGCGCATGCGCAGTAGCGATCAGCGCATGTATTAGGGCATAAATGGTATCGCTAAGTACATAATAGAAGTGCCCGCGCATGCACAGTATGCAAACCTGCACACTTAGATGTAGGATAATGCTGGGAAGACGTTTGTTGTTCTTATGGATGGTTGTCTATGCTGCTGTTGCGATGTATCGATACAGAGAGTGGGAACAGGGTACTGGGAGTATAGATAAGAGAATTTTTGGAGACATATAGATAGATAACTGTATAGGGATGGTATGTTTAAAGTGGCAGATATAGTACATGTACAGCAATAGGGACATATCAATTAGGAAAACAGTATAAAATTGTATATATAAGACATACAACATGATACGTGAACTTATTATTGGTGACGATATATTCTAGTCTATAACTTATATTCATATTGTATGGATACCTTGAGGTACAAGAGGAGGATATGACCTAGAGAGAAGGTTTGGTTAGTACATGGAAAGCAAGGGTCCCAATATGCTATCTAAGTGAACAATCATTACTATTACTATTACTACCAATTGGACTATATAGAAGGTGCCGATTTATACATTACCATCTACCAGTGAGTGCATGATGGAAGAAGAAAAGTTGATGATGGCGTTTCTTAAGTTTTCTGTAAAGAATATCACAATGCGGTTAGTACGGTTCTGAACATGTCCTACGGACCGAGGAAAAGGGTTATTGTTATAATTACAGTGGCCAATCCATCTCTCTATTAAGACCTTTTGGTGTTAGGGTTTGCAGTTTATGAATCCAAAAGCTTTCTCGTTTTTTAGGAGCTCGATGTGATTGCCCCCTCGTCTAGGTCTATGTACCTTGTCGATGACCTGATAGCGTAATTGTGCTACATTATGTTTGGCCTCATGAAAATGGTGGGGGATGGGGAGCCATAGTTTCCCACATCTTATGGTAGATTTATGGCTTGCTATTCGGTCACCCACATGTTGAATAGTCTCTACGACCTATAGTAAGCCGCAAGGGCATTTGATTATATAAACAACAAAGTTACTTTCACACGTGAAGTACTCTTTGATTCGAAAACTTTTGCCCGATCTGGGATGTGTGAAATGGTCTCCCTTTATCACGTTTGAACATGATGGGCAGTTTAGGCAAGGGAAAGTACCAGTACGTCTTGGTGCTATAAATGTTTGTGTGTTTTTCTTGTCACTACCAATATCTGCCCTGACCAGAGAATCCTTAATGTTTTGAGGTCTTCTTTTGCACATAAGGGGGGGGAGGATAAATGACCCTATCTCCGGATATGCTTTCTTGAGTAATGGCCAGTGGTGGTTGATTATATTGAAAATTTTAGGCATGGACGGGTGGTAAGTGTGTACGACTGGTACTCTATCCAATGTTGTTTTATGTTTCTCTGAGGGAATGGATATCAGTGCCTTTTCCTTTTCTGTTTTTAATAAAATTTCTGGATAATTCCGTTCAAGGAACCTTTGTGTCATTTCATCTAATCTCTGATCTCTGGTGGTTTCATCTGAGACTATTCTGGTAACTCTTTTAAATTGCGACCTAGGTAGACTGTTTTTTTATGAATTTTGGATGACAACTATTATATAATAGCATGCAATTGCGGTCAGTAGGTTTTCGATATAGGTCAGGAGATAATTTGCCAGCTGTGTCTTTTTTTATATACGTGTCGAGGAAATTGATTTAAACCGAATGATGGTTCAGTGTAAACGTTAACTCCGGCCATACATTATTAATGTAGTTATCAAAAGCCAATAGGCTTCTTAAGTCCCCCTGCCAGATGCAGAATATATCGTCGATGTAGCGGACCCATAGATGGGCCAAATTGTCGAAGGATGGATAGGAGTATATAAACCGGCCCGCTAAATAGTCCATAAAAAGATTTGCTTAAGCCGGGGCTACATTCGAACCCATGGCGGTCCCGTGTCGCTGAATATAAAAATCATCTTAAAAAAGGAAGTAGTTCTCATTTAGGACTATTTCGAGGAGGCCCATCGTGAAATCTATTGAATCCTGACCCAAGTTAGTCTTGTCCAATGCTAGTTTAGTTGCCCTGGTGCCCTTCTCGTGTGAAATTGAAGTTTACAGGTTGCTTATATCCCACGTGCAAAGAAAACTGTTGGGGGGACTTCCTCAAGATCACTGATTTTTTGTAGGAGGTTGTTGGTGTCTAATATATAGGACCTGGTATTTTTGGTCAAGGGGGTGAGTATTTTTTCTAAGTAAATTGATAAAGGTGAAAGTATGGACTCTGTAGATGCTACAATGGGTCGGCCTGGGGGATTGTTGAGTGATTTATGGATTTTAGGCAAAGTATAAAAAACAGGTGTTACAGGGTGTAATTTCGTTAGAAAGGTACGGGTAGTTTGGTCAATGGTACCTTTGTCTTGGTAAATGGATAAAAGATTCTGAATCCTTTGTTGGATTCTAAAGACTGGATCTGGTGGTATCATTGAGTTGGCGTCTTATCTCTTGGATGTAATCCTGTGTGTTTTGAACCACAATAGCGCCTCCTTTGTCGGCGGTTTTCAGAGTTATCGTCTAATTGTTTCTTAATGAGGTTATGGCTAGTTTCTCTGATGCATTAGTGTTGTTCCGTGTTGGGTAGAAACCCAGTTCATGCTCATGAATGTTATCTTTAATATCTCGATCAACTAAGGCTATGAAAGTCTCAACCGCATGATGTGTTTTGGGTGGCATGTATTGGCTGGGATTACATAGACCTAATGCTTTAATACTAGTTTCTTTGGGAGGTGGTTGTGGGTCTATGTTATGAAAGGGATTGGTACCGAAGTGAGTTTTGAGTCTGATTGACCTGTAAAATTTCTGCATGTCCCTTTCCAAGGTGAAAGAATTCCATTTGGGTGTAGGGCAGAAGGTGAGGCCTTTGTTAAGTACGGACAGTTCATTGGGTGCCAAAGTATAGTCAGAGATATAAATAACTAAATTGGGACCCTTACCTGTGATCTCAGTGTCATCCTCCAAATTACCTGGTGGAGTGGCAGAGCGTGAGGGCAGGTGAGAGGCCCCGACGTCCGTTTCGCTAGGCGCTTTTTTGTGCCACCATGCTCTGCCACTCCACCAGGTAATTTTGCCTATTACTATCTCCCTACAGTCTGTGACAGTGGTGGATCTTGCACCTGTCCCTGCTGACCCCCACTGTCACAGTCTCCTCATTTTCTCCTGACTCTTCCTCCCTTGCATATCCCCTCCTCCTCTCAATTTTTTGACACCCAGTCCGTGGTGATGGTGGGTCCAGCACCTTTACACGTGTGGACCCCTCAACCCAACGGCCCACCATTACTTGCCATTATATTACCCACTGGGCATAGGTAGGGTTATAGATGCACCATCGCTTATTATCTTTTTTCTGTTTTTTGTCTTCCCTTTGGCATTCCCTGTTTTATACAGGTTTATGTATCTGGGCTTTAATCTTTTTCTTTGATGTCATCATTGGTGCATCTATTTTCCTCTACCGCAACACTACTTCTTATATCCAGAGGTCTCGCTTCAGTATTTAAATTTACCCTTTGTAGTATTTAATCATTACATGACCTATTGGGACCCTTGGTTATTTCCATCTTAGTGAGTTTCCTGTAGTTGCCCACCTTGTGTCCTCCTCATTTTATTTGCACAGCCATATTGACCTAGAGGTGTCCCTTGATACTAGAGATGAGCGAACCGGTCGCGGTTCAGCTCGAGTTCGGTTCGCCGAATGGAGGTCTCGTTCGCGTTCGGTTCGGCGAACCGGTTCGGCGAACCACTCGAACCGCATAGAAAACAATGACAGGCAATCACAAACACATAAAAACACCTAGAAAACACCCTCAAAAGGTGTCCAAAAGGTGACAAACAACTCACAACACAACACAAACACATGGGAAAGTGACAAGGACATATACTCATGCGAAAACAAAAGAGCTAGACAAGGAAACCAAGGAAAAAGAGGAGGAGACACAGACATATGAGTATATGCAAGGAAACATCGATGCCATTACTGTGCAACTTGAGCCCTGCTCATTTTAGGCTTCCAATCTGGATAAATTGCCTGAGCTTGCCACGTACACCTTGGGGATCTTGTCGTGTCCTGCAGCCAGCGTTCTCTCGGAACCTGTCTTCAGTGCTGCTGGGGGTCTGCTGGCAGATAAGCACACGCGTCTGTCCACTGACAATGTGGACATGGCTCTCAGAGGACTTTTCTTCCCCTGGGTCAGCCAGGGGACGCGAAAGGCACGGATATTTTTGAGAGTGCTTCATGCAAAGCATCTTTTTCATTTTGAAAAGGGGGATCAACTGATGCCAGTCAAGTGGGGTGTGTGTGTCCCAATTAGTGGAAACGAGGGAGACTGTGGTTGGAGTCCCCTTGCTTTGTTTCTAAAAGAACCAAGATGAACAAGTCATGGCTCTCAGAGGACTTTTCTTCCCCTGGGTCAGCCAGAGGAGGCAAAAGGCATGCGTATTTTTGAGAGTGCTTCTTGCAAAGCATCTTTTTCATTTTGAAAAGGGGGATCAACTGATGACAGTCAAGTGGGGTGTATGTGGCCCAATTAGTGGCAACAAGGGAGACTGTGGTTGGAGTCCCCTCGCTGTTTTTTACATGATTTTCGAAGTGCATGACATGCGTAAGAGGTTTTGTTTCAGCATCTCAAACTTGTTGGCTACAGAAAGGCTGCCTTTACACCCTTTTGTCACCGAGGATTTTCGAGACCTTATGCCCATTGCAGTGCCCCAAGAGCCGATGGCCATTTGCCACTCCTTCTCCAAGAAAGGGGTGCCCGCGCTAACACAGCAGGTCGCACACAACATCACCGCTTCCTTGAGAAACTCTGTGTGTGACAGGGTGCATTTCACCACAGATACTTGGAACAGTAAGCATGGATAGGGGCGTTACATGTCGCTGACTGGGCACTGGGTAACTTTGGTGATAGATGGAGAAGTGTCTGCTGTACAAGTCTTTCCATCCCCACGAGTTGTGTGTTTAAATCCTTCCTCTGTATGTACAAGTTCCCCCACTGCTTCTGCCTCATCAACCTCGTGTTGTTCCTGCACCTCAGCCCAAACCCTGTGTGATCAGGCCACCCTTCCTTGTAACTGCACCCAAGGAATCCCACACACCTTCTAAGGCTATGTGCGCACAGTGCGTTTTTCGCGGCGTTTTTGCGCGTTTTTCGGGTGCGTTTTTGGCCTCAAAACTGCAGGACTTTGCTTCCCCAGCAAAGTCTATGAGTTTTCATTTTTGTTTTTTTTCAGCTGCGTTTTTGTGGTGCCACAAAAACGCAGCATGTCAATTATTCCCGCGTTTTTCACTGCGCTTTTCATCCATTGAGTTCAATGGGATGTTGAAAGACTCAATGAGAAACGCAAATAGCTGCGTTTTGGTGCGTTTTGGTGCGTTTCTAAGACCAAAAACGCAGCTATAAACGCAGGAGGTGGGTAGTAAATGGACGTGTACAGGAAGAGGATTCCTTCTGTCAGTATATACAGAAGCGTGAATCCTCCCGGTACCGTCACCGCCGCGTCCACCTCCCGTCCTGTGCATGTATGCTGCCGTGCGGCGCCATGTACAGGCAGGAGGTGGAAGCGGCTGCGAAAACAAAAGTTAACAGTAGAAAAAAAAAAAAAAAGTTATACTCACCTGTCTGCAGCCTCCCGGTGCCATGCCCGCTCCTAGCTCCTTTCACGGTATCGCCACCCCCGCTCCGGGTGTGTGCAGACGGCCGGGAAACCTCCGATGGATGCAGGACCTGGCGATGGATCACCTGATGCAGTCACCTGAGCCTCAGGGGTCCAATGCTCAGCATCAGCTCCCTTCTTTGTCAAATCTGTCAGAGGTTTGACAATGGCAGAAAAATTGGCTATAAATTTACGGTAAAAATTAGCAAACCCCAAAAACCGCTGCAGGGATTTTAGAGAAGTCGGTTGCACCCAGTCGTAAATAGCCTGAACCTTAACCGGGTCCATTTCAATAACGGAGGGAGACAGGATGAAGCCCAAAAAGGAAATCCTTTGCACCCCAAAGAGGCACTTTGACCCCTTAACGTACAGTGCATTATCCTTAAGTATCTGAAAAACCTCCCGTACTTGCCCCACATGAGAGTCCCAATCATCAGAAAAAATCAAGATGTCATCCAAATACACAATCAAAAATTTACCAATAAGGTCCCGAAAAATATCATTCATGAAGGCCTGGAAGACGGAGGGTGCATTAGTGAGCCCAAAAGGCATCACTAGGTACTCAAAATGCCCCTCAGGAGTATTAAAAGCCGTCTTCCATTCATCACCCTCCTTAATACGGATGAGATTATACGCACCCTTGAGATCCAGTTTCATAAACCATTTGGCACTCTGCACTCTAGAAAACAGATCAGACATCAGAGGCAAAGGGTACTGATATTTAACTGTAATTTTATTAAGAAGACAGTAATCAATACAAGGCCTCAACGAACCATCTTTCTTAGCAACAAAGAAGAAGCCAGCACCCAAAGGAGAAGACGAGGGCCGAATGTGCCCCTTCTCCAATGATTCTCTGATGTATGACCGCATGGCATCATGTTCGGGCACAGACAAGTTGAAAATCCGCCCCTTGGGAAATTTACAACCGGGCACCAACTCAATGGCACAGTCACAGTCCCGATGTGGGGGCAGAGAATCAGATTCCTGGTCATTAAATACATCACGGAAATCAGACAAGAAAGCCGGAGCATCAACTGCCTGAGCAGACGTGGACGACACGGAAAGGTCCTGATGCAAACCTTGACAACCCCAACTAACTACCGACAAGGATCTCCAGTCAAGAACCGGATTATGGGTCTGCAACCACGGAAATCCCAGTACCAAGGTATCCTGTAGATTATGCAATACTAAAAATGTACAAGTTTCCTGATGCGCTGGTGCAACTCTCATAGGCACCTGGGTCCAAAATTGGGGTTTATGTTCTGCCAAAGGGGTAGCATCAATGCCCCTTAAAGGAATAGGAGTTTGCAAATGAACCATGGGAAAACCACAATCCCTAGCAAACCCAAAATCCATCAAATTGAGCGCTGCCCCTGAGTCCACAAAGGCAAATGCAGAAAAGGAAGACAATGAGAAAAATCAATGTGACAGACAAAAGAAACTTTGGTTGCAAAGAACCCACAGTAACAGAAGTAGCCAATCTCCTTTCACGTTTAGGGCAGACAGAGATGTTATGAGAAGCGTCTCCATAACAGAAGCACAGTCTATTCTTCCGTCTGAACCCCTGCCGACTAGCATTAGAAAGGACCCTATCACACTCCATAGGCTCCAAAGGCTGTTCCACAGGCACAAAACCAGCAGGTATCTTCCAGCGCTCACGTAAACGCCTATCAATCTGAATGGCCAAGGTCATAGAGGCATCAAGAGGAACAAGTCATGGTTCAGCAAAGGCTTTGCTACCTACCACGGTGCAATCCTGGGGGCGGTTAAGGATGGCGTATTTTTGAATGTGCTTGATGCAAATCTACCTGTGAAGTGTACAACTTGGGCACAAGTGCTGCCACTGAAGGTGTTGGTGTCTGTGTGGCCCAATTTTTGGAAAAAAGGTAGACTCTGCTTGGAGTAACCCTTGCTTGCTGTGTTTGTAAAAAGGACCCAAGAGGAACAAGTCATGGTTCAGCAAAGACTTTGCTACCTTCCCCGGTGCAATCCTGGGAACGGTTAAGGATGTCGTATTTTTGAATGTTCTTGATGCAAATCTACCTGTGAAGTGTACAACTGGGGCACAAGTGCTGCCACTGAAGGTGTTGGTGTCTGTGTGGCCCAATTTTTGGAAAAAAGGTAGACTCTGCTTGGAGTAACCCTTGCTTGCTGTGTTTCTAAAAATGATCCAAGATGAACAGATCTGGGATCAGTAAAGACTTTGCTACCTACTCCCGGTGTCATCCTGGGGACAGTTAAGGATGGCGTATTTTTGAATGTGCTTGATGCAAATCTACCTGTGAAGTGTACAACTGGGGCATAATTGCTGCCACTGAAGGAGTGGGTGTCTGTGTGGCCCAATTTTTGGAAAAAAAGGGAGACTCTGGTTGGAGTAACCCTTGCTTGCAGTGTTTTTAAAAAGGACCCAAGATGAACAAGTCATGGTTGAGCAAAGGCTTTGCTACCTATCCCAGTGCAATCCTGGAGACGGTTAAGGATGGCGTATGTTTTATATGTGCTTGATGCAAATCTACCTGTGAAGTGTACAACTGGGGCACAAGTGCTGCTGTGGCGCCCTGGACAAGCCAGGGGCCACAGAGAACAACACCTACACACCCCACACTCCCGGTCAGGCACACCGAAGTCAGACACAAACCCTTGTTGCCTTCCTCCAGGGGCTGATGTCGACACCAGGGGGTGGAGCCAGGTGGTTGGTCTCCGCCCACCGAGGAATTCACAGTCCTGGAGGCGGGAAAAGAGGCAGATTAGTTTGGAAGTGGAAGTGAGAGGAGTAAAGTGGCAGTTAAGCAGCCTGAAGTTGGTCCGGGTGTGTGGCCCGGACGGATCAGCAAGGTTGGCAGACGGTGGTGACCGTCTGCAGGAGTGGCCTATTGGAGTTTACCGTAAAGACCGTGGACGGGCGGTGGCCCGGTGGTACCGGACCGGTACGCAAAGAGAAGGCAGCACCATCCGGCAGGGGCTTACGGACCCCGGCAAGGCTAGGAGTCGCCGTGAATTTGCCAAATCCGTTAGCGAAGGGAACCTCCTGGGTTTCCCAGCAGCCAAGTCCCGTCAGAAGGCAACAGTCCAACCGTGACAGGGAAACACAGCCACCGCCAAGGCTACCGTTCCCAGGGCCAGAGCCTGCGGGCAAAAGGGGCTCCTCCGGCCCACATCCAAGCCGGGGAGCGGGTTACCGGTGGGAACCCAATGGAACCGTTACACTACATAGGTGCAGGGAAAGGCAGTCACCATCAACCTGCCGGGAGAAACAACACCGCAGCCGTCTGTGGGACCCGTCCATCCAGCCGTGTGTTTTACCGAGAACTGTGTCCTCATCATTGGCTGAGTGAGTACCACAGTGCCGTGCGGCACAGCGCTGCTCCCGTGGCCCTGCACCTCACCAGGCCCCGTAACCCACCTGCCATCCATCCCTACCCCATCACCGGGCCCCGGGACAACCAACCCCCTACCCACGGAGGGGAGAACTAACATCAAAGCTGCTCCCAGTCATCGCTCCCGGGATCCCCGTCCAGAGCAGCGGTGGTGTCACCAATATCACCACAACCGTGGGTGGCGTCACGGACAATAACCAAATCCCCACAATCCAAACCCCACCCTTTTCACTCACGGGCGAGGAGTGCCGCTCGAGTCCCCGGGATCCTGCCCACCGCTCGAGCCACCACCGAGCAGCAGCAGCCACAGCAGCCGCGGCCGGACCCGAGCAGTGGGAGAGCGCAGCGTCCCCTCCTCCGCCCGCGACAACTTGGCGTCACGAACAGGATCCTACCGCTCTGCCGTCTGGTAGAGGTGCGCCTTGTTACCCCCGGAGGTGTCCGGCCGAAAAATTGGAGAAGCCGCCATCTTGGGCGCGAAAAGTTCTCGCTCGAGCGTCTTCTCGAGTAGTGGAGGCGCGAAGGTCAAAACCCCGCCCCTGTAGAGGAGGAGCCGGAAAGAGACTAAAGGGGACGGAAACAAGATGTCTGCGCCGACAGAGCCGCTGGAGGAATGGCGGACGCAGTCGTGGGAGCACCCGTAGATGGGAATGGGCCAGCCCAGGTCCCGGCCGCGCTGGCGGAGGGAGCCGCGGCCCCAGCTCTCGCTCAGGTGATGCCGTTCTCTTTGCCCTATGTGCCTGGAGCTGCCTGGCTACCGCAGTATGATGGGAAAGCTGATTCCTTGCAGGTTTTCCGGAAAAAACTTAGTCCGCTACTAGAACTGTACCCCCTGACTGAAAAGCAATGTGCAGCGCTAGTGCTGGGGCAGCTAACCGGCGCGGCTGAGCAAGAGGCGGAGACCTGGGCCAAGGAGGACCGGTCCTCTGTAGCCACCATCTTTGAGAAGCTGCAGACTGCCTTTGAGACCGAGGCGTAGTTGCGGATGCAGTTCTATCAATGCCGGCAACGGCCCGCAGATCGCATTCGGGACTATGCCTTGCGCCTGCAAACCGCCCTCCGCACACTGAAGCGGGTGGACACCATCAACAGTGCAGACAGTAACAAAATGTTAAGTGAGCAGTTTGTGCAGGGGATGAGGTCCTCAGAGGACTGCAAACAACTCCGGCTGTTCGCCCTTGAACACCCTGATGTGGACTTTCCCGTATTAAAGGAACGGGCCATCAAAGCTCTGCAACCCCCCGCATCTGAAGCCCCTGAGCTCCCGTTGTGGTGGCCCCTACCCCATCAGCACCTCCAGTGCCTGCAGCCCCAAGCGGAACGATGGAAGAACTCGCTGCTCAAGTTCGCCGCATGGATGGGGACCTCGCTAAGATCGTCGCCGCACTTCAGCCTCCGACCAGATCCCAGGCCCCGGTGAAGATGCAGCTCGCCGACAGCCCTGAGGACGTCCCCTGGATGCAGCGGAGAAGGGCCAATGACTCACGGTATGGACCCCCAATCTGTTACAGGTGCAGCAAACTCGGCCACTACTCCCGACGGTGTCTGTTAAACGAGCAACTCCTGGGGCCACGGGCCAATCCTCAGGAGTAGAACCCCATGGCCCCCCAGACTGGCGGGACGGGTACATCGGGGCCCGGACCATCATCCCCGTGGCTGTGGACGGCATACCGGTGATGGCTCTCCTGGACACTGGATCACAGGTAACCACTATACCATACACACTGTATCAACGGTATTTGGGAAAAGACGAACTGGCTTCCCCAGATGCCAGTATGACACTGATTGCTGCTGATGGACTCCCATTGACCCAAGTGGGGTACAATCAAGTGGCCATGACTGTGGGACGAGCTGAATTATAACACCAGGGTATGATTGTGATAATGAATGAACCCATTGATCATAACCCGAAGGTAGTGCAAGGGACTAACGTGATGGAGCACTGTATGAGTGATGTGCTGACCCTACTGCAGCAGCTGGCCGCTACGGCGGTGGGGAGCCGACAGAGAGCTGTGCAGCGTGAGAGCCGAGCCCTGATGTACCGCCAGCATGTGAACTCGACAGGAGGAGAGATTGGTGGGGTGAGAGTGATGGATGTTGCCCCTTTGATTGTGCCTCCCAGGAGCGAGATGATGATTTGGTGTAGGGCAGCGGTAGGGCCCCAGGGGCGGGACTACCCCACCATGATAGAGCCCATGCCCTCTGAACACTGGCTCACAGTAATGGCCGCCCGAGGGGTGGTAGATGTAAAGAAGGGGAGAGTGCCCGTAAGGGTGCTGAACTGCGGGAAGGAAGAAATCAGGCTTCCCCGGTATGCTACCCTTGCCAAGTTGTTCACTCTGGATCCCCACACCATCCGCGAGGCCGTTCCCCCAACCTCACCACCTACTGCCAGCACTCACCTATCACCAGGGGAGTTAGACGAGTGGTGCCGACAGCTACATGTAGGCACTGACGATACCCCCACACATCACAAAGAAGGGGTATACCGGGTGGTACGGGAGTATGAGCGAGTTTTTAGCAAACATCCCCTAGACTTTGGGCAGATTAAAGGGGTCCAACACCATATCCCCACCGGTGAGCACCCCCTATCAAAGAGAGGTACAGGCCTATTCCCCCTGCACACTACCAATGTGCTAAGGACATGTTGAGGAACATGAAGGAGGCAGGGGTTATTAGTTACAGCTGTAGTCCCTGGGCCGCCCCGTTGGTACTGGTTAAGAAGAAGGATGGCACCATGTGGATGTGTGTGGATTACCGAAAAATTAACCAGATAACACATAAGGACGCTTACCCTCTGCCCCGCATTGAGGAATCAATGGCTGCGCTGAGAACCGCTAATTACTTTTCCACCCTTGACCTCACCAGTGGGTACTGGCAGGTGGCTGTGGCAGCAGAAGACCGAGAGAAGACTTCATTTGCTACCCCTATGGGACTCTGCGAGTTTAATAGCATGCCGTTCGGGCTGTGCAATGCCCCTGGAACCTTCCAACGGCTGATGGAATGCTGTCTGGGGCATCTAAACTTTGAGACCGTCCTGCTGTACCTGGATGATGTGATTGTGTACTCCCAGACATATGAAGCCCACCTAGAGCACCTAGCCGAGGTGTTCGCATCCCTTGCCAAATATGGGATGAAGTTGAAGCCCTCAACGTGTTATCTGCTGAAACCCAGAGTGCAGTACCTAGGACATGTGGTCGGTGTAGACGGTGTCGCCCCTGACCCTGAGAAAATCACCGCTATTCAGGACTGTCCGAGGCCGACCACGGTGAAGGAGGTGAGGCAATTCCTGGGCCTGGTGGGATATTACCGTCGCTTCATCAAAGTGTACACGAAGATGGCTGCCCCCATACAAGACCTCCTCGTGGGACAGACCAAAGGTGGTAGACCCCTAGGAACCCCATTGGTGTGGGAAGAAAGGCATGAGGAATCCTTCCGTCAGCTGAGAGCGGCCCTGACCGGAGAGGAAATCCTAGCATACCCTGATTACAACCACCCCTTCATCCTTTACACCGATGCCAGCAATGTAGGCTTAGGGGCAGTCCTATCCCAGGTTCAAGACGGCAAAGAAAAAGTGATTGCTTATGCTAGCCGAAGGCTTCGACCGACTGAGAGGAACCCGGCGAACTACAGCTCTTTCAAGCTTGAACTTCTGGCACTAGTGTGGGCTATCACCGAGCGGTTCCGCCATTACCTGGCAGCGGCTAAGTTTACCACTTTCACGGATAATAACCCGCTGACCCACCTGGACACAGCCAAGCTGGGCGCGTTGGAACAGCGGTGGGTGGCTAGGGTAGCCAACTACGATTTTACCATCAAGTACAGGGCTGGCCATGCCAACGTTAATGCCGATGCACGCTCTCGGATGCCCCACCTGTTATAAGAAGGGCCCGAGGATGATGACCTCGAAGAGATTGAGTTGCCCGCATTTCATCAGCCACCGACTGAGAAGGTGCATATCCATCAACAACGGGTAAACCTGGACCAGCTGCCCAGCCAGGAGTGGCAAGAAGCCCAGGACCAGGCACCCGCTGTCCACCTAGTCAAGATCTTGGTGGAACAAGGCGCTGCTGGGATAGACCCTGCCACCCCAGCTGAAGCCCAACGCCTGTGGCGAGAACGGACCCGGCTGTATCTGCACCAGGGGAAGTTGTACCATGAGCTGATTAACCCGAAGACCCACGAGAAGATCCGCCAGTTGGTAATTCCCCAAGCTAACGTGCCCACCGTCCTGCAAGCATACCATGATGGTGCTGGACACTTCGGATGGAAGAAACTAGAGATGCTGTTGAGAGAGCGGTTCTATTGGAGTGGAATGCGGGAATCTGTAGAGGCCTGGTGCCGGGAGTGTGGCCCTTGCACGCTGAGAAGGAAGGATGAGGCCAGTCAGAAGGCGCCCCTACACCCGATCGTTACACATCAACCGCTGGAGCTGGTTGCCCTAGACCATGTAAAGCTCACCCCCAGCCGAAGTGGGTACACCTACGCTCTAACCATTGTAGATCACTATTCGAGGTTCATGATGGTTGTCCCAGTCAAAGACTTAACCGGCCGTACCGCCGCTAGAGCGTTCCAGACTTATTTCTGCCGACCACATGGATACCCTGAGAAGGTGCTTACTGACCAAGGCCCGGCCTTTGAAGCGGAGGTATTCCATGAATTCTGTCAGTTATACGGCTGTAAGAAGATCCGGACCCCGCCTTACCATGCCCAAACCAACGGCATGTGTGAAAAGATGAACCACCTGGTCCTGGGCCTCCTCAAGATGTTGCCGCTAGAAGAGCGGAACCTGTGGCCGGAGAAGCTACCTGACTTGGTCGATATGTACAACAATATCCCTTCCAGCTCAACGAAATGCACCCCAGCATACCTGATGAGGGCTCGCCCCGGCCGGCTACCGGTGGATCTGGACATGGGATTGGAAGCCCCAGAAGCACTCCCTTCGACAGCTGAATGGGACACTCGGCGGAGGGTGCAGTATCGACAAATTCAGGAGTATGTTGAGAAAAACTTGAGTCGGAGTCGGGAACAACAGGAGCAGCGCTTCAACCAAAAGGCGTCTGCTGGCCCTTTCCAGCCTGGAGATGTAGTGCTGAAGCGAAAGAGGAGGACCCACAAGCTGCATGATCAATGGGAGCAAACCCCATATGTCATACAGCCCACAGGATGGGAAGATGGGAAGGCCTACCAGATCAGTCGTGACCAAGGGGGCACTTTGGCCACGGTTTCCCGGGTCCATCTAAAGAGGTGCCCACCAGCATTGAGGGCAGCGGCTGAAGCTCCGGTTCCTAGACCGGCAGAGAAGGCAAAAGAGGTAATCCACACCGTGATGGGTGACTTTCCAGCAGACTGGCCTACACAGAATGGTGCGGTGATTCTTCCAGTGATACTGTTCCCACAACCTGTGGATGAAGAAGTGATGGAAGTAGTCGACCATGAGCCAGTGCCCAGGGATGAACCAGTACCCAGCTCCCCTATGCCTCCGCCTGCCCCACACAATAGCAGGGAAGAGGAACTGATTGTTCTCTCTGCCCCCCTGCCTGTCCCCACTGACACTGGACCCCGGAGGTCCACTCGTCCCAACCTAGGTAGACCCCCACTTAGGTACAGGGAAACTATTCTTTAAAAGGAAAAAAAAAATTGTGTCTGTGTGTGTGTTAAAAGTACCGTTGTAAGAGAATGATAAGTGAATGATCAACCGAGAAGATTCATCTGATTTGCAGAGTGATTGAGACCGGTCGTTGCCGGCACCGTGGTCCCTGTGGGGACTGCTTACAAGTTTTGCATAAGGGACTCCTTATGGACAAGCCTGAGAAGTTGCAGGGCAACCACGAACTTGTGGCTTGTAAACAATTATGTTGATGGCTTTCACCGTTGCCGCCTCCGGAGAGGCAGATTGGAGGAAGGGCCCGCAGTGGAGCACGCTGGGGCCCAGCCACCATCGGAACCGGTGGCGAGCCTCTGGGGGGCTTCAGGGGTTCCCCATGGACGTGGGTCCCCTGAAAAGGACAGAACACGCTCGGGTAACTTGTGCTGGACTGGGGTCAAGGGGTGCTGCCTGTTTCCTTAGGGGCAGCATCAGGGCCAGGTTACTTGGGTGGGAGAGAGCGGAAGCCGTAACCGTTTGCAACATTAAAGTAAGAATACCTCCCGATGTGGGAAGATGTTATTTTAATTGTAATCTCTGTTTTACCGTTTATCTTTTCAGTTGTGAAAATAAAACCGGTGATGGACGGGCAGCCCGCGGACGGTCTGCATTTTACTAAGGGGGAATGTGGCGCCCTGGACAAGCCAGGGGCCACAGAGAACAACACCTACACACGCCACACTCCCGGTCAGGCACACCGAAGTCAGACATGAACCCTTGTTGCCTTCCTCCAGGGGCTGATGTCCACACCAGGGGGTGGAGCCAGGCAGTTGGTCTCCACCCACCAAGGAGTTCACAGTCCTGGAAGCAGGAAAAGAGGCAGATTAGTTTGGAAGTGGAAGTGAGAGGAGTAAAGTGGCAGTTAAGCAGCCTGAAGTTGGTCCGGGTGTGTGGCCCGGACGGATCAGCAAGGTTGGCAGACGGTGGTGACCGTCTACAAGAGTGGCCTATTGGAGTTTACCGTAAAGACCGTGGACGGGCGGTGGCCCGGTGGTACCGGACCGGTACGCAAAGAGAAGCCAGCACCATCCGGCAGGGGCTTACGGACCCCGGCAAGGATAGGAGTCGCCATGAATTTGCCAAATCTGTTAGCGAAGGGAACCTCCTGGGTTTTCCAGCAGCCAAGTCCCATCAGAAGGCAACAGTCCAACCGTGACAGGGAAACACAGCCACCGCCAAGGCTACTGTTCCCAGGGCCAGAGCCTGCGGGCAAAAGGGGCTCCTCCGGCCCACATCCAGCCGGGGAGCGGGTTACCGGTGGGAACCCATTGGAACCGTTACACTACATAGGTGCAGGGAAAGGCAGTCACCATCAACCTGCCGGGAGAAACAACACCGCAGCCGTCTGTGGGACCCGTCCATCCAGCCGTGTGTTTTACCGAGAACTGTGTCCTCATCATTGGCTGAGTGAGTACCACCGTGCCGTGCGGCACAGCGCTGCCCCCACGACCCTGCACCTCACCAGGCCCCGTAACCCGCCTGCCATCCATCCCTACCCCATCACCGGGCCCCGGGACAACCAACCCCCTACCCACGGAGGGGAGAACTAACATCAAAGCTGCTCCCAGTCATCGCTCCCGGGATCCCCGTCCAGAGCAGCGGTGGTGTCACCAATATCACCACAACCGTGGGTGGCGTCACGGACAATAACCAAATCCCCACAATCCAATCCCCACCCTTTTCACTCACGGGCGAGGAGCGCTGCTCGAGTCCCTGGGATCTGGCCCACCGCTCGAGCCACCACCGAGCAGCAGCAGCCGCAGCAGCCGCGGCCGGACCCGAGCAGTGGGAGAGCGCAGCGTCCCCTCCTCCGCCCGCGACACTGCCACTGAAGGGGTGGGTGTCTGTGTGGCCCAATTTTTGGAAAAAAGGGACCCTCCGCTTGGAGTAACCCTTGCTTGCTGTGTTTCTAAAAATGATCCAAGATGAACAGATCTGGGATCAGTAACGACTTTGCTACCTACCCCGGTGTCATCCTGGGGACAGTTAAGGATGGAGTACTTTTGAATGTGCTTGATGCAAATCTACCTGTGAATTGTACAACTGGGGCACAATTGCTGCCACTGAAGGGGTGGGTGTCTGTGTGGCCCAATTTTTGGAAAAAAGGGACCCTCCGCTTGGAGTAACCCTTGCTTGCTGTGTTTCTAAAAATGATCCAAGATGAACAGATCTGGGATCAGTAACGACTTTGCTACCTACCCCGGTGTCATCCTGGGGACAGTTAAGGATGGAGTACTTTTGAATGTGCTTGATGCAAATCTACCTGTGAAGTGTACAACTGGGGCACAATTGCTGCCACTGAAGGGGTGGGTGTCTGTGTGGCGCAATTTTTGGAAAAAAGGGAGACTCCGCTTGGAGTCACCTTGCGGTGTTTTAGATGATTTTAGAAGGGCATGCCATTCCTATATCTGTGTCTCGTCCTCTTTTTCCTTGTAACGCTGTTTTGTTTTCGCATGAGAATTTGTTCTTGTCACTTTCCCATGTGTTTGTGTTGTGTTGTGAGTTGTTTGTTACCTTTTGGACACCTTTGAGGGTGTTTTCTAGGTGTTTTTATGTGTTTTTGATTGCCTCCCATTGGTTCCTATGCGGTTCGAGCGGTTCGCCGGACCGAACTCGAACGAGACCTCCATTCGGCGAACCGAACTCGAACCGAACCACGACCGGTTCGCTCATCTCTAATAATAACTACATTATTATAACTACATTTAGAACTACATTTGCAGCACTGCACCTCCATCATTATTAAATTGCAAACAATTCCCACCCTCCCTCCCCCTTCCCCTTCATATATTTTTATTTCCAAAACCCTATTTGCAGCCCCCGATAATTTTTTCAGCCAATTTTTTCAGCCATTGTCTAGTCTATTAGGGTAAACCCCCCCTTCTTTGTTTTTTTTACCTTTATACCACTTTTTTCTTGTCCATGAAGATATATTCCTTTTTTGCTGTTTGACTCGCAGCACTCTTTAGCGTAGGTGCTTTACGTTTTTTTCCCACGGCACTTGTACTGCCATAACTTTTTCACCGGTCTGCACAAGCGCTCTCTGTTTTTTCCCACGATATTAAACCAGAGTAACCTTTAGCGTAGACACCTACTTCTTAGCACTCATTCCCCGTAGCTGAAATGCTCGTCCGTTTGTAGTGACTAGAAAAGCCACTACTAATGTGTGTTCTGTATTATCTATGTGATTACATTTGTGATACCTTTTCCCCACCTTGGGAGGAGGTAAATTATTTAGCGTTGTGCTGCCCTCTACTGCCTTGCTTTGGTTTGGTATTGCAATTGATTTGAAAGCAAGGAAGTGGCTGTTGGGGGCGGAGCTTGAGGAGGCAGTTAAAAGAAAAAACGGTTAGATGCGGTTGAGTTGCTGTGATGCAGCAGAAAAAAAAGAGATCTTCATTGAGATATGCGGGGAGTGTAATTATCACCCTATTCAGAGCGCCCCGTTTCTGCAACAACAGAGTACTGAAAAACGCTGTTAATCCAATAGCTAGTGACATCCATCCTCCCAAGGCCGGGATAGGAAAAACGCTTGAACTAGTCCACTGTGTAAGAGATCTCTTTATTTATTGCTATGAAATGACTGTGTATTGGAAATGGAAAAACAACTTTGATTGACTAAAGGTTGGCTACAAGATTTAAGTAAAGTTCCTCATTTACGTTTTCACAGAATCCTTGGTGTCTGTCTTCCTTATACCTGGCAGATATCACCACAACTCATAGTCTCCTATCTCTGTTATTTTTCTATTTATAATTTGCCACCTAACCTAGGGATTTGCTGGAGCCATCGGAGCCACCGTGACCTGAACATCCTCTGAGGTAGTAGGCCCGGCTTGTCACAAGGTTGTGCGGCAAATTACAAGTGGCGTCACGAACAGGATGAATCTTATGTGCCTGCATGTACTGCTGTACACCAGATGAGGATTCACTACGGTCATCATATGTGAAAATACGCCTCAACGGTGAGTTAAAAAAACAAACTATACACTCCTGTATATTGACAGTGAACAAGTGAAACTCACAATGGCAGACGAGAATGATAATGAGACCCTTTGCAACAGCAGTTCTGATAAAGCCTCCACTGCATTTATGCCTTTCACCATGCCTTATTATTTGGGAGCTCCCTGGATGCCACATTATAATGGGGAAACAAATACATTACGAGACTTTAAAGAAAAAATGACTGTTTTTTTTTAGGTCCGCTCCGCATCTGAGTTAAAAATGCGTTTCTTTAGCAAAAAACAAGAAGTTAATGAGTCTTTACGAGACTATGCTTTATCCTTGCAAGAAGCTTGGAGGGCCATCGTACACGTAGAGCCCCAGGAAGCTAGGATTGCAGATGAAGTACTGAAAGAGCAGTTTATTGAAGGGTCTGCCACAGAAACCCTACGCAGTCAACTAAAAATGTTAGCTCTCCAGAATGCAGATAGTTCCTTCCAGGAATTCAAAGAACTAGTTTTTCAGATTTTAGGAAGAGAATTTCGCCCATCGACTAAAAAACTTGAGCTATCCACCTTTGCTAGTGATACATCAGTTCAATCTTTGCCTAATTGTCCAAGTGGTAGCGCTCCGCTATCGCGAGCCGCCCAAACGCAGGCTCCAAATGCTAATAATATGATGGAATTACAGAAACAAATGGCCGCGTTAGCTAGCGGACTAGCTGAAGTCTGCAAGAAAATAGAAAGACTAGAGGTTCCACTACTAGAATCTTCTCCCAGAACCCAAATGGGACTCCCTACTAACCGCCTTAGCTAAGAATATCAGACCCCATCTGGGAGATGATCTACTGACCGTTTTGACAAGCAGGGTAAGCCAATCTGCAGACATTGTCATCGCGCTGGACATTTGGAACATCAATGTTGGTATTTAAAAGAGCAATCCCCAAGGCAGAGGACCGCCCCTCGGGAGGAAAGACAATAGGTCCCAAAAATGTTACTTGATTTTCCAAATATGTAGGACCTCGTCCAGAAGTGACCATTCGCATCAATTGAGTCCCACTTACAGCACTGTTAGACACTGGCTCTCAGGTCACCAGAATAGCCAAGGACACCTTTGAAAGACATTGGGACCCTAACCTCCTTATGCAGCCTCCAGATCAGTGGTTAGATGTCATAGCCACTAATGGACAGTCTGTACCAATAACAGGGTATTGGGAACCCACTATTTGTGCAGGAGAAACCCAGCTTCCACAACAGGGAGTTCTGGTTATAAATGTCCCAGAAAGACCAGATACCTCTGTAATGCTAGGTATGAATGTCCTGCGCAACAGCTATGGTGAAATGATAGAGGCTCTTCACAAATCTGTACCTACGGCATCACAAGCACAGCAAAGAGTATTGCAGAGAACTATCAAAGTGTTGTCAGCACAGCAGCAGTTCAGTAATCCTCGAGGTGAAATCTGCCGTGCCCGCATCTGCGATGTACGTCCTGTCATTTTGCAACCGAACACTGAAACTATGCTGTGGTGTCGTGCTCGACCAGGGATCCAAGGACAAGACTATCATGCCCTAGTAGAATTCTTACCCATGGCAGAACATCCTACGCTTATGACCGCAAGGAGTCTCGTTACTGAATCTGCAAGAAGGGTACCAATTCGTATGCTAAACCTAGATGACACTGCAGTGGAACTGAGAAGGTACTATCCTGTAGCTCAATTATCCATAATTTCCTATCAGGATGTAGTGAGCCCCACTCGAAAAGAAGTCCAACAGGCGACTCAAGTATTGGAAGAAAACAATGAAGCTCTGGAAACTCCGTGGTGGTCTGACATACATGTAGGAGAGCTGACCACCCCACCTAAACAAACTGAAGCAGTACTGAAGCTTGTTCAAGAATTCCACCAAGCCTATAGTAAACATCCTATGGATTATGGTAAAGTACGAGAGATAACGCATACCATCCCCACTAGTTCTCATCCTCCCATTAAAGAGCGGTACAGACCTATTCCACCGGCCTTGTATCAGCCTGTAAAAAAAAATGATCCAAGAAATGAAAGATGCTGGAGTAATCCGAGAAAGTCACAGCCCCTGGGCTGCACCTGTAGTTTTGGTGAAGAAAAAAGACGGCAGTATCCGATTCTGCGTGGACTATCGCAAGATAAATAGCATTACCCATAAAGATGCATACCCATTACCGCTCATTGAAGAATCACTAACAGCTCCAGGGTCTGCTGCATATTTCTCCACCTTAGATTTAACATGTGGATACTGGCAAGTGCCTATGTCGGAGGAAGATCGTGAGAAAACAGCGTTTACCTCCCCAATGGGCCTCTTTGAGTTTAATGACATGCCTTTCGGACTCTGTAATGCCCCAGGAACTTTTCAAAGGCTAATGGAATGTTGTTTGGGCCACAAAAATTTTGAGACTGTTTTGCTTTATCTGGACGATGTCATTGTCTACTCCAAATCTTATGATGACCACTTACAGCACCTGGCAGAAGTTCTCCAGATTCTCATTAAACACGGCCTCAAAGTCAAACCCTCAAAGTGTCACTTATTACAGACCCAAGTACGCTACTTAGGACATGTCGTGAGTGCTGAAGGAGTAAGACCTGATCCAGAGAAAAGCGCCGTGGTCAGGGATTGGCCCACACCCACTACCCTGAAAGAAGTCCAGAGTTTCTTAGGTTTTACAGGCTACTATAGACGCTTTATACCTAACTATGCCCAAATTGCTGCACCACTGCAAGAGCTTTTACGTGGTCATCCAAAAAAGGAAGGAAAGAAATCCATTGTTAACCACTGGACAGAAGAGCAAGAAGTTGCCTTTCAACAGCTCAAAAAGAAGCTTACCACTCCACCTATTTTAGCTTATCCAGATTACAGCAAGCCTTTCCGTCTTTATACCGACGCCAGCCTAAAGGGGCTAGGAGCAGTCCTAAGCCAGAAGCAAGAAGGAAAAGAACGGGTAATCGCTTTTGCTAGCAGATCTCTTAAAAGGAGCAGAACGTAATAATCAAAATTACAGTTCTTTTAAACTAGAGTTTCTCGCTCTCGTGTTGGCCGTTACAGAGCGGTTCAAGGACTATCTAGCTGCTTCTCCATTTATCGCCTACACTGACAACAATCCTCTTGCTCATTTAAGCACAGCTAGACTGGGAGCTTTGGAACAGAGATGGGTGTCAAGACTTGCTAACTACGATTTTGTCATCAAGTATCATGCTGGGAAGTCCAATGAAAATGCCGATGCTTTATCCCGATTACCAGACACTTCAGATCCCTTGCCAGATGAAGATCACTGGGAAGAAGTGGAAATGCCGAACTTCTATACTCGATTTGCTCAACAAAAGGTGGCCAGTGCCTATTTTACAGGAAACGACTGACTCCTACTCACAAGGAGCTAGTTCAGAACCCCTACTATATGAAACTAGATGGATACAAGTACAGACTGAAAGTAGAGTTATTGCTGAAATTTCAGAATTCCTGATAACAGGAAAACCTCCCGGGAGATTTTGCAGAGGTGATGCTGACCCTGAACTTATTAGTCTGTGGAGACAACGAAAACGGTTCTTTGTGAAGAAAGGATTGCTGTACCGTAGTAGCATGGATCCCATCATAGGTAGTCGTCTCCATCAAATTGTGATCCCAAGGAGAGATGTAGACATGGTTCTCACTGCCTATCATGATCAGTCTGGTCACTTTGGAGTGCAGAAGACAGAGGCCACAGTCCGTCGTCGATTCTATTGGATTGGCATGAGGGGAGACATTGAAAAATGGTGCCAGGAATGTCACACTTGTGTAACTAGGAAAAAAATGAAAGCTGATCAGAAAGCACCACTGCATCCAATTGTGAGTCGACGTCCATTAGAAATGGTAGCCATTGATCATCTGAAAGTAGAGCCCAGCAGAACCGGCCATAGCTATGTCCTAACCATCATTGATCACTTCACCAAATTTGTAGTGGCCGTCCCTGTGAAAGATCTAACTGCTAAAACTACCGCTGCTATCCTCTGGAAATCCTTCTTGCTACCTTATGGGTGCCCAGAGAAGATTTTGACCGATCGAGGCTCAGCCTTTGAATCACAACTCTTCCAAGAAATGTGCACGTTCTACAACTGTCAGAAGCTCAGAACTACAGCATACCACCCGCAGTGTAACGGGCTTTGCGAGAAGATGAATCAAACCATCCTGAATTTGCTAAGAACTATTCCAGCTCACAGAAAATCTGACTGGCCAACATTACTCCCACAAATCATCTATATATATAACAACACCACGCAATGTTCTACGGGTTATACCCCATATTATCTGATGTTTGGACGCCAAGGAAAACTACCAGCTGACCTTGCTCTAGATGTGACTGTCTCAGATTAAATTAATCCTCTGCCTGCTACTGATTGGGTGAGTGACCATCAAAGACGCCTGGTGGAAGCACAAGAAATCATAGATCTCCGTATGGAACAAATTGACAACAGACAGCAACATAATTTTGATAAACAAGCAAAAGCTACACCTTTGCATGTTGGTGATAGGATCTGGTTGAGAAATGATCATCGTACAGGAAAACTAGATACACAATGGGAGAGACAGCCTTACATCATCCAAGGAATTCGATACCCAGGGAATGACATTTATTGTATCCAGAAAGATACCGAAGAACCCAAGGTTGTTCATAGGAATAGACTGAAACTCTGTAAGTCTTAATACATCTATCCTGATTCACCGCCTGTTGATGAGTTATTTGAGTATGAACCCTTCTCTAAGTCCAGAAGATCCCAAAGTTCATCTTTTCCGGAATTTGATATAAATAACCCGTTATCTTGGTGTTTTGGTCCTATGATGTCTACCCGTGGACAAAGACAGACAACTCCTGATCAAGAGTCGCTCCCTGCAAGAAGAACTAATCCCAGAACTGACCCTGCAGAGATATATCCTGATCCTAATGGAGGAAACTACCCTTGTCCGACGCTCTCAAAGGATCAACAAATGTCAGTTGCCAGGAAGATATTTAGACTAAAACTTGTAGAATGATTTTTACATTTTTCCTGTTTTCTTCTGAAAAAGACTATTTTTTTCAGGTTTGTTAGTTAATTTTTACTTAATTTAATTTTTGTTTTGTTGGTTTTAACACTTTGCTGCATCCATCCTTATTGAAACACAGGGACTAAAAAAAAAATCAACAAAAAAAAAAAAAAACAGCCGGTGCAGCCACGTTAATGGACTGGGTGCCCCGACTCTGCACCCGGGGACCAAAACACTTACACATTTTTACACATGACTTTAAGGCTGTTATTCAAGTTTTTAGACAGGAAGATTTGTTCACAAGAACAAGCTATGCTACCTCCAAAGAGACTCTGGTGTTTGTGTTTATTTTGTTAATTTTTTGAGTTATTGAAAATGCTACAAAGTTTATTGTTGCACTGAAATGCATGTTTATCTGATGTTATGGTATTTTCATGATTATTAAGTGCCCTCAAAGTTTTTACAGAGAGTAGGAAGAACATTACTCTATTCCTAGTACCTCAACATCAACCATGGTACATATTTTGCTGTTATTCGGTTTCCACCTATATCTTAACGGGTTTGCCAACCTGAGACAGAATCCTTTCTAGAAATTCCGATGTAACCTATGGGGAGAAGTATTGAATGGACCCCATAGATTTGCTATAGACATAGGGTTCTGCCCTAACTTAGCGCCCCACTGCAACTCACATGTTGCTTAGTTACTACGTCTACACCCCACAATTGGAAGGTGTAGACACTGGTGTCACAACCCGCAGTTGAGAATTGTGACTAAAGTAGCACTTTGGCTCAAATTTGAAGGTGACCTGTGTTATGGTATAACAGATATCTATGGTGGCAAACGCCGGGGACGGCTCTGTTTAAACTAGGGGGGTATATATAGTGACCAGAAAAGCCACTACTAATGTGTGTTCTGTATTATCTATGTGATTACATTTGTGACACCTATTCCCCACCTTGGGAGGAGGTAAATTATTTAGCGTTGTGCTGCCCTCTATTGCCTTGCTTTGGTATTGCAATTGATTTGAAAGCAAGGAAGTGGCTGTTGGGGGCGGAGCTTGAGGAGGCAGTTAAAAGAAAAAACGGTTAGATGCGGTTGAGTTGCTGTGATGCAGCAGAAAAAAAAGAG
The DNA here is from genome assembly GCF_048569485.1 of Anomaloglossus baeobatrachus. Lineage (NCBI taxonomy): Eukaryota > Metazoa > Chordata > Amphibia > Anura > Aromobatidae > Anomaloglossus > Anomaloglossus baeobatrachus. The sequence goes on along the minus strand of NC_134354.1, from coordinate 371,834,798 downwards.
ACCTCCATTGAGATATGCGGGGAGTGTAATCATCACCCTATTCAGAGCGGCCCGTTTCTGCAACAATAGAGTACTGAAAAACGCAGTTAATCCAATAGCTAGTGACATCCATCCTCCCAAGGCCGGGATAGGAAAAACGCTTGAACTAGTCCACTGTGTAAGAGATCTCTTTATTTATTGCTATGAAATGACTGTGTATTGGAAATGGATAAACAACTTTGATTGACTAAAGGTTGGCTACAAGATTTCAGTAAAGTTCCTCATTTACGTTTTCACAGAATACTTGGTGTCTGTCTTCCTTATACCTGGCAGATATCACCACAATTCATAGTCTCCTATCTCTGTTATTTTTCTCTTTATAATTTGCCACCTAACCTAGGGATTTGCTGGAGCCATCGGAGCCACCGTGACCTGAACATCCTCTGAGGTAGTAGGCCCGGCTTCTCACAAGGCGGTGCGGCAAATTACACGTTCACAAGTGCCGTTCTCTCTACCCAACCGTCCAGAGGGAACTGACTATCTTTTGAACACTATATTAGTGTTGTTTTCTCATTCCCCCATTGTTTGTTAATATAAATATTCTTCTTTTTAATTAATTCTTATCATTTTCCTTCTTTTTCGCCACACTTGTATTTCTTTCCCTGCACATTACATGTCAATAGGCATGCATGTACGGGGCCCCTGCAGCTAAAGAAATAAAAAAAAAAATTATATGAGAATTATTTTTTTTAGGTAATATTATATATTTGTTTCTCCACAAATTTGATACATCATTACTTACCTACTTCATCCATTTCTCCTCTGTAATATATTTTTTATACAAACATCAAATACAAATAAATGAAAATAGAAATAAACATAAGCATATTAATTTTTCTATAATCTTTATTTGTTTTTTAATCCTTCACAAATTGTAACCCGATTCAAGCATTTATCTAAACATCATAGTATCAATTCCTTTTTCCCTTTTTAACCCTTCAACCTGTGGTTCCCCAACTCAAATCAATATAATTCACCATGCATTTTTCATCATTTCTGTTTCTTCAGAAGTCTTTTTTCCCTTCTTTTTTTCCCCCTTTTTTTACTCTCGTTTCTTCCCCTTTTCTTCTTTTTCCCCCTTTTTTTTCCTTTTTTTGTTTTTTTTTCTTTCCTCTTTTTCCTTTTTCTCTTTTTTCCCCTTTTTTTCTCTTTTTTTCTGTTAACATATGCAACTTTATTGATCACCTCACGTGCCCTTGCGACACAAGGAGGATGACGTAGAAAATGTAGATGTGGCATTGCTTAACATATACGAGTATATAGGAGCCTGTGGCCCCTTGTCTGGTGTATTTATTCCCAATTTGTCCTTATGAAGGGGACGGAAATGTCCCTGAAAAGTGTAGACCTATGTAGACCTATTTTATACACATTATATTGGGCATCAATGGATGTCCAAATCAAAGGAGTGACGCCATTATTCAATAAAAATAATCTTTATTTAAACATATATTTAAAATGTTTTAGCAAAAGGTACCGAATAAAAAGAGAGGCACGGACAGAAACAGTAATTACATCCCCATATTAATCACCCGTCAATCAATGAGATGTTTACACCAAAAAACACAGGTGAATTTAAATAGATCAAATATTGCATGTTCTAGTGGACCAAACACAGACTCTGCGATTTTGACCGCGTTTTTTTATCAATACTGCAAATATTCACTAATGCACAGTTCACCCGTAAGTAATTTGTACTCATGAGAATAAATAAAATAAAAGAGTATATGGGTTCCCTTAAAGCATAGGAAATGCAGTTTGGGCTTCAAAAGACCGTACAGTCACTATCGCAGAGCCCGGATAACTCCACAAACACCAAGACTCATTAAAGATAGGCTAAACGCCTTAATCATGGCATAATTACAATGATATCAGACAAATATTCATTAAAGATAGGCTAACGCCCACCATAGTGTTATCACAATGATATCATGAAAGTACATCACCTGAATGAATGGTGTCCTGCCGTGACCCTCACACTCCGACACGTGTTTCGCAAATGGCTTTCTCGAGGAGCGTGTCAGAGGTGAGGGGCGGGTTGGTTTAAAAGCATCAAGTGACCAATAGAAAACAGAGAGCTCAGACCGCCCTTATCGCGTCAGAGCAGAACGCAGATTAATCCAATTACGGCGCATGACAGTGGTTACCACAGACGCTAATAAATGGACCTCCCACAAGTCGCGATCACGTGACCGTGATGTCATGACCCACATGATCGTGAGTCATGGCAACCACGTAACGCTACTGACGCGATGTGGGACGGCCAGCAAGCGGCACCAACAGACATGCGCACTGGGTAATCTACGATACTTAGAAAAAACAGAGAGGAAAATCTCATAGTTGGTTCCCATTATTAATGAAAACCGCACAGATGGGCCTCAAAGGGCACATCTACACATAGCAGGATATTGAGACAGCAAATAGTTATATTTTAGTATACACATATACATAATATAATATACATTAAACCCTTAAACATCATGTACTATGTAGCATAAACCGCCAATCACACCACTCCACCAATATGAATAGCAATTTTTTGGCACTTTTTAATCGTCCCATTATCCCGAAAACGGCTTGAAAAGTAGCTCCTTTTTTCCTGGCCATAGGGTCATCGGAAAAGAACATCTCTGTAGGTGTAGAGTTGGAACACTTCATAGATGATAATAAACCAAATATATGGTATCCTATTAAGCTGAAAAAACAGACAATTAAAATCATAAAACAACAAAAACCCACCAAACACACCTGACTAAAAACAGGTATCACCTTGCACAGAATGCATAAAGCGTTAAAAAACGTTAAAAAACGTCATATGGACATGAAACTTAATAACCCCAACTGGACATGAACAAAGCAGGGTTACAAAAAAGCTGAGAACCCCATATTCTCATTCAATCCATTAGGAGTCAATGTTCCCAGCCTATACATCCATTTACTTTCAACCTGGGCTAGGAACCTACCCAGGTCACCCCCCCTAGTCCCAAGAGACACCAGATCAATGCCTTTCGCACTGAGCATAGTAGGGTTGCAGCCATGAAATTTTTTATAGTGTCTGGGAATAGTTTTTAACTGACTTTCATCAGTAATACTTTTAGCTTTCTCAATGTCCAGACAGTGCTCACGGATTCTAATTTTTAGCTCTCTAGTGGTTAGCCCTACATAGACTTTTTTGCACGGGCACTCAATCCTATAAATCACCCCTTTAGAGGAACACGTGATCCGATGCCTAATATCGAACTCACGTGATCCATCAAAGTTGTGAAATTTCTTAGACTTCACAAGATTGGCACACGCTTTGCAAAGGCCACAGGGAAAGAAGCCTACCGATAATGGTTGGCTGGATATGTTCGTCCGAGAAGGTTCATAGTTACTATGGACCAACATATCCCTCAAATTTTTACCACGTTTAGCCACAATAGATGGTCGTGATGGAAGAATCCTTTTTAAAACTGGATCCGTCAATAGGATACTCCAGTGTTTTTGAACAATTGTCCTCATTTTATCCCACTTGTTGTTAAACGTGGTAATGAGACGCACTGTCTGGTCATTTTTTGCTTTCACCTTATTAGAAAAAAGGAGGGAATTCCTAGATAACCCTGCTTCTCTTTTGAACCCACGCCTAATTGTCCTCCGACTATACCCTCTTGATTCAAATCTATGGGCCAGTTCCTCAGAATGGGTCATAAAACTCGTGTCATCCGAGCAGATCCTCCTGACCCTGAGAAACTGGCCAATAGGAATCCCCTTAATTGTACTCTTGGGGTGTGCGGACGAAGCAAGTAATAAAGAATTGGTGGCAGTGGGTTTACGGAACACCTGAGTGGACAGCATGCCATCTGGCAATGCAACAATTCTTAAATCCAGAAAATTGATCTCTCGGCCATACTCGAAGGTGAGTTTAATATTTAGATTATTTTGATTTAAACTCTGCATAAATTCCTGTAATCCACCCACATCACCCTCCCAGATGAACCACACATCATCAATATACCTGATCCAATTTAAGACCTGATGTGTACATAGGTTATTATCACTCACAAAGATCTGCCGCTCCCATGCCCCCAAAAAAAGGTTGGCATAGGATGGCAACAAGCGCCCATGGCAGTACCTTGAATCTGTAGGTAGACCTTCCCATTGAATATGAAGATGTTATGTGTCAGTATATACTCTAACAGAGTTAGAATTACCTCAACCGTAGGTCGTGCAATATTACTAGACCCAAGATACCAAGAGACAGCTCTCAGACCATCAGGATGTCTAATAGAGGTATATAGGGATTCTATGTCAGCGGACACCATCACCATATTATCCTCTAGATGAATCCCATCCAAACGTCTGAGAGCCGCTGTGGTATCCTGAATGTAGGATGGTAACTCACATACCAACGGCTTCAAATAATAATCAATAACCTGACACACCAATTCAATGAGACTGCCATTCCCTGATATTATTGGTCTGCCAGGGGGGTTGGTTGGATCCTTGTGGATTTTAGGGATCAGGTACAGAGCCGGAAGCCGTGGATGAAGTTTTTTAATTGTGTCTAGGAATTTCTTAGGTATAATCCCCTTCTCATATGCCTGCTCCAAAATCACAATCAGGGCGTTATGAAAAGACGAGGTAGGATTATATGGTAATTTCCGATAACAACTAGTATCCCCCAATAGTTTGTTAGCCTGCTCCTCGTATTTGTCACAAGGCCATATAACGCGATAAGGGCGGTCTGAGCTCTCTGTTTTCTATTGGTCACTTGATGCTTTTAAACCAACCCGCCCCTCACCTCTGACACGCTCCTCGAGAAAGCCATTTGCGAAACACGTGTCGGAGTGTGAGGGTCACGGCAGGACACCATTCATTCAGGTGATGTACTTTCATGATATCATTGTGATAACACTATGGTGGGCGTTAGCCTATCTTTAATGAATATTTGTCTGATATCATTGTAATTATGCCATGATTAAGGCGTTTAGCCTATCTTTAATGAGTCTTGGTGTTTGTGGAGTTATCCGGGCTCTGCGATAGTGACTGTACGGTCTTTTGAAGCCCAAACTGCATTTCCTATGCTTTAAGGGAACCCATATACTCTTTTATTTTATTTATTCTCATGAGTACAAATTACTTACGGGTGAACTGTGCATTAGTGAATATTTGCAGTATTGATAAAAAAACGCGGTCAAAATCGCAGAGAGTGTTTGGTCCACTAGAACATGCAATATTTGATCTATTTAAATTCACCTGTGTTTTTTGGTGTAAACATCTCATTGATTGACGGGTGATTAATATGGGGATGTAATTACTGTTTCTGTCCGTGCCTCTCTTTTTATTCGGTACCTTTTGCTAAAACATTTTAAATATATGTTTAAATAAAGATTATTTTTATTGAATAATGGCGTCACTCCTTTGATTTGGACATCCATTGATGCCCAATATAATGTGTATAAAGTAGCTCTTTGGAGTGCCATGAGCTAAAATTTGATGGACATGAGGTGGTTAATTATATGTTTTTGCTGTTTTTTGAACAGTTGGTCCTACTCCACAATGGACTTCAAAGCCAGAGAACTAAGCTGGCTTTCTAAAGCCTCCACTATATTTAGCAAAGGTGCCGGTACGAATTTACCTCAGGTATCCTGCAAGGATAGTATTAAAAAATATAAAAACGTCCTTCACAAAAAAACGAAAATATGGTGGACAAATAATGCCCTTGAACGGTATTGTGAACAGGAGATCATTCCCCGGGGTCTTAGAATCCATTTATATCCCAGCTTTGATCTGGAGGAGGAGGAATTGATTTTGAAATGGCAGAAAGCTGCTGCTAAATGCTCATTCGAGTTCATGAAAATTATAAATGAAAAAAACAAAATTACTCTGCAAATACTAGAGGAGGAGATAAAAGAACTTGAGGAAGGTTTCCAAAAGGATTTGTCCAAGGATGAATTACAAGAACTCTCTGTGAGCCTGGATAAGGATTTTGAACGGTGGGAGAAGGAGATTAGCGCTGATAAATTGAAAAAGTATCAACGCGATGTCCAAGACTTTGAGTCTAAAAAAATCTATAAGTGGCAGACCAAAAAGGAAACTAGATTGGCCACTTCTAGGTTTGCCTCTAATCAATCCCTGAATTCTGCATCTGAGAGCAATGTGTCTACCAGTGGCTCTGAAGGTCTCAGAGATCCTTCGTTTGGTGGATACAAGGGGAAACGCAAAGGATACGACATCTTTAATCCTAGGGACAAACGCAAAGATGGGCCACAGGTAATTAATCTTTCGCAACACAGGCTCTCAGATGTACAAATTTCTGTTTTGGAAAAGGGATTAACTTTCTCCCCTTCTAATCCTTTAGACGCCTTCACAGCGGTGAAGGATATTCACCTCTTTTCAAGAAAAATCCTCCTAAAAAAGTTGCACCACAAGACACAGGGTCCTGATACCTTTACTAATAGGGAGGAGCAGGAGGCACTTTCAATTTTACAATCTTTGGAGGAGGAGAGCTCTGAAAATGAGGTTGGTGATTTCCCGTTGCAGCTTATGAATAAATCTAAAAAATTCCCAAGCCTAAGTATTTGTCCGGCCTTAGAGGTATTTACAAAAATGGTATCTCAAGAGATTGAGGATTTAGCCGCCGTATCTTCACCTGCCAGAAATCTCAGCAAAGCTGAGTGGGCTGGTTTGAAAGAGTTACAATCCTGGCAGGATGTTATAATTAAGCCAGCAGATAAAGGCGGCAACCTCGTTATATGGCCTTGTGACAAATACGAGGAGCAGGCTAACAAACTATTGGGGGATACTAGTTGTTATCGGAAATTACCATATAATCCTACCTCGTCTTTTCATAACTCCCTGATTGTGATTTTGGAGCAGGCATATGAGAAGGGGATTATACCTAAGAAATTCCTAGACACAATTAAAAAACTTCATCCACGGCTTCCGGCTCTGTACCTGATCCCTAAAATCCACAAGGATCCAACCAACCCCCCTGGCAGACCAATAATATCAGGGAATAGCAGTCTCATTGAATTGGTGTGTCAGGTTATTGATTATTATTTGAAGCCGTTGGTATGTGAGTTACCATCCTACATTCAGGATACCACGGCGGCTCTCAGACGTTTGGATGGGATTCATCTAGAGGATAATATGGTGATGGTGTCCGCTGACATAGAATCCCTATATACCTCTATTAGACATCCTGATGGTCTGAGAGCTGTCTCTTGGTATCTTGGGTCTAGTAATATTGCACGACCTACGGTTGAGGTAATTCTAACTCTGTTAGAGTATATACTGACACATAACATCTTCATATTCAATGGGAAGGTCTACCTACAGATTCAAGGTACTGCCATGGGCGCTTGTTGTGCGCCATCCTATGCCAACCTTTTTTTGGAGGCATGGGAGCGGCAGATCTTTGTGAGTGATAATAACCTATGTACACATCAGGTCTTAAATTGGATCAGGTATATTGATGATGTGTGGTTCATCTGGGAGGGTGATGTGGGTGGATTACAGGAATTTATGCAGAGTTTAAATCAAAATAATCTAAATATTAAACTCACCTTCGAGTATGGCCGAGAGATCAATTTTCTGGATTTAAGAATTGTTGCATTGCCAGATGGCATGCTGTCCACTCAGGTGTTCCGTAAACCCACTGCCACCAATTCTTTATTACTTGCTTCGTCCGCACACCCCAAGAGTACAATTAAGGGGATTCCTATTGGCCAGTTTCTCAGGGTCAGGAGGATCTGCTCGGATGACACGAGTTTTATGACCCATTCTGAGGAACTGGCCCATAGATTTGAATCAAGAGGGTATAGTCGGAGGACAATTAGGCGTGGGTTCAAAAGAGCAGCAGGGTTATCTAGGAATTCCCTCCTTTTTTCTAATAAGGTGAAAGCAAAAAATGACCAGACAGTGCGTCTCATTACCACGTTTAACAACAAGTGGGATAAAATGAGGACAATTGTTCAAAAACACTGGGAGTATCCTATTGACGGATCCAGTTTTAAAAAGGATTCTTCCATCACGACCATCTATTGTGGCTAAACGTGGTAAAAATTTGAGGGATATGTTGGTCCATAGTAACTATGAACCTTCTCGGACGAACATATCCAGCCAACCATTATCGGTAGGCTTCTTTCCCTGTGGCCTTTGCAAAGCGTGTGCCAATCTTGTGAAGTCTAAGAAATTTCACAACTTTAATGGATCACGTGAGTTCGATATTAGGCATCGGATCACGTGTTCCTCTAAAGGGGTGATTTATGGGATTGAGTGCCCGTGCAAAAAAGTCTATGTAGGGCTAACCACTAGAGAGCTAAAAATTAGAATCCGTGAGCACTGTCTGGACATTGAGAAAGCTAAAAGTATTACTGATGAAAGTCAGTTAAAAACTATTCCCAGACACTATAAAAAATTTCATGGCTGCAAACCTACTATGCTCAGAGCGAAAGGCATTGATCTGGTGTCTCTTGTGACTAGGGGGGGGGTGACCTGGGTAGGTTCCTAGCCCAGGTTGAAAGTAAATGGATTTATAGGCTGGGAACATTGACTCCTAATGGATTGAATGAGAATATGGGGTTCTCAGCTTTTTTGTAACCCTGCTTTGTTCATGTCCAGTTGGGGTTATTAAGTTTCATGTCCATATGACGTTTTTTAACGTTTTTTAACGCTTTATGCATTCTGTGCAAGGTGATACCTGTTTTTAGTCAGGTGTGTTTGGTGGGTTTTTGTTGTTTTATGATTTTAATTGTCTGTTTTTTCAGCTTAATAGGATACCATATATTTGGTTTATTATCATCTATGAAGTGTTCCAACTCTACACCTACAGAGATGTTCTTTTCCGATGACCCTATGGCCAGGAAAAAAGGAGCTACTTTTCAAGCCGTTTTCGGGATAATGGGACGATTAAAAAGTGCCAAAAAATTGCTATTCATATTGGTGGAGTGGTGTGATTGGCGGTTTATGCTACATAGTACATGATGTTTAAGGGTTTAATGTATATTATATTATGTATATGTGTATACTAAAATATAACTTTGCTGTCTCAATATCCTGCTATGTGTAGATGTGCCCTTTGAGGCCCATCTGTGCGGTTTTCATTAATAATGGGAACCAACTATGAGATTTTCCTCTCTGTTTTTTCTAAGTATCGTAGATTACCCAGTGCGCATGTCTGTTGGTGCCGCTTGCTGGCCGTCCCACATCGTGTCAGTAGCGTTACGTGGTTGCCATGACTCACGATCATGTGGGTCATGACATCACGGTCACGTGATCGCGACTTGTGGGAGGTCCATTTATTAGCGTCTGTGGCAACCACTGTCATGCGCCGTAATTGGATTAATCTGCGTTCTGCTCTGACGCGATAAGGGCGGTCTGAGCTCTCTGTTTTCTATTGGTCACTTGATGCTTTTAAACCAACCCGCCCCTCACCTCTGACACGCTCCTCGAGAAAGCCATTTGCGAAACACGTGTCGGAGTGTGAGGGTCACGGCAGGACACCATTCATTCACGTGATGTACTTTCATGATATCATTGTGATAACACTATGGTGGGCGTTAGCCTATCTTTAATGAATATTTGTCTGATATCATTGTAATTATGCCATGATTAAGGCGTTTAGCCTATCTTTAATGAGTCTTGGTGTTTGTGGAGTTATCCGGGCTCTGCGATAGTGACTGTACGGTCTTTTGAAGCCCAAACTGCATTTCCTATGCTTTAAGGGAACCCATATACTCTTTTATTTTATTTATTCTCATGAGTACAAATTACTTACGGGTGAACTGTGCATTAGTGAATATTTGCAGTATTGATAAAAAAACGCGGTCAAAATCGCAGAGTCTGTGTTTGGTCCACTAGAACATGCAATATTTGATCTATTTAAATTCACCTGTGTTTTTTGGTGTAAACATCTCATTGATTGACGGGTGATTAATATGGGGATGTAATTACTGTTTCTGTCCGTGCCTCTTTTTATTCGGTACCTTTTGCTAAAACATTTTAAATATATGTTTAAATAAAGATTATTTTTATTGAATAATGGCGTCACTCCTTTGATTTGGACATCCATTGATGCCCAATATAATGTGTATAAAGTAGCTCTTTGGAGTGCCATGAGCTAAAATTTGATGGACATGAGGTGGTTAATTCTATGTAGACCTATGTAAATAAAGGGCTTCCTCCAAACTCTCGGTGGGCCTGGGGTTTTGGCGTGGTATTCAAACCTGTTTTTCTTCCCACTCTGCAAACCAATGCTAAAAGGATGGGCACATTACTGCACGGGACATTAGTAAACAATGGTCACATTACTAGAGGGCCCAAGGAAGGAGCACAACGATGGGCACATTACTACAAGGGGGGACAAGGATGGGCTCATTACATTTTATTGGGATCTATTTTTTTTTTTGAAATTTTCCAGTAGCTGCTGCATTTCTGACCCTATGCTTATACTCGAGTCAATAAGGTTTCACAGTTTTTTGTAATAAAATAGGGGACTCGGCTTATACTCGGGTCGGCCTATACTTGAGTATATACGGTATATCCCAAACTGTATATTTTAACTAAAAAACTTGGGGGTCGTCTGATACACCCAGTCATCTTATAAGCCGGAAAATACGGTATTTAAATAAATGTGAATATTATGATTATAAATAATACCAACTGAAAAAATAATTTTAAACTCAGAAATGTTGGCCTTCTAAAAAGTCTGTATAAAAAATGCACTCAATACTTTGTCGGGGCTCCTTCTGCATGAATTACTGCATCAATGCGGCGTGGCATGGAGGTGATCAGTCTGTGGCACTGCTGAGGTGTTATGGAAACACAGGTTGATTTGATAACAGCCTTCAGCTCATCTGCATTGTTGGGTCTGGTGTCTCTCATCTTCCTCTTGACAATACCCCATAGATTCTCAACAGTATTTAGGCCAGGCGAGTTTGCTGGCCAATCAAGCACAGTGATACTGTGGTTATTAAACCAAGGATTGGTACTTTTGGCAGTGTGGACAGCTGCCAAGTCCTGCTGGAAAATTAAATTTCCATCTCCAAAAAGTTTCTCAGCAGAGGGAAGCATAAATTGCTGTAAAATTTCCTGACAGATGGTTGCACTGACTTTTGTCTTGATAAAACACAGTGGACCTACACCATCAGATGGAAACTTCACACTAGACCTCAAGCAGCTTTGATTGTGGCCTCTCAACTATTCCTACAGACTTTGGGACTTTAATTTCCAAATGAAATGCAAAATTTACTTTCATCTGGAAAAAACACTTTAGACCACTGAGCAACAGTCCAGTTATTTTTCTCCTTGACCCAGGTAAGACACTTCTTCAATATTGAAGAACTGTTGAAACATAATCAGACGCAAAATGGCCGTCATCCGTGAGAGTGCCTGCACCCAGCTCCTCTCTCGCTGTTTTACCCTGTTTTTTGCACTCAAATAATATTCTGGTTATAAAGGGGAGAATGCAGTCTTTTTTCTTCTTCCTTGGACTTAATATTGGATATTTTTCTGTATTCTGGACCAGCACCCGCAGACTGTGCCTATTTGTGGAACCCCTGAGCAGATTTTCTCCTTATGCTACCGTGGTCGTGGGAGTCTCCTTCTGAATGATTTTTTAAAAGTCTACATAGGATTAGATCGCTAAGTCAGATGCGCCCCCAGCCTGTGACAGCGTGTGCCTGCAGTCATCATTCATCGCAGCTCAGTCATTGTCTACACTCACACCCGGTGATCGTGTTCTATGGCCACTCACTGTGAGATGTAGCAGAGCTGAATATCCGTGGGATCTCGTGTGGATTACTTCAGATCTGGAGGGGTGTATTGGGGGTTAATAAAGTGGGGAAATTTAAAATAAAGGATTTTTCTCTGTGTTTGTACTTATTTATTTTCATGTACATGTTTGTGATGCAGGTATCTCATAGATGCTTGTGCCATCACTAACCAAGGTTTAGTAGCAGCTGTGCGCTGTTATTAAGCCCTCATTATCCCGATTGCTACTGCACCAGGGAAATTTGGGAAGTGCCGGTAAAGCATTGGGATTGTCACATCTAATGGATGTGGCAATACCAGTTGACTGCAGGCTACGAATACCAGCCCCCAGCTGGCTTTATTTTGGCTGGGGATGAAAATTGGGGGGACCGCAATAGGTCTAAAAATTCCAGCACCAAATTTGTATCCCTTGGCTCAAAAATGCAAAAAAAAAATTTTTTTCTGCCAGGAAGTGCAACTTTGGTGCTGAAATCTGGTGCAGACGATTTCAGCACCAAATGTGCACCTCCTAGCACAAAACCGTGAAAAAAAGTCTGGTTCCTGGTTAAAAAAACGCGGCAAAAAATGCGTAAAAAAACCACATTTTTTTTCTGACAGGAGGTGTACATTGGGTGCAGGAATATGGTGTAAACATCTCAGCACCAAATGTGCACCTCCTGGAACAAAACCGCAGAAAACAAACGCAGCAAAAAACGTGGCAAAACCCGCGACAATAACTGCAGCAAAAATTGCATAAAAAAGGTGGGTTTTTTGCCAGGAGGTGTACATTGTGAGCAGAGATATGGTGTAAAAATTTCAGCACCAAATGTGCACCTCCTGGCACAAAACCATGACAAAAAGCCGTGGCAAAATCCGCAACAAAAACGGCTGCAAAAAAATGCGTAAAAAAACTCGTTTTTTTTGCCAGGTGGTGTACATTAGGTGCAAGAATATGGTGTAAAAATTTCAGCACCAAATCTCTTGGCCAAAAAAAATGCCATTTCCTGCTAGGAGATGCAGATCTGTGAACTCAGTGACCTCCACCTGAGGGCAGGTTACCTCTGATCACAGGTGAAGAACCATCGGAACCTCCAGCTGTGACCGCAAATGACCTGAGTGATGTCACTGCTCACTGTTCATTCTCTGGAGCTCACAGTGTGTGGTCTTGTTCTATGGCCGCTCGCTGTTATATTCAGATGTAGCAGAGCTGAATATCCCTGGTACCTCATGTGGATTACGCGGATTACGCTGGACCTGGAGAGGTGTGTTGGGGGTTAATAAAGTGGTGAAAGAGAATGTGTTTTTGTATTTTATTCCAAATAAAGGATTTTTTCGGTGTCTGTGTTTATTTACTTTCATGTACAGGTTAGTGATATAGGTATCTCATAGACGCCTGTTCCATCATAACCTAGGGCTTAGTAGCAGCCTCAGTGAGTACACCACGCACACCCCTACCCCCTATACCTTCCACAAATGTTTTTAATCTCGAGATTCTGGTACCTATAGACCTATATGGGTACCGAATTCTGGAGCGGATTGTTTTTTTTTGTTTTTTTTTTTTTAAATTTAGCAGGTCCTGTTTTTTTGTGAGTCTGATCACCTCTACTACTTACCATTAATGTGCCTCTTTTATTAATTCATCAGGGGGAGCAGTGATGGTGGAGTGGCTCAAAAGGTCCCAGGAGGCAGGGTAGGCAATGCTGTGTGCATAGAGGAGGGAAGTGTTGCGGCTCAAGAGGGTCAGTGTGCCGAGGGTCGGCAATACTGCTGCAGGCTCGTGCAGTGTCATGACGGCGGGCGCCATTGATCTGCTGGCAAGCTTGGAAGAGAGGGTATTGTGGCTCAGTGTGTGGCAGCGGAGGGTCAGCAATACTGCAGGCTTGTGGGGTGTTGCGTCAGCGAGGACCATTGATCTGCCGGCAGGCTGCCTTGAATCTCCCTCAGTTGACAAGATCAACTTCAAGAAAATGGCCACGGTTCATGCACAGATCGACACGGTAGACTTCAAGAAAATGGCTGCGGAGTCCTTTCTGCACACATGCTGCCTCTGCAGCCATTTTCTTGAAGTTGATCTCGTAAATGTGGAACATTCAAAGCAGCCTGCAGTCCGCCGGCAGATCAATGGTATTTTTTTATTAAAGATTTGTCTGTGAGCCAGATGAAGCCATCAAAAGAGTCACATCTGGCTCTTCAGCCATAGGTTCCCAACCTCTGTCCTATGTTATGCTACGTCTAAGGGGGCAGAGCTTCATCTCTGGGGGCATGTACGTTTTCCAGTGCATAATTTGATCAATCATAAGAAGAAGACATCGTTAGGGGGAAAAAAGAACAGAATGTTAGTCTCAGCCTTTTCTGTGTGAGACATGTAATGAAACTAATGAAACACAGTCCTGCTCTCTTCACCGATCTCACTACCAGAACCTACTAAGTAGAGTACAGCAGAGCTTTGTGTCATTATAAACTCTTATTGAGTCTTTCATCTCAGTGCAGCCAGTATAGAAGGAGAAATAATCCAAAGCAGTGCCGTCAGATAAAAGCTGCAGCAAGTGTTTGCAATAGCCCACAGCTCTACTGTTCTCATCCTATTCCCACACTGACTGCTGTAAAATGAGGTATTTGTAATAATATCACATAGATTTTCTCTAGTCTATACAGTAGGTGCAGAGATTAGTGAGGAGAACAGGCATATTTGTCACACAGAAAACGGTTATTCTAAACTTTTCTGTGGGTCTATTATTTCTTACCCCTGCATGATGCCTCCTGCTTATGATTGGTCAATGTGATGTTGGGGGAAAGTACACACCCCAGAGACGACTCTCTGCTGGATACAGCAAAATTAGAATGTAAACTTTGCAAGCTAATATCTCTACAATAGAGATGATATATAAATATGAAAACTACATTTTTATTCAGCTTTGCATGATGTGGCCAGTTTAACAGGCCAAAACTGTTGAATGGCCTTTTTTAAAGGGAATCTGTCACCAGTTTTTCGGCCTATAAGCGGCGGCCACAACCAGTGGGCTCTTATATACAGCATTCTAACATGATGTACACAGTGCCTTGCAAACGTATTCGGCTCTGTGAGGAAATAGGGATATATTCTGAGATCTATTAAGCCATATTCCTATAGCCGCCATCTTGTCTAAGTGTGTCCATGGTATCTCGTTGTGTGTGACTGGGCCTTGAGGCCTAAGGATGCTTCAATCAGTATGCTAATTAACTTGAGGAAATTAGATGAGCTAGTTAGGCCTGAGAACAGTAAGGGAATTCCCAGCCAGGATGATGTCACGAGGGAGGGCCATATGAGCCCGAGACAGAACAGATAAAAATAGGTGCAGGGATCTGCACATGGTCTTTACTCAGGGTCATGTGTACGATACACATGTGAGGAAGTCCATGAAACCCTAATCGAACGGCGCCCCCCTGTAGCCAGACGCATAAGGTAACTGCTTGATCTAACTGTCTGTAACCACATCTTATTTGTAAATGTATTCTGACATATATCTATATATTCTATAAATTCCTTATTGTATATATTGTAGTCTCTAGTGTGCCCTTATGGCTATTAAAACATATATAATTTAATCTTGGGCTGTTCTGTTATCTTGATCCTGAAATCCACGTCTGTGTGCTCGGCGTAATAGTTATCATAATCAATTGGTGGCAGCGAGTTTATGCCAAGGATCATTGTGGGCCGACCCGTGAGATCAGGGGCGGATTAGATATATTCCGCTGCAGGAGTCGGGGGAATATATACCTTACTGTCACCGGGAACCCTTCAATCATCGGCATAGTAGAATAGCGGCCTCCTTGCTTATTGTCGGGCAATTCCATAATTGGCCTGACTATAAGAGGGGCACTAGAGAGCGAGTCACGTGCTCTGTGAGGTGGAAAAGGGGGGTGTAACTTCCACTCCTTCCCCCTGTTCATGACCTACTGGTGGCCAGCGGTGGGACCGAGATAATAGTGTGTGAATGTGAGACCCATACTCCCAGACACTAAAGACTGCCAGCTGTGTGTTACGGTTGCTGCGAGCACTGGAGACTATGTCCAGATTTCTTGCTACTGCACATGTGCGAGCGCTGGAGACTAAGTCCAGATTTCTTGCTACTGCACATGTGCGAGCGCTGGAGACTAAGTCCAGATTTCTTGCTACTGCACATGTGCGAGCGCTGGAGACTAAGTCCAGATTTCTTGCTACTGCACATGTGCGAGCGCTGGAGACTAAGTCCTATCTTGGAGCCATTGCACATGTGCGGGTGACATCATCGCTGACACGAGGTCACATGTCTCTGACACCTTCTATGCCGATTGGTCGCTGGTCATGTGCTTGTGACGCCTTGCTCGGTGATAGGCCAGCATGACGTCACTCTTGTCGTTCTGGCAGCCGATTGGTTCTGGTGTCCTCCATCTTGGATGAGGCACAGAGTCTATATAAGACCCTGACACACGCCGCATGGCGCTCAGTCCTCTTGGTTCATGCATGAGGGTAGACGCCCTGTGCACGTTCCTCTAGGCATTCCTCTGTCTATGCAAGGTGAGCGCTACCGGCAGGGCAGCGTTCTTATACCTTACAGCTTCGGCTGCTGTCCGTATCCTTACCTCTTAGGGGAGCGGACATAGGCAGGTGCCTGAGGCACATGGTCTGGCTGGGCCTTGTGATTCGACTCGTAGGTGGACGTTGCCGCTAGGGTAACGTTCCTTATACTGCGTCTGGCAGTTGTTCGTATCCTCGCACACTAGGGGAGCAAACAGAGGTAGGAGCTTTGTGCGGCTTACGCTGCTGTTCGTCTCTTTTGCACCACTAGAAGAGCGGACCTAGGCAGGTGCCATATCTAGTGGTTCGTGTCCTCGCACACTAGTGGAGCGAACGCAGGTAGGAGCTTTGTGCGGCTTACGCTGCTGTTCGTCTCTTTTGCACCACTAGAAGAGCGGACCTAGGTAGGTGCCATTTCGCACACATTGCCTTTGTCTCTGTGATTATTAACAGAGATCATTCCACACACCCTCCAAGTAAGGGAGGAATTGCTTTACTTACTTATTATATCCTTCTGTGAGTTAACAGAGGTATTGCACTCTGCCATAGTCTGCAGCAGAGTCTTTGCACGGTGGACCCTGACTGTCTGATACTCCTTTAAGTTATTATCAGACAGCCCCCCGTAACATTAGGACTGAGCCAAGGGTCTGGCAGTTATGGCAGAATATCAGCAGTTACACCGTTACATACAAGTACTTGAGTCACGGCTCAAGAGTATAGAGGATAAACCTCAGACCATGGTGACATCTGCACATGATCCTCGACTTGCTCTGCCAAACAGATATTCTGGCGATGCCAGATCATGTCGTGGTTTCATTAGTCAGTGTCAGATACACCTAGAGGTCAACTCTTCTCGCTTCTCTACGGAGAGGTCCAGAGTAGGCTTTATCATCTCCTTACTTCAGGACAAAGCCTTAGAATGGGCGACTCCCCTATGGGAGCGCTCTGATGTGGTTACTCTGAGACATCAAGACTTTCTTGATGCTCTTAAGGCGGTATTCATGGGTCCGCAGGTTACCCATGATGCGGCCCTGAGACTGTTAGATCTATCTCAGGGTTCGTTATCCACTAGTTCTTATGCCATTGCTTTTAGAACTCTGGTGGCAGAACTAGATTGGCCAGAGAAGGTGTTGATTCCTATCTTCTGGAGAGGGTTGGCAGGCTATGTCAAGGATGCTCTTGCTACTCGTGAGGTCCCTGCTTCTCTGGAGGACTTGATCACAGTAGCAACGAGGATCGATGTACGCCATAAGGAACGTAGACTCGAGGTCTCTTCCTCACGCCCTAAGCATCGGGCTATTCCAGTTGTTGAGGGTCCACTACCATCTTCCTCAGCATCTGAAACATCTCCCACTCCTATGGAGTTAGGTCATACGTCTTCCAGACTACGCAAGTCTGGTCCTCCTATATGTTACGTATGTCGTCAGGCTGGGCACTATGCCAACAAGTGTCCTAGTCGTCAGGGAAACTCCCTGGTCTAGTAACCATTAGAGGGGGGTTACTAGAGACGTCTTCTGCACCCTCTAAGTGTTGTATCCCAGGTCAGCTCTCGTTATCTGAGAATACATGGCCTATTATGGCTTTTGTGGATTCCGGAGCTGACGGGACTTGTGTCCTCAGGATTTGTAAAGGGACACAATATTCCCTCTATCATGTTAGAGGCGCCTATTCCTGTCCGTGTTGTTAATGGAACTATGTTGTCTGACTCCATTACATTGAGGACAGTTCCCTTGCGCCTTTCCCTGTCTCAGGGTCACATAGAGGAGATTTCTTTTCTTGTTTTGCCTGAAGGTATAGACGACATCCTTCTGGGTCTCCCATGGCTTCGGACTCATGCTCCTCACATTGACTGGGAGTCTGACAGCATTATTAGTTGGGGTTCGAAATGTCCATCCCGATGTCTTCCCTTACCACCTAAGGTCATTGCGGTTGCATCTACTGATCTCTCTCCCATACCTACACCCTATCTGGATTTCGCTGACGTGTTCTCCAAACAGGGTGCTGAGGTTCTTCCACCCCATAGGCCGTATGACTGTGCCATAGACCTTATCCCAGGTTCGGTTCCACCTAAAGGCAGGGTTTACCCCCTGTCGATACCTGAGTCGGAGGCCATGTCGACCTATATAAGAGAGAGTTTAGAGAAGGGGTTCATTCGTAAGTCTGTCTCTCCCGCGGGAGCTGGGTTTTTCTTTGTTCGGAAGAAAGAGGGTGATTTGCGTCCCTGCATAGATTACAGGGGTCTCAACGCAATCACAATAAAGAACAAATACCCATTACCTTTAATTTCGGAGCTCTTTGACAGACTGAGAGGAGCTCAAGTTTTTACGAAGTTGGATCTGCGGGGTGCGTATAACTTGGTACGAATTCGAAAGGGTGACGAATGGAAGACCGCTTTTAACACCCGAGACGGTCACTATGAATACCTCGTCATGCCTTTTGGGTTATGTAACGCACCCGCAGTATTTCAGGACTTCGTAAACGATGTGTTCAGGGATTTACTGTTATCCTCAGTAGTGGTGTATCTGGACGACATCCTGATTTTTTCTCCTGATCTGGAGACTCATCGTCAGGATGTCGTTCGTGTCCTTTTCCGTTTAAGGGAGCACTCATTGTTTGCTAAACTCGAGAAATGTGTATTCGAGCAGTCCTCATTGCCTTTTTTGGGTTACATTATCTCACAAGAGGGCCTGGCTATGGATCCTGCGAAGCTCTCTGCTGTCCTGCAATGGTCCGAACCTCATTCCTTGAAGGCGGTGCAACGCTTCTTAGGATTCATAAATTATTACAGGCAGTTCATACCCCATTTTTCTACTTTGGTGGCCCCTTTGGTGGCCTTGACTAAGAAAGGTGCTAATCCCAAAGCCTGGTCTACTGAGACATCTCAGGCTTTTGAGGCAGTAAAAAGACACTTTTCAACTGCTCCCGTTCTTCAAAGACCCGATGAGAGTAAGCCCTTCCTCTTAGAGGTTGATGCCTCTTCAGTGGGTGCTGGTGCGGTCTTGTATCAAAAGAACGGTGCAGGTAGAAAAAGGCCGTGTTTCTTCTTTGCTAAAACCTTTTCACCGGCAGAGAGAAACTATACCATTGGGGATAGGGAACTGCTCGCCTTGAGATTAGCCTTGGAGGAGTGGCGTCACTTGCTGGAAGGAGCGAAACATCCTTTCCAGGTCTATACAGACCATAAGAATCTGACGTACTTACAAACCGCTCAGCGTCTGAATCCTCGGCAAGCCCGCTGGTCCTTGTTTTTCTCCCGCTTTCACTTCTCCATCAACTATCTGTCTGGGAGTAAGAATAACAAGGCAGACGCCCTGTCTCGCTCTATGCTTTCTACCCAGGAAGAGATTGACGAACCTCGTCTTATCCTTCCCTCCAGGGTTTTTCATACGCTCTCGCCTGTGACGTTAGACCAAATCCCACCGGGCAAGACCTTTGTTCCGCCTGATCGACAGAATGATATACTGTCATGGGCCCACACCTCAAAGGTGGGTGGGCATTTTGGTATTAGACGGACACGAGAGTTACTGGAGAGGTGGTATTGGTGGCCACACTTAGCCAGCCACGTCAAGAGATATGTCGGTTCCTGCTACTCGTGTGCTCGCAACCGTCCATTACGGCAGAGACCGGCTGGGCTCTTGCATCCTTTACCAGTGCCAGATAGACCATGGGAGGTGGTAGGCATGGACTTTGTGGGTGATCTTCCATGTTCACAGGGACATAGATTTGTGTGGGTCATTACGGACCATTTCTCCCGGATGGTTCATCTCGTACCGTTATCGAGAATCCCATCTTCCAGGGTACTAGCCAAACTATTCCTCAAGCATGTCTTTAGGCTTCACGGGATGCCAGATCGTATCATTTGTGATAGAGGCCCGCAATTTGCTTCCCGTTTCTGGCGAGATCTTTGTAGCCTTCTGCAAATTGAGTTGAATCTATCTTCGGCATACCATCCGGAGACCAATGGTTTGGTTGAGCGTACCAATCAATCCATGATTATATACCTTCGACACTTTGTTGCTGAGAACCACGATAACTGGTCCTCCCTCCTACCCTGGGCAGAATTTGCCCTTAACAATTCGCTGGCTGAGGCCACTGGGCAGACACCGTTCGTACTCAATAATGGGCAACACCCTAGGGTACCGGTACCGTTTCCCGCTGCTGCACCTCCTCCTCTTGTGGCCGACTGGGCAACTAATGCCAGAGAGGTTTGGGATCGGACTCAAGAGTCAATCCAAGCAGCTAAGGACCGTATGAAGACGGTGTCCGATCGGTTTCGTCGCCCGGCTCCTGTCTTTTCTCCAGGGGACTTTGTGTGGCTCTCTGCAAAAAACGTGAAACTTAGAGTGAGCTCTGTCAAATTTGCTCCTCGCTTCCTGGGTCCTTATGAGGTTCTTCGACAGGTAAATCCTGTAGTCTACCAATTGAAGTTACCCGTCCATCTTAGGATCCATGACAAATTCCATGTTTCACTGCTAAAGCCGGCAATTTTACCTCACGCTCGTGAAGTGCACTCTCCTGCTTCTGATTCCTCTCGCTCTAGCTATGAGGTACGAGCCATAGTTGGTTCTAAGATGGTTAGAGGGCGCAGGTTCTTCTTGATAGATTGGGAGGGCTACGGCCCGGAACATCGCTCTTGGGAGCCTGAGGAGGCTGTCCATGCTCCCGACTTAGTTGCTGATTACCTGCGTCGCCGGGAGGGGGGCCCTTGAGGGGGAGGTACTGTTACGGTTGCTGCGAGCACTGGAGACTATGTCCAGATTTCTTGCTACTGCACATGTGCGAGCGCTGGAGACTAAGTCCAGATTTCTTGCTACTGCACATGTGCGAGCGCTGGAGACTAAGTCCAGATTTCTTGCTACTGCACATGTGCGAGCGCTGGAGACTAAGTCCAGATTTCTTGCTACTGCACATGTGCGAGCGCTGGAGACTAAGTCCTATCTTGGAGCCATTGCACATGTGCGGGTGACATCATCGCTGACACGAGGTCACATGTCTCTGACACCTTCTATGCCGATTGGTCGCTGGTCATGTGCTTGTGACGCCTTGCTCGGTGATAGGCCAGCATGACGTCACTCTTGTCGTTCTGGCAGCCGATTGGTTCTGGTGTCCTCCATCTTGGATGAGGCACAGAGTCTATATAAGACCCTGACACACGCCGCATGGCGCTCAGTCCTCTTGGTTCATGCATGAGGGTAGACGCCCTGTGCACGTTCCTCTAGGCATTCCTCTGTCTATGCAAGGTGAGCGCTACCGGCAGGGCAGCGTTCTTATACCTTACAGCTTCGGCTGCTGTCCGTATCCTTACCTCTTAGGGGAGCGGACATAGGCAGGTGCCTGAGGCACATGGTCTGGCTGGGCCTTGTGATTCGACTCGTAGGTGGACGTTGCCGCTAGGGTAACGTTCCTTATACTGCGTCTGGCAGTTGTTCGTATCCTCGCACACTAGGGGAGCAAACAGAGGTAGGAGCTTTGTGCGGCTTACGCTGCTGTTCGTCTCTTTTGCACCACTAGAAGAGCGGACCTAGGCAGGTGCCATATCTAGTGGTTCGTGTCCTCGCACACTAGTGGAGCGAACGCAGGTAGGAGCTTTGTGCGGCTTACGCTGCTGTTCGTCTCTTTTGCACCACTAGAAGAGCGGACCTAGGTAGGTGCCATTTCGCACACATTGCCTTTGTCTCTGTGATTATTAACAGAGATCATTCCACACACCCTCCAAGTAAGGGAGGAATTGCTTTACTTACTTATTATATCCTTCTGTGAGTTAACAGAGGTATTGCACTCTGCCATAGTCTGCAGCAGAGTCTTTGCACGGTGGACCCTGACTGTCTGATACTCCTTTAAGTTATTATCAGACAGCCCCCCATAACACTGTGGCTGCTGGGGTCTTAAGACCAGCTCAACACTAGAGTGTCAGAGTGCAGCACCTGTAAGGTGTGTCGGTGCATCAGGTGGCAGTTCTGTGTCAGTGACCAAAGTCTGCAAGAATGGCTGAGAGCACCAGGAGCAAAGCAAAAGAACGGGCCAATGCTATGGCCGGAGCCGAAGAGGTGGAGGACGGTGCTGTGGGCAACAATGATGAGGTTGTCCATGAGTCTTCCAGGAGCCTGACGCCCGATAACAGCTCTGCAGAGGACATCATACAACCTGGCAATTATGTACAAGGCAAGGAGGAGCCCACAAAAGGGTCCTCAAGGATCCAGATGCCAGTCCTCCACCCTGCAGTGGACAGTGAATCACCAGGCTCTGCAGCGGGTCGCACATCCACTGGCTCTGCAGTGTGTCGCAGATCACCACTTGCCAACCCACCGAGCCTGGCAGGCTGGGATGCCCTTCTACAAATGGCTATGGCCCTACTACAGGCTGGAGACCAGGAGGGATACCAAGACCTCATGGCAGAGCGCAAGGCAGAGCGTGAGGCTGCGGAGTGCAAGGCAGAGCATGAGACTGTGGAGTAAGAGGCAGAGTGTGACCACCAGCTGCAGCTAGCTCTGCTCCAGCCCTCATCATCCACCAGTGACCATTGAGATACAAAGCTTCCAAAGGTCCGTGTTGAGGACTTCCCAGTGCTGGAGAAGGATGGAGACTTTGACTCTTTTCTGATGGCCTTTGAACGGACTTGCCTGCAGCACCATCTGGACAAGGACCAGTGGGCCAAGTACCTGACCCCCCATTTAAGGGGTAAGGCCCTGGATATCCTTTTGGACTTGCCTGCTAAGGCAGATCAGGGTTATGACACCATCAAGCGGGCCCTGATCCAACCTTAGTCCGAAGTCATACTGCAAGAAGTTCCAGAGCTTGCAGAAGGGACCAAAGGACACCTGGGCTGACAACCGGCGGGCCCTTAACAGAGCTGCTGACCACTGGACCCAAGGCCTGCAGCTTACCACTGGACCGGAGATCCTGGATTTGTTCATCATAGAACAACTCTTGTGGAACTTCCCTGAGGATCTCCGCCAGTTCATCCGAGACCAGAAGCCAAAGGGGTCCACTGCTACGGCTGCCCTGGCAGATGACTATACCAACAATCGGGCCCCTGAGGCCAAGAGAGTGGCCGCCAGCAGCACCTGGAGAGGGGGTAAGATGAATCCTGCGACTGCCCCACCTGCCCCTAGACTGCAGGGGGTGTCCCCCTCAACTCCCCTTTCCAGGCCAGTGGCAAAACCAAGATGGTGCCACCAGTGCAACCAAACTGGACACTTCAAGGCCATGTGCCCTCAGTGCCCCAAGGCCCCGTCCCCGTCCCAAAGGCCACCCATGGTGATGTGTGTGGGTTGGGGTGGTGGTAAGTCCCTGGACAACTTTCAACCCATCACCGTCGGCCGGTCTATGACCATGGAACTGCGAGACACTACCACTGAGATGACTCTGGTACAGCCTGAGATGGTGTACCCCCAAGACTTGGTACCCGGAAAACCCCTCGCTGTCTCCTGGGTTGGAGGCATTGAACCGGCGCTGCCCGTCGCCAAGGTTTATTTGGATTGGGGCACAGGTCGAGTGGTGAGAGAAGTGGGAATAACTGATAGGATTTCACCAAAAGTGTTACTTGGGACAGATTTGGGGCGGATAACCTCCCAGTTTGAGGCCCCCGAATCTCCAAGGGCTGATCTTTAAGCCAGTACTGACATACCCCCTGGTGATATTGATGTGTTATCTGTACATGATGTAAGGGAGGAGGGAGTGAGCTCTGGGTCTTCTGCTTACACTGACACCACAGATACATACACAGCTGCAGTTGTGACAGGAGGGGAGGGGGTCTGAGAAAGGTGTGACAATGCCTTTACAAGTGATCAACCAGTGAGCTGGGATCTGTTGCCCTCTGGAGGGATAAGCAGAGAGCAGGATACTGCAGGGAGAGAGCCAGTGCGTGAGGTGGGGGCTACCACAGCAAATGTGGGGTCCCCAGAGATTTCACAGCGAGGTTCTGTTGCTGCAGGGGGGGGAACAGGCAGGTGAGATTGGGGCTAGCCAGGAGCGGAAGTGCTCCCAGGTAAGATCTCGGTGCAGGGTTTCCCCCAACCGGGGTGTCAGGAATCCAGGTAGGTCTGCCTGAACCGGCGACTTGGTCAGGAACGGAGGAGAAGCAGGCACGACCCACGGTAACAGCGGCTGTGGCCGCTGTCACCCGCAGTGTGAGTGCCAGAGCCTAAGGGGCCTCCCGGAGGTCCGATAGCGCTTTCCCTTCTGACCAAGTGGCAGTCGAGTCAGGCGGAGGCCAGGACACAGGTCCCAGGGTACTGACCGAAGATGTGACAGTCTCGTCGATTCTGGCCACATCTAGTCAGGGGTTTCAGGCAGCGTTAGAAGCTGACGACAGTCTGAAAGCTCTTAAGGAGCAGGCAGCACAGCCTCCCTCAGACTCGGACCCGGAGCAAGTGGTCTGGGACCAAGGACAACTGTACCGAGTCACGGTCCAGCAGGGTTTCCCAGAGGTGTGGCCCAGGGACCGACAGTTGGTGGTACCCTATCCATTCCAGACGCAGTTGTTGCGGATTGCACATGAGATTCTGATGGCCGGACATCTAGGGATCGCTAAGACCCAGGCCAGGTTAACCCAGCATTTCTACTGGCCAAAGATTGGGGCTGATGTGATTGCCTACTGCCGTTCGTGTGACACCTGTCAGAGAGTGGGGAAGGCGGCGCCATGCCCCAAAGCTCCACTGGTATCTTTGCCCATCATTGATGAGCCTTTCAGGAGGGTGGCTGTGGATCTGATAGGCCCGCTGGCCATCCCCAGCAGCTCCGGGAAACGCTGAATACTGACGGTAGTAGATTATGCCACCCGGTACCTTGAAGCGGTAGCCTTGTCATCCATTCGGGCCGACAAGGTGGCCACCGCATTGCTGGAGATTTTCTCCCAAGTGGGTTTTCCCCAGGAAATGCTCACTGACCGGGGGACCCAATTCATGTCACAGCTGATGGAATCCCTCTGTAAACAAATCCAGGTGCAACATCTGGTGGCCATTCCGTACCATCCACAGACTAATGGCATGTGCGAGTGGTTCAATGGCACCTTAAAGCAGATGCTTAAGATGTTGGTCGACTCTCACGGGCGTGACTGGGAGCGGTATCTCCCACACCTGTTATTTGCTTATTGGGAGGTTCCACAGGCCTCAACGGGATTCTCACCTTTTGAGCTCCTGTACGGGTGACGTGTGCGGGGCCCCCTGGCTCTGGTGAAAGAGGTTTGGGAAGGGGATTTGGCCACCCCTGGAGTGTCGGTCATCGAGTATGTTGTGCGCTTCTGGGACAAAATGCAGGCCTTGACGCAGCTGGTGCACGACAATATGGCTCAAGCCCAGGCCGATCAGAAATGTTGGTACGACCAGAATGCTTTTGAGAGGACCTACCAAGTAGGTCAAAATGTGTGGGTGCTGGTCCCCGTAACACAGGATAAGCATCAGGCAGTCTGGGAAGGCCCTTACCTCGTGTACCAGCAGCTCAACCCTGTAACGTACCTGGTCAGCCTCAACCCTGCCCGTGGAAGGCGGAAGGCCTTCCATGTGAACATGATGAAGGCACATCATGAGCGAGAGGTATGTGCACTCCCCGTATGCAACCTGACCGAAGAGGGAGAGGCGGAAACCCTCTTGGATATGCTCGCCCAGGTTAGGGTGGGTGGATCCAGCGAGGATGTGGAGGTTGGCCACCAGCTTTTGGTGGACCAACGGTCCCAGCTGTGGGCCACCCTACACCCCTTCTGGGAGTTGTTTACCAACCAGCCCGGAAGGACTGAGTTGGCCGTCCATCACGTGGACACGGGGAATCACCCCCCGATCCGGCGTTCAGCATATTGGGTCTCCCTGGAGGTGCAGCAGCACATGCGTCAAGAGATTGACGAGATGCTGAAGCTGAGGGTGATCCAGGCATCCAACAGCGCTTGGGCCTCGCCTGTAGTCCTCGCCCCTAATAAGGACCGAACCACTCGGTTCTGCGTGGACTACAGGGGGCTCAACGCTGTCACGGTCACCAATGCGTACCCAATTCCACGCATAGATGACCTGCTCGATCAGTTGGCCGGGGCTCAGTACCTGACCATCATGGATCTGAGCCGGGGATATTGGCAGATCCCCCTGAGTCACGAGGCCAGGGAACGCTCTGCCTTTATTACCCCATTTGGACTGTACGAGTCCACGGTGATGCCCTTCGGAATGAAGAATGCCCCTGCCACTTTCCAGCGGATGGTGAACACCATGCTTAAGGGACTTGAAGGGTACGCGGCCGCGTACCTGGATGACATCACCATCTTCAGTCCCACCTGGGAGGATCACCTAAAGCATCTAGCACAGGTGCTCGGGCAGATCCACCAGGCAGGTTTGACCATCAAGCCGGGGAAGTGTCAGCTGGGCTTGGGTGAGGTCCTCTACCTTGGTCACCGGGTAGGTGGGGGAGCTCTGAAGCCAGAGCCTGGGAAAGTGGAGGCCATCATGTCCTGGCCCATCCCCAGGACCAAGAAGCAGGTGATGTCCTTCTTGGGGACTGCCGGGTACTATAGGAGGTTTGTTCCACACTATAGTAGCCTGGCAAAGCCCCTGACGGACCTCACCAAGAAGAAGCTGCCCTCTGCAGTCGATTGGACAGTGGACGGCGAGACAGCCTTCTGGGCCCTAAAGGGTGCCCTGTCTAGCTCAACAGTACTACAGGCAGCCGACTTCACGTGGCTGTTTGTAGTACAATCCAACACTAGAGACTTCGGCCTTGGTGCGGTGCTTAGAAAGATGGACTCTGCGAGCCAAGAGCACCCAGTATTGTATCTGAGCAGGAAGCTGTTGCCGAGGGAGGTGGCCTACTCCACGTTGGAAAAGGAATGCTTAGCCATAGTGTGGGCTCTACAGCATCTGCAACCCTACCTATACGGGCGCCGCTTCATCATGGAGACAGACCACAATCCCCTCAGCTGGTTACACACAGTCTCCGGGACGAATGGGAGGTTGTTGCGATGGAGCCTTGCACTCCAGCAGTACAACTTCACCATTCGCCACAAGAAGGGCCGGGATCATGGTAACGTAGATGGGCTGTCTCGACAAGGAGAGGTCGCGGACGGGCGCACAGGGGAACACCAGAATGTGCTGCCCCCTAGCACCCTCTAAAGGAGGGAGGTGTGAGGAAATAGGGATATATTCTGATATATTAAGTCATATTCCTATAGCCGCCATCTTGTCAAGGTATGACCATGGTATCTCGTTGTGTGTGACTGCACCTTGAGGCTTAAGAATGCTTCAATCAGTATGCTAATTAACTTGAGGAAATTAGATGAGCTAGTTAGGCCTGAAAACAGTAAGGGAATTCCCAGCCAGGATGATGTCATGATGAAGGGCCATATGAGCCCGAGACAGAACAGATAAAAGTAGGTGCAGGAATCTGCACATGGTCTTTACTCGGGGGTCATGTGTACGATACACATGTGAGGAAGTCCATGAAACCCTGGTCGAACGGCGCCCCCTGTAGCCAGACGCATAAGGTAACTGCTTGATCTGACTGTCTGTAACCACATCTTATTTGTAAATTAATTTTGACATATATCTATATATTCTGTAAATTCCTTATTGTATATATTGTAGTCTCTAGTGTGCCCTGTAGCGGGGTGGGGGTCCCCCAAGACTACAAAGACGCTGTGACTCAAATAGTCCGATCTAAACAGCTTTATTGTCCTTGCTGTACATGTAAATTTATCCGGAACACAGCCGGGTTAGGCATCGTCCATACGGGTCCCCATCACACAGGCACCCCTTGCCGTAGGAGACGGTCTTACGATGCCCCGTTCGGCTGTTCCAGAAGGGTCCACAAACTTATAAGCGCTCCACGCCGGCCTGGAGCTTTTCCAGGCTTCCGGCTCTGCAGCTTACAGAGCAGACTCTATTACAAGTTCATAGTGGAAGTTAACCACTTTCCTTACTCTCTGGCCCCTGCCAGCAGACAGCTCTAGCTGAGGTTCCCTCACGGCCCCAGGGCCCTCTGCAGACCACTGGGTCTGGGTCTCCTCCAGGACAGGCTCGGCCTTGCAGCCCTCGTCTGGCTGCACTCACCTCAGTCTTAATAACGGAGTCCTGTGCTCAGCCTCCACACAAGTTGCTCCATGCAGAGCTCTCGGCTATGCTCTCACTCTCTCCCAGCACACACGCTGGAAGTCTAGAGCTAGTCTCTATCTAGACTGCCCTAGACACACTCCACCCAGGTTCTGAGACTGGATTGCTTTAACCCCTCGAGCCACACCCACAGGTGGAGGTCTGTGAATCTCAGCCCTGCAGAGCACCTTGGGATTATTAAAGGGAACCTGACCCTTATGTGTAGCAAGAAGCCTTTGTGGACTACAAGTCCCATAGCAACCTTTTTCGTCTAGATATCGCAGATACCTTCTCCACTGTGACATATAGCGACCATTTACCACGTTGTTGGTCGCTACGTCACATATCCCCCCCTCTGTTCAAACTTGTAGGGTTGAACACTCGATACCCTACAGGGGCCCGGAGACAGGGCATCCAGGCCACAGTGCGCTAACAGGCAAGAGGGCCCTTCAGGACCCCCTCGAGCTTCTGGTCTCGCCGGACCGTCTGTCACCAAACCCTGCGCAGGAAACCCACTATTCAGACACGGTCCCCGGCCAGACCCATCCCACCAAGGCTGTCGCCCAAGGCCAGTGCAAGAGGGAGATTCTCCCTTAGTTGGCACCATCGTCCTGTCAGTCCCTGAGCTAACCTGACCACTAGGGGCCTCACTATCGAGGGGCCTCTGCGTGTAGATGATAGAAGAGACGCCATAACTAGGACCTCCGCATGAGCCGTTCACAGATCTCTCATAGGCTCTTCTTCCCGGGCATCTTCGTCTGGGTCTCGGATAGCGTACTTTCTTGTCAGCGTCTTTGGCTAATGATGCAGCACTCCTTTCATTCAGTCCTTCGGATTGTGTCTCGCAGGACGGAGACCCTTCAGAGTCCGTACTATAGCCTGACAAATATCCGGGTCCTCTGTGACTCCGGCTCATTTTATCAACAGACTTTCTTCCGCCCTCTGAGGTAACCCGTTCATCGAGCGGGCTACCTTTCTCTTCTGGGCCATAGCCCCTATATGGTCGCCATCCCACACCAACTTGGCGGATTTGGTTCGCAATTCTCTGTCTTTCTAAATTCAACTGTTGTAAGTCATCCAAGTACCCCAGGCGGTATTCTAGGAGGACTCGCATATCTGCAACACACTCTGTCGTTCCCGCAATGGCACCGGGAACCATGCCGACTTCACAGGGTATCCTGGTTTTATTATGAATATCAATTCTTACTCTCGTCACGCCGGTCTTATCAACCATCTCCTGCATGGCTCTTCCATGTCGTCCAATAAGCCTCATAACCATCTCTTTGGGCACTTGAATGCTCTCTTCAACAAACTCCAATAACCATCGAGCTGTCTTCACCGCTTCTGCAGTTTTTCCATAGATACGGAAGGTTCCGCTGTCTTTTTCGAAGTGTACAGCTGTAACCCCTGGAACCTCCCTGGCTTGCTTAACCAATGTTGTCTTCACAACCACCACCTCGTGAAACCCTGTGGTCAGCTGCACCAAGTGTCTGGCGTCTGCATCCTTCCTGGCAGTGATGAGCCACTTCATACGAAGACACCGGAGGTGCAAGTCACTTAGGATGGCCACTCGCTTCTTTGTGACGTCACTAAAAGAGCACACCACCAACCGATTAGTCTCTGTGGCAAAGTACACTTTACAGGCCCCTACTGCCTTCTGGAATCTCTCATGCACCTTCTCACTGGCACAGGCTTCCCTTAAGTCTTCCGGCACGTCTATCCAGCACTTGAAGACTGGTTTGCTTCCTTCACTGTTAAGGACACTAGACTGGTCCTGAGGTCTCTTGTCTTCCTCCATATTCTTGGTCTTACCCACTGAGTCAGTCAGGTTCTCAGCTCCTGATGAGACCTTACGTCCGATTTTCACCTCTTCCTCAGAGGCTCTTTCCATTTTTTCAGCACCAGCCGTGTCTTGGGACTTCACTGCATTCCCTCCTACTTCCTCTTGGGTCTCTGCAGTGTCACCCTCGGCCAGGGTATCACGCCCTTCAGCACGGTACTCTGTTCTTCCCAGAATCTTGGCACCATTTTCAACATTCAACACCTCACCACTGGGTAGCTTACCGGTCCGCTCACCAGGACCTTTAGGATTTGTGCTCCGTCAACACTGTCTAGGTTTACTTCTCCTAGATTACTCTGTAGTATGTCATCTCCTACAGCGCCTTCATCCGACAGACCACCAGATTCATGCTTGGAAATTATAGAAGACACCGCCATTACTCCTTTGGTCGGTTCTTTCCCTGCAATTTCACCCTGCTGAATTCCGTCGTTACAATGTGTCAGTTCCAGCACAGACACATCTTTCTTTTGCATGATTTTGCTGTCCGACTCTACATTAGCGGTTGCTATCGGCAACGTGCCTTTCTCAACTTTCTCTGCACACTCAGATTCTGGAAGGGAATCCGCACGGTGGGCAGACATACACGACACTGTCTCTACCTGGTCCTTATTTTCTGAGGTTGTAGCTTGCTTCGCCTTTCTGCGCCTGTTGCGCCTTCGGCGACTGGAGGAGGATTTCCCCTCTTTGCTCATCAGTCTGTCACTGTACTCATTTGTCCCTTTAGTAACATCAGTGTCTATTCTGGAGTCATCGTCACTCCCCCTGGTGTTCTGGACTACCACGTCCCCACTTAACCAGGTGTCGGACCCTTTGTCTGGAGCTCTCCCGTTTTCAACGGTCACACTACCATTGGTTACTTTAACGGTCATGTCGCTAAGTTGGGCATGTCCCCCATTATCTTTGGTCACCCCTAACTCAGGACTGTCCTTACGTGGAGGTACCTCCTCCTCAGTGTACCTCAATGTCCCACCGGGAACCTGTATAACCTCTTGCGGAAAAGAGGCTTCCGTAGACGGGAGCCGACTTATTCCTGTGCAATCGGTCCTGGCCTCTGTCTTCCACAAGTCCCGAAAGAACTCAAAGTCCTGTCTTAAGACAACCGGATATAGCAGATCCGGAGCTACACCCACATCAGGGCGCCCCATACGTTTGGCCGTCTGAATCATCACCCTGGCCAGAGGATATTCCTTAGTGGTCCCATGCACACAACGTCCTTCTATTGTCCTACCCACCATAAAATGGAGATCGTACATGGGTCTCACTAAGGTCAACCGGCTCCCCGGGTCTAACAGACCAGACACACTTAGCCCATTCAAGTTAACGGAGCACTTCTGTGGCCTCACATCGGATGGATATCCTATACCGCAGGTAGGACATAGGTAAGGCGAATCCCATGGCCTCTTGCTATAGTCCCTCTGTTCGGATTTTGAATGCTCCACCCCCTTGTGGATCACCACCGCTTTCTGGGGTCCCGCCCCCTGTTGGGTAACTACCCCGTTCCGGGCCTCCGCCCCCTTTTGGGCAACCACCCCTTTTTGGGACTCCACCCCCTTTTTGGCAACCACTCCTTTTTGGGACTCCGCCCCCTTTTGGGGTTTCCATGCAATGTCCTTAGCCCCCAGTTCACACTGTTCGCTCTTATCTCCCTGGGCACCCAGTGTCCATACTGGCCCCCGAAGGGAACGCTCAAACTGGTTCAGGGCTGCGACATCGCTACACTCTGACAGCTGCTGCTGTTCCACAATGTCCGCAGGGACTATTCCCTCTTTTTGGCTTTCAGCCCCCACTGCTGTCGCTGGACCTCCTGGCCCATGCTGTTGGTGCTGCTGACTCTGTAGCAGCTGGTTCAGGAGCTCCTCCATGCTGCAACGAGAAGAGGAACAGGAGGGGCGCTCCAATGGGTAATACCCGGTGGTCAAAGACAGGGGGGGGGGTTAGAGAACCACTAACCTTTCCGGGTTCTACCGCCCGTACAACCAGGGTCTCCAGCCTGTGGTGTATCACTGCTCACCAAGCAGGGCCTCGCAATTCCGGCTGGCCTGGAACCTCCAGTCACTGGTCTCTCGCCACTGCAGACCCACTGATTCACCGCCAGCAGCTGGAGCACGCTGTCCCTGTTTGTGGACCCGCCGATCCACTGCCAGCTGCTTGAGTGCGCAGATATATTTCGTGGACCCGCCGATCCACCGCAAACCGCTTCAAAACATTTTCGTGGACCCGCCGATCCACAGCAAGCAGTACGTATCCACAGGAATATGTCCTATGCCGTTGCCCCTAGCAACCAGGCTGCATGCCCGCATTCTCCACCATAATGTAGCGGGGTGGGGGTCCCCCAAGACTACAAAGACGCCGTGACTCAAATAGTCCGATCCAAACAGCTTTATTGTCCTTGCTGTACATGTAAATTTATCCGGAACACAGCCGGGTTATGCACCGTCCATACGGGTCCCCGTCACACAGGCACCCCTTGCCGTAGGAGACGGTCTTACGATGCCCCGTTCGGCTGTTCCAGGAGGGCCCACAAACTTATAAGCGCTCCACGCCGGCCTGGAGCTTTTCCAGGCTTCCGGCTCTGCAGCTTACAGAGCAGACTCTATTAAAAGTTCATAGTGGAAGTTAACCACTTTCCTTACTCTCTGGCCCCTGCCAGCAGACACCTCTAGCTGAGGTTCCCTCGCGGCCCCAGGGCCCTCTGCAGACCACTGGGTCTGGGTCTCCTCCAGGAGAGGCTCGGCCTTGCAGCCCTCGTCTGGCTGCACTCACCTCAGTCTTAATAACGGAGTCCTGTGCTCAGCCTCCACACAAGTTGCTCCATGCAGAGCTCTCGGCTATGCTCTCACTCTCTCCCAGCACACACGCTGGAAGTCTAGAGATAGTCTCTATCTAGACTGCCCTAGACACACTCCACCCAGGTTCTGAGACTGGATTGCTTTAACCCCTCGAGCCACACCCACAGGTGGAGGTCTGTGAATCTCAGCCCTGCAGAGCACCTTGGGATTATTAAAGGGAACCTGACCCTTATGTGTAGCAAGAAGCCTTTGTGGACTACAAGTCCCATAGCAACCTTTTTCGTCTAGATATCGCAGATACCTTCTCCACTGTGACATATAGCGACCATTTACCACGTTGGTGGTCGCTACGTCACAGCCCTTACGGCTATTAAAACATATATAATTTAATCTTGGGCTGTTCTGTTATCTTGATCCTGAATTCCACGTCTGTGTGCTCAGCGTAATAGTTATCATAATCGATTGGTGGCAGAGAGTTTATGCCAAGGATCATTGTGGGGCGACCCGTGAGATCAGGGGCGGATTAGATATATTCCGCTGCAGGAGTCGGGGGAATATATACCTTACTCTCACCGGGAACCCTTCAATAATCGGCATAGTAGAATAGCGGCCTCCTTGCTTATTGTCGGGCAATTCCATAATTGGCCTGACTATAAGAGGGGCGCTAGAGAGCAAGTCACGTGCTCTGTGAGGTGGAAAAGGGGGGTATAACTTCCACTCCTTCCCCCTGTTCATGACAGGCTCCCTTGAATTTTTCAACCTTTTCCCACATTTCAGGCTTCAAACATAAAGATAAAAATGTTAATGTTATGGTGAAGAATCAACAACAAGTGGGACACAATTGTGAAAGTGAACGAAATTTATTGCTTATTTTAAACTTTTTGAAAAAATAAATAACTGAAAAGTGGGGCATGCAATATTATTCGTCCCCTTTAAGTTAATACTTTGTAGCGCCACCTTATTCTGCGATTACAGCTGCAAGTTGCTTGGGGTATGTTTCTATCAGTTTTACACATCGAGAGACTGAAATTCTTACCCATTCTTCCTTTGCAAATAGCTCGAGCTGAGTGAGGTTGGATGAAGAGCATTTGTGAACAGCAGTTTTCAGCTCTTTTCACAGATTCTCGATTGTATTCAGGTCTGGGCTTTGACTTAGGGGCACTTTGCACACTGCGACATCGCAGGTGCGATGTCGGTGGGGTCAAATTGAAAATGACGCACTTCCGGCATCGCATGCGACATCGCAGTGTGTAAAGACTGGATGATACGATTAACGAGCGCAAAAGCGTCGTAATCGTATCATCGGTACAGCGTCGGCGTAATCCATAATTACGCTGACGCAATGGTCCGATGTTGTTCCTCGCTCCTGCAGCAGCACACATCGCTGTGTGTGAAGTCGCAGGAGCGAGGAACGTCTCCTACCGGCCTCACTGCGGCTTCCGTAGGATATGCGGAAGGAAGGAGGTGGGCAGGATGTTTACATCCTGCTCATCTCCGCCCCTCCGCTCTGATTGGCCGCCTGCCGTGTGACGTCGCAGTGACGCCGCACGACCCGCCCCCTTAACAAGGAGGCGGGTCGCCGGCCACAGGGACGTCGTACGGCAGGTGAGTGTGTGTGTGAAGCTGGCGTAGCGATAACTTTCGCTACGCCAGCTATCACCACATATCGCTGCTGCGACGGGGGCGGGCACTATCGCACTCGGCATCGCAGCATCGGCCTGCGATGTCTTAGTGTGCAAAGCCCGCCTTAGCCATTCTAACACCTAGATACGTTTATTTGTTAACCATTCCATTGTAGATTTTGTTTTATGTTTGAGATCATTGACTTGTTGGAAGACAAATCTTCGTCCCAGTCTCAGGTCTTTTGCAGACTCCAACAGGTTTTCTTCAAGAATGGTCCTGTATTTGGCTCCATCCATCTTCCCATCAATTTTATCCATCTTCCCTGTCCCTGCTGAAGAAAAGCAGGCCCAAACCATGATGCTGCCACCACCATGTTTGACAGTACTTTTACGCCAAACATATCGTTTGTCATTGTGCCCAAATAGTTTGATTTTGGTTTCATCTGACAGAGCACCTTGTTCTACATGTTTGGTGTAGTGGCTTGTGGCAAACTTTAAACAACACTTTTTATGGATATCTTTGAGAAAAAGCCTTCTCCTTGCCACTCTTCCATAAAGGCCAGATTTGTGCAGTGTACGGCTGATTGTTGTCCTATGGACAGACTCTCCACCTCAGCTGTAGATCTCTGCAGTTCATCCGGAGTGATCATAGGTCTCTTGGCTGCATCTCTGATCAGTCTTCTCTATGTTTGAGATGAAAGTTTGGATGGACGGTCTTGGTAGATTTGCAGTGGTATGATACTCCTTCCATTTTAATATGATCGCTTGCACAGTGCTCCTTGGGATGTTTAAAGTTTTGGAAATCTTTTTGTAACCAAATCTGGGGTTTAAAATTCTCCACAACAGGATCACGGACCTGCCTCTTTTGTTCTTTGGTCTTCATGTTGCTGTCTGTGCTTTAAACAGAACATTGAGACTATCACAGAGCAGGTGAATTTAAACGGAGACTTGATTACACACAGGTGGCTTATATTTATCATCATAAGTCATTTAGGACAACATTGGATCATTCAGTGATCCTCAATGAACTTCTGGAGTGAGTTTGCTGCACTGAAAGTAAAGGGGATGAATAATATTGAACGCCCCACTTTCCAGTTATTTACTTTTTAAAAAAGTTTAAAAAAAGTAATACATTTCGTTCAACTTCACAATTGTTTCCCACTTGTTGTTGATTCTTCACCATAACATTACATTTTTTATCTTTGTTTGAAGCCTGAAATGTGGGAAAATGTTGAAAACTTCAAGGGAGCCGAATACTTTCGCAAGGCACTGTATAAGAGCCCAGGCCACTGTGTAAAACATAAAAAATACTTTATAATACTCACTTGATGGTCGCGCTGTGGTAAATTCTAGTCAGATGGGTGTCTCCGTTGTCTGGTGCTAGCTCTTTTGGCCATCTTTGTTGTCCTTCTGTAGCCGCGGTGCATGATGTGTGACGCCCTGGCCTATCAAGTCGTCACAGGGTATTGTACAATCTGCCCTTCTGCACGGTATCTACCCTCCTTGGTTATGGATCCTGGTCCTTTGGTGTTGCTAACAACTTGGCCAATCAAAATCCTAGGAATACTTCCCACTTGAACCTACCAGACACACCGTTGGGGGGCCTGAAGGGAATAGGGCCGCCCACATGGGGGGTTGGTGAGGAGAAAGTGAGGACAGTGACAGTTGACAGTTGAGAGTGGAGAGTGAAGAAGAGAGGAGGTGATGTGGCTTTCGTGAGGAGAGGCCACGGAGGAGAGCTCCTGTATACTAGGTGGCAGACGTTGGTCTGGGCCTGGTAGGAGCTGGAACCCGGTCGCAGGGGAGAGTGTCAAGGGGCACGGACTGCTAAGGAAGGCAGCCGGCGGCCTTGAGCTATCACCGGGCAGGAACCAGGGCACGACGGGGTACGTGGACCCCAGGCCGGATAGTAACTTCACGTGTTTCGGTAATTTACCCGACCGGGGTGAAGATTTCAAGTGTCATCCCCAATCTGCTCCAAAATCGGGGTACTAGCGCACCAAAGTAATCCTACGCGTGAACCCTGAGAGCAAGCTCACTCTGTTAGCCATACGGGTGAGCGGGACCCAGAGAATTTCATGCGGGTCCAATCAAGACTAATGTGCCAGGTACAGGGCCACAGACCAACAACAACACCAAGGGCACGGATCCAGGCATGCTCCCCACAAGCTACAGTGGTGCTCAGAACTCTGGTTTACACGCTGTCGGTGTGGATATTCTGGGACTGAGTGAGCACATTGGAAACCCCTGTTCCTATCCCCCAATGGCGCCCAAACACCATCCATCATCACCGTGCTCTGGGACACAAACCCCCTACCAATGGAGGGGTTAAACATAAAGCTGCCACACCATCATCACCGGGCTCCCCAATGGCAGCGGTGGTCCCTCACATTACCACGCACCATGGGTGGGGTCACGAACTTTCCAAAAAATCCCTGTACATATCTCCCCCCCTTCTTTCAATCGAGTGGCCGCGCAACCTCCGGGTCCGGAGACCCCTCAAGCCACCACGGATCCGAATCCGAGCAGCGGCAGCAGCCCGGCTGCTCGCACAGGGGTGGTACAGATACGTCCTACGTCATCCACACTCGCTGGCACTGAGGTCCTGCACAGGAGCACTTTGATCTGCCCTGAGCAGGACAGATCAAAGTATTGTAGTGCGCCTGCGCGGGACCGGTGTGTGTGTATGACGTAGGATGCGTCATACACCGCGGCTACAAAAGGAGGACAAAAATGGCTGAAGGAGGAGGCACCAACACCGGAGAACAGAGATGCCCATCTGACTAGAATCCACTGCAGCACAACCGTTAGGTGAGTATTATGAAATGTTTTTTATGTTTTACACAGTGGCCTGGGCTCTTATATACAGCATGTTAGAATTCTGTATATAAGAGCCCATTGGTGGTGGCCACTGCTTATAGGCCAAAAAACTGGTGACAGGTTCCCTTTAAGCATCCACTTGCACGTAAGGAGGGTTTTTCCATCTTTGAGCAATATTACAAAAATATTGCTTGAG
Organism: Anomaloglossus baeobatrachus; assembly: GCF_048569485.1. Classification (NCBI taxonomy): domain Eukaryota; kingdom Metazoa; phylum Chordata; class Amphibia; order Anura; family Aromobatidae; genus Anomaloglossus; species Anomaloglossus baeobatrachus. Next base: position 371,797,163 of record NC_134354.1, on the reverse strand, counting down.
CTAGGTGTCTGATTGTTCTTCATAGTTTTGGAAGAGGAAGCTTTACTTTGTGTACAACGTAAACTTACTTGTGCGGTGAATTGGGAACTTATGAAATGCGCAACACTATGGGCAACACAGCCAGTTTAATTCTGAGACAGTTGTGACACCTGAAGTCTTTTTTATCTGTATTTTTAACAGCTAGATCATTTAGGCAGTGTCCAAGCTAACCAAATTGGTAATAATACCAAAAATCATTGAATTTTAAATACTCTTCAACACTGAAATTGGAACACCATGATAGATAATGGAATTATGAAAATTAAACAATGGATATACATGTTAATGATATGCAAATTATGAAATAATGGAAATCAAATTTTGAAAACATTTTTATTTATCTTTATTAAATTTGCGTGCTACACATATAAATACAAGCACTTACATGCTTTAGCATGCTATACATGAAGTAATTAATGGTTATTTCAGGAATACTCTGCCATGATGAATGCAGTTGGGTGTGCAAATCATCAAGATCTTCTGCTGGCAGCTCCTTTTACAATTGTTGATTAATAACGTCTTAGATGCATTTGATGGGACACAAGTCCAGAAACCCTGCAATGCATAGTTTCAAGTTTAAGCTGTGCAGTCTGATCACAGTACCACAAGAAACGTACATGTTTTGATAAAATGGTTACTAGGACACTTTGGAGAAATGGCCATAATAATTATTCCATGACCAAATCAATGTAAGATAGAGCTGTTAGTGTATCTGGCATGAAAACCAGAGGGTCCAGCTATATTATGCAACCCCATACCTTAATGCTGGGAGTAGGATGATGTGACGTTATTGCTTATAAAATATTACTGTTCTTTACAAATGTTTTAATAAAGAATAGTGTTGAGCGAGTATGCTTGTCACTACTCGTTACTCGCACGAGTATCACTGTACTCGGGCTACTCGGCGGGGACCGAGTAATCTCGCGATACTCGTGCTGTACTCGTGGTCTTCATCCCTGCATGTTGGCGCTCTTTTGAGAGCCAGCTCTCATGCAGAGATTGGCTGGCAGACCACTGCAATGCCACAGCCCTGTTAGTTGTGGAATTGCAGTGATTGGCCGGCCTGCACAGCGTGACCGAGCCTTTATACCGGCCGGCGCGCTGTGCTCTGCACACAGCCATCCAGACAGTCAGTGCAGGGAGAGTGTTGCTGCTTCAGGGAAAGGTTTGCGGCCCTTTATAGTTATTTCTGTAGCAGGGCTGCAAACAGTGTGACCAGAAGTCCTTCTCAGGACTATTGTAGTTGTATACAGGCAGGAAGGGTATAGCCAGGTCGAAGTACAGGAGCAGAGTCCTTCTCAGGACTATTGTTGCTGTATACAGGCAGGACAGGCAGGGAATAGCCAGGTCGGAATACAGGCTAGTGACGAGAAGAGTCCTTCTCAGGACTATTGTAGCTGTATACAGGCAGGCAGGGTATATAGCCATTCCTAGTGGTGACCGTATACCAGCCCTGATAGTGTCAGACTTCTCAGTAATTGTCGCTCCTAAAAACCTGTTAGGTTCTTAGTGCGTCCGTACGTGCATTTAAAAACCGCACGTGTGTGCCTGTCGGTGGCAGCGTACAGGTGCACTTGTGTGCGTGTTGTACAAACTAGTACATAACGCACAAGTCTAGTGAATAATACACGTCAGTCAGCAGTGTCTGATAGTGTCAAACTTCTCAGTAATTGTCGCTTCTAAAAACCTGTTAGGTTCTTAGTGCGTCCGTGCTTGCATTTAAAAACCGCACGTGTGTGCCTGTCGGTGGCAGCGTACAGGTGCACGTTTTGCACAAACTAGTATATAACGCACAAGTCTAGTGAATAATACACGTCAGTCAGCAGTGGCTGATAGTGTCAGACTTCTCAGTAATTGTCGCTCCTAAAAACCTGTTAGGTTCTTAGTGCGTCCGTGCTTGCATTTAAAAACCGCACGTGTGTGCCTGTCGGTGGCAGCGTACAGGTGCACTTGTGTGCGTTTTGCACAAACTAGTATATAACGCACAAGTCTAGTGAATAATACACGTCAGTCAGCAGCGGCTGATAGTGTCAGACTTCTCAGTAATTGTCGCTCCTAAAAACCTGTTAGGTTCTTAGTGCGTCCGTGCTTGCATTTAAAAACCGCACGTGTATGCCTGTCGGTAGCAGCATACAGGTGCACGTTTTGCACAAACTAGTATATAACGCACAAGTCTAGTGAATAATACACGTCAGTCAGCAGTGGCTGATAGTGTCAGACTTCTCAGTAATTGTCGCTCCTAAAAACCTGTTAGGTTCTTAGTGCGTCCGTGCTTGCATTTAAAAACCGCACGTGTGTGCCTGTCGGTGGCAGCGTACAGGTGCACTTGTGTGCGTTTTGCACAAACTAGTATATAACGCACAAGTCTAGTGAATAATACACGTCAGTCAGCAGTGTCTGATAGTGTCAAACTTCTCAGTAATTGTTGCTCCTAATTACCTGTTAGGTTCTTAGTGCGTCCGTGCTTGCATTTAAAAACCGCACGTGTGTGCCTGTTGGTGGCAGCGTACAGGTGCACTTGTGTTCGTTTTGCACAAACTAGTATATAACGCATAAGTCTAGTGAATAATACACGTCAGTCAGCAGTGGCTGATAGTGTCAAACTTCTCAGTAATTGTTGCTCCTAAAAACCTGTTAGGTTCTTAGTGCGTCCGTGCTTGCATTTAAAAACCGCACGTGTGTGCCTGTCGGTGGCAGCGTACAGGTGCACGTTTTGCACAAACTAGTATATAACGCACAAGTCTAGTGAATAATACACGTCAGTCAGCAGTGGCTGATAGTGTCAAACTTCTCAGTAATTGTCGCTCCTAAAAACCGTTTAGGCTCTTAGTGCGTCCGTGCTTGCATTTAAAAAACGCACGTGTGTGCCTGTCGGTGGCAGCGTACAGGTGCACGTTTTGCACAAACTAGTATATAACGCACAAGTCTAGTGAATAATACACGTCAGTCAGCAGTGTCTGATAGTGTCAAACTTCTCAGTAATTGTCGCTCCTAAAAACCGTTTAGGTTCTTAGTGCGTCCGTGCTTGCATTTAAAAAACGCACGTGTGTGCCTGTCGGTGGCAGCGTACAGGTGCACGTTTTGCACAAACTAGTATATAACGCACAAGTCTAGTGAATAATACACGTCAGTCAGCAGTGTCTGATAGTGTCAAACTTCTCAGTAATTGTCGCTCCTAAAAACCTGTTAGGTTCTTAGTGCGTCCATGCTTGCATTTAAAAACCGCACGTGTGTGCCTGTCGGTGGCAGCGTACAGGTGCACGTTTTGCACAAAATAGTATATAACGCACAAGTATAGTGAATAATACACGTCAGTCAGCAGTGTCTGATAGTGTCAAACTTCTCAGTAATTGTCGCTCCTAAAAACCTGTTAGGTTCTTAGTCCGTCCGTGCTTGCATTTAAAAACCGCACGTGTGTGCCTGTCAGTGGCAGCGTACAGGTGCACGTTTTGCACAAACTAGTATATAATGCACAAGTCTAGTGAATAATACACGTCAGTCAGCAGTGTCTGATAGTGTCAAACTTCTCAGTAATTGTCGCTCCTAAAAACCTGTTAGGTTCTTAGTGCGTCCGTGCTTGCATTTAAAAACCGCACATGTGTGCCTGTCGGTGGCAGCATACAGGTGCACGTTTTGCACAAACTAGTATATAACGCACAAGTATAGGGAATAATACACGTCAGTCAGCAGTGTCTGATAGTGTCAAACTTCTCAGTAATTGTCGCTCCTAAAAACCTGTTAGGTTCTTAGTGCGTCTGTGCTTGCATTTAAAAACCGCACATGTGTGCCTGTCGGTGGTAGCGTACAGGTGCACTTGTGTGCGTTTTGCACAAACTAGTATATAACGCATAAGTCTAGTGAATAATACACGTCAGTCAGCAGTGTCTGATAGTGTCAAACTTCTCAGTAATTGTCGCTCCTAAAAACCTGTTAGGTTCTTAGTGCGTCCGTGCTTGCATTTAAAAACCGCACGTGTGTGCCTGTCGGTGGCAGCGTACAGGTGCACGTTTTGCACAAACTAGTATATAACGCACAAGTCTAGTGAATAATACACGTCAGTCAGCAGTGTCTGATAGTGTCAAACTTCTCAGTAATTGTTGCTCCTAAAAACCTGTTAGGTTCTTAGTCCGTCCGTGCTTGCATTTAAAAACCGCACGTGTGTGCCTGTCGGTGGCAGCGTACAGGTGCACTTGTGTGCGTTTTGTACAAACTTGGATATAACGCACAAGTCTAGTGAATACACGTCAGCACATCATTGCAAAATGCGCAATGGCGTTGGCAACGAACAAGGAAGTGAACGTGATGGTGGTGCAGGCAGAGGCCGAAGTCGTGGGCAAGCTCTAATTTCGCCACAACAAAGGGCCACATCTACTCGCTCGCACATCCTGTCCCAAATTCTTGGGGACCGCAGCAGTACACCACTCTTGAACCAAGACCAGTGTCAACAGCTTGTTAGTTGGATAGCGGATAATGCTTCCAGTCAGATTGGCACCACCACAAACACTCTGTCTTCCACACGGTCAAGTGTCAGTAGCCGTGATACTGCACCGCACATTTCAGAACCTGATCCTCCTTCCTACCACCAGGCCGAGTACACGTCCACGGACATTACTGATCCCACACTTGGACACTCGGAAGAGCTGTTCACGTTTCCATTCGCACATTCTGGCCTCTCGACAGCTCCTGTTGAAGTGGGTAATGAGGAGATCGTATGTACAGATGCCCAAATATTTGAGCAGCCACATTTTCACGAAGTTGGCAACGTGTCTCAACAAGGGGTGGACGATGATGAGACACAATTGTCAGGAAGTCAGGAGGAGGAGCAGGGTGCAGAAGAGGAAGACGACGTGGTGGATGATCCAGTAACTGACCCAACCTGGCAGGAGGATATGCAGAGCGAGGACAGCAGTGCACAGGGGGAGGGAGGCATAGCATCCCAACAGGCAGTAAGAAGCAGGGTGGTGGCCCCAGGCAGAAGTCAGGCAACCGTTCCCCGGAACAACAACACGACACAAGGTGCCTGTACAAATGTTAGGTCTTCCCGAGTCTGGCAGTTTTTTAAATTGGCTCCAGATGATTCTAAAAAGGCCATTTGCAACACCTGCCATGCCAGCATCAGCAGGGGTATCAAAACTAGCAGCCTGACCACCACCAGCATGATCAGGCACATGTCAGCCAAGGACCCGACTTTGTGGGATGTACAACAGAGTCGACGAGCAGTGCTTGCTGATGTCACTGCTACGTCTTCGCTTGTTGTGCATGCGAGCCAATCCCCTGTCCATGCTGCCTGCGAACAAGCCTCCTCCGGCCCTGCACCTGCAGTTGCCTACGCAGAAATAACACCATCATCAAGCACTTCCTTGTCCCAGCGCAGGGTTCAGTTATCCATTCAGCAAACTTTTGAACGCAGGCGCAAATACACTGCCAACGCCCCACATGCCACAGTTCTAAATGCTAACATTTCGCGACTGCTTGCGCTGGAAATGTTGCCTTTTAGGCTGGTGGAGACAGAAGCATTCCGCGACCTGATGGCGGCAGCTGTCCCACGTTACTCGGTCCCCAGCCGCCACTATTTCTCCCGGTGTGCCGTCCCCGCATTGCATAACCATGTGTCACAAAACATCACACGTGCCCTGAACAACGCTGTTTCAGCCAAAGTCCACCTAACCACAAACACGTGGACAAGTGCTTGTGGTCAAGGCCGCTACATCTCGTTGACGGCACACTGGGTTAATATTGTGGAAGCTGGGACCCAGTCTGAGCGAGGGACGGAACACGTCCTTCCCACACCAAGGTTTGCAGGCCCTACCTCAGTCAGGGTTTCACCCACACTCTACAGCTCCGGAATGTCATGCTCCTCAGCCTCCTCCCCCTCCTGCGCATCCTCATCCACTTTACCCTCCACACCAGTCCCAAGCTAGAAGCACTGCAGCACTGCCTCGGCAAAGCGGCAACAGGCTGTGCTGAAGCTAATCTGCATAGGTAACAAACCCCACAATGCAGAAGAGGTGTGGACAGCTCTGAAACAGCAGGCAGATCACTGGCTCACACCTCTGAACCTAAAGCCAGGAAAGGTCGTGTGTGACAATGGCCGGAACCTGGTGGCGACTTTGAGGCGAGGCCAACTGACACAGGTTCCATGCGTGGCCCATGTGCTCAACCTCGTGGTTCAGCGGTTTCTAAAGTCATACCCAGAGCTGTCTGATCTGCTGGTAAAAGTTCGCCACCTGTCTGCACATTTTCGAAAGTCACCTACTGCTTCAGCCGGCCTTGCCGGCTTTCAGCGCCGTTTGCATCTTCCGGCTCACAGACTGGTGTGTGATGTCCCCACGCGTTGGAATTCAACTCTGCACATGTTTGTCAGGATATATGAGCAGATGAGGGCAGTTGTTGACTACCTGCATCACCTAAGCTGTCGGGAAATGGGTCAAACTCCACACATAACACCTGAGGACTGGAGATGGATGTCCGACCTATGTACCATCCTCCAAAACTTTGAGGACTCCACCAAGATGGTGAGTGCTGATGACGCCATTATTAGCGTCACCATACCGCTTCTCTGCCTTCTAAAACGGTCTCTGCTCAAAAACAAACATGATGCATTGCAGGCGGAGCACGATGAGTTGGAGCAAGAAACAGTAGTGGGTGTGGGTGATAACACACAGCCCAGCCTCGTCTCATCACAACGTGCAGTGGAGGACTATGACGAGGAGGAGGATGAAGACATGGAGCAACTCTCTGGCCAAATTGAGGATATGACATGCACACCAGTCATATCCTCGGTTCAGCGTGGCTGGCCAGAGGACAGGGTAGATTAAGAGGAGGAGGAGGAGGACAGCATGTTCAGTCATCGTGTTGGTCAGGATACTGAAGTACTGGCTGTTAAGAGTCTGGCTCACATGGCTGACTTTATGGTAAGCTGCCTGTCTCGTGACCCTCGCGTTAAGAACATCTTGGCCGACAATCATTACTGGTTGGTAACACTGTTAGACCCACGCTACAAGGAGAACTTTATGTCTCTTATTCCCGAGGCGGAGAGGTCAGCCAAAATGCAGCAGTTCCGGAAGGCCATAGTCACGGAAGTAGGCAAAGCATTCCCCTCACAAAACGCTAGCGGCATAGGTCAGGAATCAGTGGACAACCAAGGCGTACAGCCGAGAGGGGCACAAGTCCAATCCGCCAGAGGTAGGGCAACAGTCTTTAAGATGTGGGACAGTTTTCTCAGCCCCTCACGTACCACAGCCCCTGAGGTGCGGGGTAGTGCCACAAGAAATCCTAAGTTTGCCCAGATGCTCAAGGAGTACCTTGCAGATCGAACAACTGTACTCCGACATTCCTCTGTGCCTTACAATTATTGGGTATCCAAGCTGGACACGTGGCATGAATTGGCTCTCTACGCCTTGGAAGTCCTGGCCTGCCCTGCCGCTAGCGTTTTGTCAGAGCATGTTTTTAGTGCCGCAGGTGGAATCATTACAGATAAACGCACCCGCCTGTCAACTGAAAATGCTGACAGGCTGACTCTGATCAAGATGAACAAGGGTTGGATTGGGCCAGACTTCACCACACCACCAGCAAATGAGAGCGGAATTTAAAGTTTGTAATGGGAATTTGTCAAGTACCTCCACTCACCCATGGGTACACACTTCTGGACTTTGGATAATCGCTGGACTGCTCCTCCTTCTCCTTATGCGCCACCATGATGACCGTTACAATAGTTAGGCCGTTGTTTCAGGTATATCCCCAGTGGTAAATTTTTTCGCCCATTCTTTCAGAATGGACATTACAACGACAGGAGACCCGCTCCTTTGCAATGGGAACAATGTTTTGAGGCCCTCATGCACATCACTATCCAGGGACAATGTGGAGCCTCCCAATTTTTGGCTGCCCTGCCAAAGGGCTATACTAAAATAGACCCACTTTTTTACAATGGGCACTTCAGGTTTACAGGCCCTCATGCACGTCTCTATCCATGGACAATGTGGAGCCTCCCAATTTTTGGCTGTTCTGCCAAAGGGCTATACTAAAATAGACCCACTTCCTTACAATGGGCACTTCAGGTTTACAGGCCCTCATGCACGTCTCTATCCAGGGACAATGTGGAGCCTCCCAATTTTTGGCTGCCCTGCCAAAGGGCTATACTACAATAGACCCACTTCCTTACAATGGGCACTTCATGTTTACAGGCCCTCATGCACGTCTCTATCCAGGGACAATGTGGAGCCTCCCAATTTTTGGCTGCCCTGCCAAAGGGCTATACTACAATAGACCCACTTCCTTACAATGGGCACTTCAGGTTTACAGGCCCTCATGCACGTCTCTATCCAGGGACAATGTGGAGCCTCCCAATTTTTGGCTGCCCTGCCAAAGGGCTATACTACAACAGACCCACTTCCTTACAATGGGCACTTCAGGTTTACAGGCCATCATGAACGTCTCTATCCAGGGACAATGTGGAGCCTCCCAATTTTTGGCTGCCCTGCCAAAGGGCTATACAACAATAGACCCACTTCCTTACAATGGGCACTTCAGGTTTACAGGCCCTCATGCACGTCTCTATCCAGGGACAATGTGGAGCCTCCCAATTTTTGGCTGCCCTGCCAAAGGGCTATACTAAAATAGACCCACTTCCTTACAATGGGCACTTCAGGTTTACAGGCCATCATGCACGTCTCTATCCAGGGACAATGTGGAGCCTCCCAATTTTTGGCTGCCCTGCCAAAGGGCTATTCTACAATAGACCCATTTCCTTACAATGGGCACTTCAGGTTTACAGGCCATCATGCACGTCTCTATCCAGGGACAATGTGGAGCCTCCCAATTTTTGGCTGCCATGCCAAAGGGCTATACTACAATAGACCCACTTCCTTACAATGGGCACTTCAGGTTTACAGGCCCTCATGCACGTCTCTATCCAGGGACAATGTGGAGCCTCCCGATTTTTGGCTGCCCTGCCTAAGGGCTATACTATAATAGACCCACTTCCTTACAATGGGCACTTCAGGTTTACAGGCCCTCATGCACGTCTGTATGCAGGGGCATTGGTGAACCTCACAATTTTGGACTGCCCTGGCAAAGGAAAATACTACAAAGACTCACTTCCTCAAAATGGGCACATTAGACTCAAGAGGCCTTCATCTACGTCTCTTCTCAGGGACATCGGAGTGCCACACAATGTTTTCACGTAAAATCTTTCATGTAATCTCAAAAAGTAACATACACCAGCTCTATCTCACTATTGGGTATGTGCCCTTAACATTTCCGCCATGAAAATTCATTTTGGTGTCATTTTGGAAGGTTTTCTGGCGAGTCCGTAAAAATGGCATAAAACTCGGATAAAATTGTTCACAGCTGTGACTTTTGAGTGATAAATGCTTCAAGGGGTCTTCCCCATGCTGTTGCCATGTCATTTGAGCACTCTTCTGAGACTTTTGTGACATTTTTAGGGTTTCTACATGCTGCCGGGGGGTCATTTCATAAAAATACTCGGGTCTCCCATAGGATAACATTGGGCTCGGTGCTCGAGCCGAGTACACGAGTATCTTGGGATGCTCGGCCCGAGCCTCGAGCACCCAAGCTTTTTAGTACTCGCTCATCACTAATAAAGAACTATGTTATATATAAATAAAAAGAAAATGTCATCTAAATTGTCTTTTATTAATTAAAACTAGAAATGTAAACATGTGGTGGTGGGATAATAGCTGAGCACACATCAATAGAGAACTTTCCTCTGCAACATGATGTTCTATTCTATACCATCACTTATGTAGTACCTTAGTACTACCATTCTCTGCTTTTTAAAGATAATGTTTCTTAACAACTCCAGCACTGGACAGAGGAGATGCTTAAAGTTGGTTCTGCTTTTTTCCAAGTTGAGAGAAGGAAGTGGTATGAAGAAATTAGTGTGTTCCCCTCACCCCTAAATACGTTGCAAAACTGTAGTCTGTTTCTCATAAGGTTGGATCCTTGAAACCAGCCTTATGAGCAATGAATATGTTACATGCAAGCTGTCTAGTAAGTTACATCAACTGTCTTGGCAGTTTTCAGGACTTTACACCTTCCACACAGGTTAGACAGGGAGTGATAGACTAAACATAAGAGAATTAAAGAAGTTCTTCAGTGAAGATGAGTGATCACCTATCCAAAGGATCATCAGAACCTGGAACTTTTATCCTCATTAGTATGGAGCAGAAGTGTACATCCCTGACCGATGCTCAATCCATTCCTTATGGAAATTACGAGTACTGCGTTTGGCTTTTTCCAACAGCTCGATAAAGAATGAATGGAGTAGTGTTTGAGCGTGTACACTGCGGCTCCATTGTAATGGGAAAAAAATTACCCCATTGTGCCACATGGTGCACATTTCAGCAGTCAGACCCCTACTGATCTGTTAGTCATCAACTTTCCTACAGATAAGTGGAAACTTATCTTAACCAGACAACTCCTTCTAGAAATGATAAAAAAGCTAAGATTAAGGTATGCTCTATGCTCACTCTATTCCCCTACTCATTGTGTGAACAGCAACTCAAAGGCTCAAGGGTATGTGTGCACTAGGCATTTTTACCGCGTTTTTGCGCATTTTTCGGGTGTGTTTTTGTTCAGAAAACTGTATGACTTTGCTTCACCAGCAAAGTCTATGATTTTTAATTTTTGCTGTCTGCACACAGCGTTTTTTTTAGCTGTGTTTTTGTGGTGCCCACAAAAACGCAGCATGTCAATTATTCCTGTGTTTTTCACTGCGTTTTTCACCCATTCAGTTCAATGAGATGTTCAAAAATGCAATGAAAAACACAAATTGCAAATATAGCTGTGTTTTAGTGCGTTTCGGTAGCGCCCCTGAGACTGGGTGCTACTGGGTAGTGTATTTTATATATGTATTCTTATGTATCTTATAATATCCATCCAGACAGGTGTACCGCCCCTGTGGAAGTATCCGAGCTGCTCGGATATGGGTTCATTGTGACTCGAGGGTCTCCGGACCCGGGGGTCGTGCGGCCACTCGAATGAAAAGGGGGGTATTTACAGGGGAGTTATAGTTCATGACGCCACCCGTGGTGTGTGGTAATTAGGAATACCACCGCTGCTATTGGGAGTACCTGGGGGTGCTGGAACGGGGCAGCAAGGTGTCGGAACCCTCCATGGGTAGGGGATGCCCCGTGACTCGGTGAAGGGGGGAGTGCCGTCGGGATGAAGGGGTCACTCTTGTACTCACTCAGTTCATAGGCAGACACTGACAACCAGGTAAACCAAGTCTCTGGATACCGCTGCCGCTGAGGGGAGCTCGTCCAGGTCCTGTCCCCAAGTGGTGCTGCCTGGTGGTCCGTGACTTGCCTCCTGGCACTTAGTTTAGACTTCAACTTGATGGCCCGGTTGTAACAGAGTGTCCCTCCCCCGCCTGTGCTCATGTTGTAATAGTCTGTCTCTCCTTGAGTGTCCTGTATGTACTACTGGTGGGGGATTGTTTGTTCTTCTCAGCATGAGACTTCTCCAATCCACAACTTGGTAAACAGAATAGAGCTAGGAGTCTAAAGTCCATTCATGTATCAAGTGTCCAGTTGGAGTTGGACTCTTCTGCCCACCTAAGGGGCTGATCCCAGGAGAGAAAAACAATGAGACCCATGTTAGTTCAGTTAGTTGGATCTCGGCTGGAGAAGGACTAGGATCTATAGCTGAGGCTGGATCCTAGAGCCTGTGTATGGACTGTTACAAATTGGAGATCAGTGGCCACGTGGGATTGTGTTTTGTTGTTCACCCTGTTGGACTCAAGGAACTCATATAAGGACCATTGCCATATTTTCCCTGGCATCGGAATACCGGGTGGTGCCCCTGGATCTTTTGTTTTGTTGTGGACTCCTTGCAGACTTTAAAGATCTATTTTTATGTTTGGTGCTTTATCTTTGTGGTTCCAATAAAGCCCTTTGGATTGTTCCTTGGCCTGGTGTCCCTTACTGCTCTACCGCATACCCTGTCACAAACTGGTTGGCAGCGGCGGGATCAGAGCAGAAAGAATGGAGGACAACGGCCCATTAACATCTGAAATCAGAACCTCAGGATACAGGAACTGGACTGTGGTGAGCCTACAAACAAAGGCCCGTGAATTAAGAGTCGGCTACAAAGGACTTTCTAAGGAGCAACTAATTGAGGCATTGGAAAACGCTTGCCTGCAAGATGGCATCAAGGAACAATTTCCAGAGCAAGGGGAGGAAAGACTGGAGCTGGAGGTATATACCCAAAAAAGTCAATGGGTTGTGTGGTATGAGGAGGAGATGGCACTGCTTGTAGATGAGGCCACCATAGAAGATAAGAGGGATGCCATTCGCAGAGCTCAAGAGAGGGCAGCATTACTGGAGAGGAGATTTTCTGTGGAAGCAGCTAGAGGCTCCAGACAAACTGTAACCACAGCACTAACTATGAGGGAATTCGCCAGAATGTCCCGCGAGGACTTTAAGCCATTTAATGAAGCTGCAGGTGAGATTGAGGGCTTCTTCCAGGACTTTTCATCAGTGCCGATTAATGGAAGTCCCAGAAAGAGAGCGAGTCAGACACCTGGTGGCCTCATGGAGGGTGGAGCTGACGACGCCTATAGAGCTATGGACCCTCAGTGGAATTGTGAGTATGAGGAGATAAAACAGACCATTCTAGAACATTGTGCCGTGATCCTAGATACTTATAGGACTCAGTTCCATACGTTAGCCTGTGATAGGGAAGTGTCTTTCAAGATGTATGCTGACAGACTGAAAAAAGTATGCCATCGCTGGCTGGAGAGAGAGGGGGCCTTAACTTGAGAGACCTTCCTCCAGGTCATCCTGAAAGAACAGTTTTATGCCAATTGCCCTACTGAGATCCGGGAATGGGTGTGCGAGAGGAGACCAGAGACAGTGGAACAAGCTGCTGCTCTTGCTGATGAGGTGCTCATTATCAAACCTCAGTGGAAGAAGCTGCTAGCAGAGGGAGCAAAAATGACCAGCTCCCCAACACCAGAGGTTCATTGTCCTTCAGTGCCCAATGTTCCTCGACCTCCTAGATCACCACCTCATGTGGATACCAGTGTGAATGTGCCTCCAGTTGTTTCTACCACATTTTCTGGAATGCGACGAGGAGAGAAAGTAGAAGTCCGAAGATGTTATAGCTGTGGGCATCCCGGGCATCTGCGGGCCACATGCCCATCTATTCCGAGGAGTCATCCTCCAAATTGACAACCACCTCCAGCACCTGCACCTCCCTATCATTCACCAAGGTCTCCTACCTACTTCTCCAGAAGGCAAACTGGAAAGAGTGTGACGCAGCGCAGATGTTATCAATGTGGGCAGCCTGGTCATCTGCAAGCTCACTGTCCAGGTGTTCGGAGGCAGAACAGCTGCAGACCACCTTTGCCTGTCCATTATCTACAGACACCCTCAGTAGGAGAAGAGCTGGATTCAGGCCCTGATGATTTGCCAAGTGACTCTGATATGTTGACTTCCCTACCAGGAGTCTATGGGGTGTGAACCACAGCCACCCGTTCTTATGATCTTCAGCATAACCATCTACAGGAGGTCATGCTGGATGGCCAAAAAGTTGTTGGCTTTCGTGACACTGGGGCTTTTCTCACCATAGCAGATCCCCGATTAATTCAACAAGTAGCAATTCAAAAGGGACCAGGAATTGCCATTGAATTGGCTGGAGGTACTCAGAGATATATTCCAAGAGCAAGTGACCTGTTGAGGTCACTAGTCCATACACAAATTGAGGGGGGAAGGGGTTGTAAAAGATTGTCCCTCCCCCGCCTGTGCTCATGTTGTAATAGTCTGTCTCTCCTTGAGTGTCCTGTATGTACTACTGGTGGGGGATTGTTTCTTCTTCTCAGAATGGGACTTCTCCAATCCACAACTTGGTAAACAGAACAGAGCCAGGAGTTTAAAGTCCATTCATGTATCAAGTGTCCAGGCGGAGTTGGACTTTTCTGCCCACCTAAGGAGCTGATCCCAGGAGAGAAGAACAATGAGACCCATGTTAGTTCAGTTAGTTGGATCTCGGCTGGAGAAGGACTAGGATCTATAGCTGAGGCTGGATCCTAGAGCCTGTGTATGGACTGTTACAGATTGGAGATCAGTGGCCACGTGGGATTGTGTTTTGTTGTTCACCCTGTTGGACTCAAGGAACTCATATAAGGACCATTGCCCTATTTTCCCTGGCATTGTAATACCGGGCGGTGCCCCTGGATCGTTTGTTTTGTTGTGGACTCCTTGCAGACTTTAAGGATCTATATTTACGTTTGGTGCTTTATCTTTGTGGTTCCAATAAAGCCCTTTGGATTGTTCCTTGGCCAGGCATCCCTTACTGCTCTGCCACATACCCCGTCACACCAGTAGCTTGGAACTAGTCGGGCCCTGCTCCCTACTATGGCTAAGTAAGGGAGCTTGCTCTCAGAGCTCACGCTTGGGATTTTCTGAACCGTTATATTTGGAAAGTCTTATCCCCTCGTGCTAATGCCCCGATTCTGGAGCGGGTGGGAACAGATCGTGAAGGCTCTGTTCTCCTCAGGTGAATTGTTGGATTGCTTGAAGCTACACCCCGACCTAGGGTCCGTGTACCCCATCGTGCCCTGGGTCCCGGACTGGTGATAGAGCCAGACTGCCGGCCGTCCTCCTTGACGGATCCGAGCACCTTGTCACAATCCCCTGCGACCGGGGGTCAGACTCCTCTAGTCCCAGACCACCGTCTGCAACCTAGGCAGTTACTTCGGGAGTCCCCACTCCCGACTTCCTCTGAGCTCCTCTCAGCTCGAGGGCTACTCTCCAACCTCCTTATCCACTCACTAACTCTCCTCGACTCAACTGACTACACTTCCTCACCTCCCCTCCCTGACCCCCCAGATAGGGGACTCTATTCCTCTCAAACCATCCACTGATGTGTCAGGTGGGTGTGGTGCAAGATGTCTCTAGGATTTTCATTTGCTGGTACAGGCAACACCACTTAAGTAGGGACCCAGGACCAAGAGGAAGGCGGAATAATGCACGAAATGGCAGCTTGTGCAGTACCCTGTGACAACCTGATAGTCCAGGGGCGTCACATTTCCCCTTGGTTAAAAGTAGCTCGTCTTCGACCTACAGGACATCCAGAGATTTATTTGCATAACTGTAAGAAAAAGAAAACATTTTTATTTACATGATTTTTCATCCCACATTAGGGGGGCACATTTCTTAAACGTTACTAAACAGTAAAGGCCCTGTCACACACAGAGATAAATCTGTGGCAGATCTGTGGCAGATCTGTGGCAGATCTGTGGCAGATCTGTGGTTGCAGTAAAATTGTGGACAATCAGTGCCAGGTTTGTGGCTGTGTACAAATGGAACAATATGACCATGATTTCACTGCAACCACAGATCTGCCAAAGATTTATCTCTGAGTGTGACAGGGCCTTAAGGGGTACTCTGCACAGGTGCGATGTCGGTGGGGTCATGTCGAAAGTGACGCACTTCCTGCGTCGCTCTCGACATCTTAGTGTGTAAATCCTAGATGATACGATTAACGAGCGCAAAATCGTTGTAATCGTATCATCGGTGTAGCGTCGGCGAATTTCATAATTACGCTGAAGCGACGGTCTGATGTTGTTCCTCGCTCCTGCGGCAGCACACATCGCTGTGTGTGAAGCCACAGGAGCGAGGAACATCTCCTACCGGCGTCACTGTGGCTCCTGTCGGCTATGCAGAAGGAAGGAGGTGGGCGGGATGTTTACATCCCGCTCATCTCCGCCCCTCCGCTCCTATTGGCCGCCTGCCGTGTGACGTTGCAGTGACGCCGCACAACCCGCCCCCTTAGGAAGGAGGCGGTTCGCCGGTCAGAGCAACGTCGCACGGCAGGTGAGTGCATGTGAAGCTGCCGTAGCGATAATATTCGCTACGGCAGCTATCACAATGATATCGCAACTGCGACGGGGGAGGGGACTATCGTGCTCGGCATCGCAGCATCGGCTTGCGATGTCGTAGTGTGCAAAGTACCCCTTAGAGTTCATCATTTCAACCATGGAACGCTACCGGTTATGTTAGTAGAGGAGGTTCAACCTACTCTGTTGCAGCCTCCTCCTGCGACAGTGCAGTCCCAACATCCCGGATCCCATCAACCCGCCTCCCAAACAACCTGACCCGCTGCATTCCTATCCGTGGGTCCGTGACCAGGTTAAGGTCCCGGGTGTTGCAAAGATGATTCTGGTAGGCACAGGAGGTGCAACTATGTACAAAAACACAAGTCTGTGTTGGCCACAGCCAGTCCTGTGGCCATCGTCTATGTTTACTACTAAAATATATCTATATAACTGAAGTCCTTGCACCTTGTCCAAACATTATATTAACTTTTCTCAATCAGGTAAAATTCTCTGTTGATTAAAAGCCAGTATGATTATTCAGTATTTTTTTCTTTAATAAACATTACTATTCCCTATAATACAAGAAAAATAACAAACTCTTGAAAACAATAAAAGAAAACACAGATCCTCTCTGTAACTGTTGCAATTTTAAATGGCCCAGCACTGCTGCCATCACTGCAGCAGGCATCAGGGTCTACCTGCGCCAGCGTCCCCTCCAGGGTACAGTGCTGTATCAGGCCACAGTTCTGCGGGTCCCGGACCCAAACGGCGCTTTCACTCACAAGCTCCTGAGCAGAAATTCTTCACCGGTGCCGCTCCCTGGCCAGCACTTTGGAACAGAATCGCATCAGCCATCGCCAATGCGTCTCCCCATCACGGGGGTTGGTGTCAGGCTGCACTTCAATCTCTGACACTGGATGTCAGTGAACTCCTGCGACCCCAACAGCCGCTGGGATACTGCACGGTGGCGGAGCCGGTGACTCTTTATGCTCCGCCGTCGCTACTTCGTAGGGGAAGACCGACTGCTCCGCAGCCGGGGACGCAGAGTCTGGGTGGTCTGTAGAGATGAGCGATGTTTGATTCGAACCGTTCGCCAATTTCAAATTTGAGTGATTTTGGACGATGTTCGAGTCGTTTGACGAACTCGAAAGATTTGCTTCAAGTTCAGCAGTTCGAGTTACCGTTCGATAACGGCTCGATCACCAAAAGCGTGGCTTTTCACAGTAAGGTTATGTGCGCACGTTGCATATTTGCATGTGTCCTGTGTTCCCAGCACAATCCCTCTCTCTTTCCTACTCACCGATCACTGGCGCGGCGCTGCACGGCTGTCACAAAGCTACGGCGGCTTTTCCTCTTTTGAAAATGGCTGCAGCTCATTATTCAATCTCGTATTCCCTGCTTTCCCCGCCCACCGGCACCCATGATTGGTTGCAGTCAGACACGTCTCCACGCTGAGTGACAGCTGTCTCACTGCAACCAATCACAGCCGCCGGTGGGCGGGTCTATATTGTGCAGTAAAATAAATAAATAAATAAAAAAAAAAAAAAAACCTGCGGTTTCCCCCTAATTTTAATACCAGTCAAGATGAAGCAACATGGCTGGAGGCTGGTATTGTCAGGATGGGGAGCGCCACGTTATGGGGAGCCCACCACCCTACCAATATCAGCCAGCAGCCGCCCGGAATTGCCGCATCTATTAGATGCGACAGTCCCGGGACTCTACCAGTTGATAATGTACAGCTCTGCCAGTTGATAATATACAGCTAGCCCTAACCCCATTATTACACAGCGAGCCACCCATCACCAGGGCAGCTGGAAGAGTTGGATACAGTGCCAGAAGATGGCGCTTCTATGAAAGCGCCATTTTCTGGGGCGGCTGCGGACTGCAATTCACAGTAGGGGTGCTCAGAAAGCTTGGGCACCCTGCGTTAAGGATTTTAATGCCCAGCTGCCTAGTTGTACATGGCTGGACACAAAAATTGGGCGAAGCCCACGCCATTTTTTTTTTTAGTTATTTCATGAAATTCATGAAATAATGAAAAAAAAAGGGCTTCCCTATATTTTTGGTTTTCAGCCAGGTACAAATAGGCAGCTGGGGGCTGGGAGGCAGCCCGTTATGCAGCTGGGGATTGGAATCTTCAGCACAGGTTGGCCCGAGGTTTCTGGGCCCCTCTGCTGCGAATTGCAGTCCGCTGCCGCCCCAGAAAATGGCGTTTTCATAGAAGTGCCATCATCTAGCGCTATATCCAATTCTTCCAGCTGCCCTGGTGACGGGTGGCTCGCTGGGTAATAATGGGTTAATACTAGCTTTGTTTTACTAGCTAGTATTAAGCCACAGATTCCTAATGTCAGGCAAGTTTGACCCAGCCATTAAGAATCTCCAATAAAGGGTTAAAAAAAATACACCACACAGAGAAAAAATACTTTAATAGAAATAAATACACAAACACACTTAGAGACTCCATGTTTATTACTCCCTCTCACCCCTCCACGATCTTGGTCTTTTGTGTTCTTTGTCCTTCAACCCATGCAGCTCTGCTACATCAGACAGCACTGCATGGGAGGAAGACGCTGCTGCTCCCGTGCAGTCTAATCACTCAGTGAATGACCAAAGGCTGCGGGTTGTAAGTGGTGACATCACCGCTGCCACCATTGAAATAGTAATCTGACAAGCGGGTTACTATAGCAATGGTGATCTTTGTTCACCTGATTCCCGATGCCGCTATTCACCGGCTGTGGCATCCAGTCCTTGCATGTGGGCTGACTCTTTAAAGAGCACCCACATGCAGGAACGGGGAGCCAAGCATGTGCCCAAGCATCTCGCTGGTACACGGAGATGCTCAAACGAGCACCGCGTACCGGAGAGATGCACTGACAGGACCTAGAATGACGTCCAGCCATGTGACCAGTCTGTAGCCAACGAGATAATAGACACGTGACTGGTCACATGCTATGACGATGTCACGGAAGGTCCTATCATCAGTCCTGGTTACCAGGAGGGCACAGCGATGATCGGAAGGAAAAGCGGAAGGAGACAGAGTGCAGGATGCATCGCGGGGACCTGTAAGTATAATGGCAATGTTTATTAACTGTATGTGTACATATATAATGTGTTTGTATGTGTTCGTGTTTGCCTGCCATTGTTTTCAATGGGGTCCGAAGGTGTTCATCGAACGTTCGTCGAACATTCGCCGAACTAAACCGCCGTTCGACGAACCAAACTCGAACACTAAGGGAGTGGCTCAACACTAGTGGTCTGTCTCTATGTATGGGCCTGGTGATGCGGCCGGGTCTGGTCGGGCCGATGTCTGGGTGACCGCTGTCGTGACCTGATCGGGTGATGGGGCCAGGAGCTGCGCAGCTGGTTCTTCATAGACTGGGGCTGAAGGTTCCGCTGCCGGGGTTGGAATGGGTAGCTCGGCATCCGCCGAGGACAGGGGTGGTGGTGGTAAGGTGGTTACCGTAAGCGTGGATGGAACGGATCCCACAGCCGTTTCGGCCGGATTAGTGGCATCTGTGGAGACACGGGGCTCAGTGGGTGCTCTCGTCCACTAAAACCCGCCGCCTTTAGAAAGACAGCGTGGCTCAGGGCTCATCCCAACTGAACGCCGGCCTCCCTAACCGTGGGCGTAACACTACTCAGACAACACAGGGTGAGGGAACCACAATAATTAGACTTTATTGGATCCCCAAACAATTAACAGCACATAACACATAACCAGCAAAACACACAAATGTAACAGGCAACAGAGTCTCACCCTTCCGCTGGCTCACCAGGGATTTAGAATGTCCATGCCTCACAGGTTCCAAG
Source organism: Anomaloglossus baeobatrachus (assembly GCF_048569485.1). Classification (NCBI taxonomy): domain Eukaryota; kingdom Metazoa; phylum Chordata; class Amphibia; order Anura; family Aromobatidae; genus Anomaloglossus; species Anomaloglossus baeobatrachus. The sequence continues at coordinate 371,777,473 of NC_134354.1, read as the reverse complement.
CTGTCTGAGGTCTGAAAAGTCTGTAACAGGTGACTGAACTGTCCCAACCTGAGTGTCCTCCTTAGGTAGTCCTGGTTTGATGATAAAATCCTGGCAGCCGGAGTCGAAATCCCTAGGCTGTGGATATGGTCTCCAACCGGGTCCGGAGTCCCTAGATTGAAGCCATAAGATATCCTGATCCTCTAGTCAGCTCCAAAGAGCTTAGACTGGATCCATCAGCATCCATCAACAACCCCTGGTGGCTTAAAGAAGTCCTTTTTATAGCCACAACCTTCCACTTGGATACACTGCGTCCTCATCGATTGGTTGGACAAGATTGCTTCTCCCATTGGAGGAATTTCAAGCTGCATGGACAATGTTCATTTAAATGATATGGGTAGAAAGACTGAAGATGTACATGTAATCTGGGAGTCACCGACTAGACAATGGCTACTAAGGTAATCACATTATCAATACACAACTACAATACAATGGTTACTGGAAATGTCTGGAGAACAATACCTCTGGCTTTCAATGGCCAACACAATTACATTGAGTCAACAAGAGTCTTGTAAAAACAATGAGGGACTTCTCCCCCGTCTATAGACAATCTATCATGCTGTCTGGCTGGATTTTAAGAAACTTTAACCCATGAGAGTCCATGTCGTCACATTCCTCCCCCTTCTTAATATTAGCCAGACATGATAGGCTTCCGATCATCCTTCTCCTCTTGACGGCATTGTCCTTTTTAATGGTGAGGTCAGCAACAGAGGCTCGCATCTATTCACCTCCCCCTGATTACCTCCCCCAAGTTGAGCAGCCATATTGTGGACAAGCACTAAGGTGGGGTCCATGAGTTGGGCCTGCACAAATCTCCCACTATCAATCCTCCCCAGTCAATAGCCACAGTGTGGTTAGGCTTACTCACGGTTCTTGGCTCAGAAGTGGATGATGGAGACCGGGAATGCAAACCATCCCTGGAAAAGATGTTAGAAAGATCCACATCAGGGTCCTGCTTGGCTTGGAGGTGGGTGATGGCTTCTTCAAACTGACTGGATAGTCCTTGTACTAGGTCATTCTCCAAAATGACTGGTGTGAGCAGGTAATTCACAAGCCCCACTTTCACTACCCTTTGAGTGGTATCCGAAACAACAGGCTTGGTGGGGCCATCTATGAACCCCACTTCAACTTCCTCCTGGCTAGTCCCCGAAACAACAGGTGTGGGGAGGCTGTCCATAAACTCCATATGGACCTCTTCCTGGTCAGACCCCAAAGTAACTGGTGTGGGGACGGTGTCCATAAGCTCCACATCAGCCTTGCTCTGGTCAGTCTCCACAATGACAGGTATGGGGAGGCTGTTCACAATCTCCACCTCGACCTCTCCCTGGTCGGTCCTTAGGTCCACCTGCACACATGCCAGAGGGACGTCTGAGCGCTGGCCCTCAGCCAGGGAGACGGACAATTGGGAATCCGGTAAAGGGTCTTCCGGAGAAACAACAACTGGGCTTACCAGAGTGATGGAAGATCCAATGTCTCGAAGTCCCTGAGCCTGTACATCACCGACCTTGACCGTCTGGATGTGGGGATGGAGGTTGGCTGGTGTACGGTGTCCGGCCTGCCGTAGGGTGTGGACTGGATAAACCACTTCCTCAGCTATTGGTGTTTCTTGGGAGCAGCATTCCCCAGGTCTCGTTGGTTCATCTCGGCACATGTTGACTGGTTGGAGTGGCAGACGGGCTCCAAGCATGCGGCCTCGGTTTTGGAGACAATCTTTATCTATATGTCCATTGCGCCCACATGTATAACAGCGCCATAGATTGGGCGAGTCACAGGCCCTGTCTGTAGTCCTTTGTTTTGGCGCAGCTTCTGCTGGGTAGCGGGACCATCCTTCTCGACCGGCTGGTGTTAGCAGTACTGCAGCTGGAATCCCATAAACGTATTCCAGAACATAAGCCCTCTCTTCTCTTGAGGATCTAGGCCCCAATGCATCCAACAACGCTGTGGCTTGGGCCATCTTGGACAAAGTTGATTCCCGATTGTCACTAGATCCATGATGTGGCACATAGTCTAAATCCTCTGGGTCAATATCGGCGGGATCCTCATCGTCCTCTGCATCATTCTGGGCATCCCAACGGACTAATTTCCGGATCAAGTCCGACCGAGTCTCAGCGCTCCAGCAGACAATCTCTCGCCTCCGGCACAGATCCTGCAGCATCCATTTACTGCAGCGGTCGTAACTCCTCTCTTGTCCTTGTCCCATGGCTGAGCTGGTGGGGTTGGACATGGCAGCGTCCGAAACCTGAATGCCTCCCCTATGGCCTGCTGGGTATGCTTATGTGCCTCCCTGGTTGAGCCCTGGACGGTGTCCACGAACACCAGTCCGCTGCAGCTCCCCTGGGTAAACCAGGCTGAGTAGTATCCCACCGCTGCCACCAATTGTGGAGACACGGGGCTCAGTGGGCACTCTCGTCCTCTAAAACCCGCCGCCTTTAGAAAGACAGCGTGGCTCAGGGCTCATCCCAACTGAACGCCGGCCTCCTTAATCGTGGGCGTAACACTACTCAGACAACACAGGGTTAGGGAACCACAATAATTAGACTTTATTGGATCCCCAAACAATTAACGGCACATAACGCATAACCAGCAAAACACACAAATGTAACAGGCAACAGAGTCTCACCCTTCCGCTGGCTCACCAGGGATTAGAATGTCCATGCCTCACAGGTTCCAAGCTGTCTGAGGTCTGAAAAGTCTGTAACAGGTGACTGAACTGTCCCAACCTGCGTGTCCTCCTTAGGTAGTCCTGGTTTGATGATAAAATCCTGGCAGCCGGAGTCGAAATCCCTAGGCTGTGGATATGGTCTCCAACCAGGTCCGGAGTCCCTAGATTGAAGCCATAAGATATCCTGATCCTCTAGTCAGCTCCAAAGAGCTTAGACTGGATCCATCAGCATCCATCAACAACCCCTGGTGGCTTAAAGAAGTCCTTTTTATAGCCACAACCTTCCACTTGGATACACTGCGTCCTCATCGATTGGTTGGACAAGATTGCTTCTCCCATTGGAGGAATTTCAAGCTGCATGGACAATGTTCATTTAAATGATGTGCATAGAAAGACTGAGGGTGTACATGTAAACTGGGAGTCACCGACTAGACAATGGCTACTAAGGTAATTACATTATCAATACACAACTACAATACAATGGTTACTGGAAATGTCTGGAGAACAATACGTCTAGCTTTCAGTGGCCAACACAATTACATTGAGTCAACAAGAGTCTTGTAAAAACAATGAGGGACTTCTCCCCCATCTATAGACAATCTATCATGCTGTCTGGCTGGATTTTAAGAAACTTTGACCCATGAGAGTCCATGTCGTCACAGCATCAACTGGGACTGGGTATCCGCTTACCCGCTTTTCATATGGGGTTTCAATCTCACGGGCTCGCACCGCCACGGCCAGGCTCCTCATCTCTTCCCTCCAGTTGTCTAGTATGAAGAGGAATTGCATCCGCATCCTCCTGCAGAGCTGCTCTGTTTCTTGTTCAATCCAGGTCGCGGTCCCGGGAGCACCACGCCCCGGTGACCAGTCTCGCACAGCCGCCATCTTTCCTTTGCGGGGTCCACGAACGTTATGGCAGAGTTCTGGCGTCCCTGCTTCTCTTCCACTGTTACATGCCGTTACGTCCCCTCGGTTTTCGCCCACCACTCACTTCTCTTCTGTGGCTCTCTGGGAACTTCCGGTTCCGGGCTGACTCTCAGGACGAATGGCGGGCTTCGGCTTTGCGCGCTTTTGGTCGAGAAGACGGTGTTTTGGCACCAAAAGATGGTGGAAAATGGCAGGAAATGGGACCCTTGACTCGTGGTTTGGATTTTCAAGGCGCATGTCACCAAGGTAAGTGGGTCCTGCTCATATCCTGTTCGTGATGCCAGGTTTTTTGAGGGGTACCGCCCCCGTTGAAGCAGCCGAGCTGCTCGGATCCGGGTTCTCTGTGGCTCGAGGTACTCCGAACCCGGGGGTTATGCGGCTACTTGAATGAAAAGGGAGGTATTTACAGGGGAGTTATAGTTCGTGACGCTACTCGTGGTGTGTGGTAATTAAGAGTACCACCGCTGCTGTTAGGAGTACCCGGGGATGATGGAACGGGGCAGCTATGTGTTGGAACCCTCCACGTGTAGGGGATGCCCCGGGACTCGGTGAAGGGGGCAGTGCCGTGGGGAAGAAGGGGTCACTCTCGTACTCACTCAGTTCATAAGCAGATACCAACAACCGGGTACACCAAGTTTCTGGTTACCGCTCCCGTTGAGGGGAGCTCGTCCGGGTCCTGTCCACAAGTGGTGCTACCTGGTCGTCTGTGACCTGCCTCCTGGCACTTAGTTTAGACTTCAACTTGATGGCCTGGTAGCTTGGATCTAGCCAGGCCCCGCTCCCTACTATGGCTAAGTAAGGGAGCTTGCTCTCAGGGCTCACGCTTGGGTTTTTTCTGGACCATTTTGGTTGGAAAGTCCAATCCCCCTCGTTGTGCTAATGCCCCGATTCTAGAGCAGGTGGGAACGGATCGTGAAGGCTCCATTCTCCTCAGGTGAACTGTCGGGTTGCTTGAAGATACTCCCTGACCTAGGGTCCGTGTACGCCGTCGTGCCTTCGACCCGAACTGGTGATAGGGCCAGGCTGCCGGCCGTCCTCCTCGACTGGTCCGAACACCTTGCCACGATTCCCTGTGACTGGGGTCCAAACTCTTCTAGGCCCAGACCACCGTCTGCAACCTAGGCAGTTACTTCAGGAGCCCCACTCCCGACTTCCTCTGAGCTCCTCTCAGTTCGAGGGCTACTCTCCAACCTCCTTCTCCACTCACTGACTCTCCTCGACTCAACTGACTACACTTCCTCCCCTCCCCTCCCTGACCCCCCAGATTAGTGACTATATTCCTCTCAAGCCATACACTGGTGTGTCAGGTGGGTGTGGTGCAGGGTGTCTCTAGGATTATCATTTGCTGGTTGAGGCAACACCACTTAAGTAGGGACCCAGAACCAAGAGGAAGGTGGAATACTGCACGAAAGGGCAGCTTGTGCAGTACCCTGTGACAACCTGATAGTCCAGGGGCGTCACACAGGCAGAGGTTAACCTGGTAAGTTTCATTTTTGCTCACACAGCCTCACACACAGCAGGCAGAGAGGACATTCCTGAGGTGGGGGCATGTGCAGGGGGAAGTTACAAAAGGGACAGTTACTTTCATTTTAGTCAGAACGCCTTGGGGAAGAAGAGAGAGAACATGCAGTGATCAGCTCTCTAAGAGCTCTCTCAGGAGTGGAGTGGAGCAGAGGTATCACTGGGTCCAGACTGGTTATACACCCTTTCCTTACTGGGGACAGGGCGAGTGGATGGCTAGGGCCCTAAGCTGAAGAATATGCCTATTAAGAGGTTCCTGATCCATTATCCGACAGAGACATGGAAAGGGAGAGGTTGCTAGCCGGGAAGGAACTGAGAGCCTGGGACCGGTAGTCATGTGGCATTTAAGAGAAGAGGGTTACAGAGCCCCGTATCTTCGGGTGGCAGAGTAATGGGTCCCAAGAGCTCCAGAGACAAGGAGGGGACCACGACACGAGAGCACAGGAAGAGAAAGTCCACAGGCTGCCTTACAAGACTTGACCTTTGCCCTGCTTGAGAACGAACTTGAGTCATTGCAGTGAATATGAAAGAACTGTGAGTAAGTAAGATCTGAAACCCACAACCCAGTGACTCTGACTCTGTCGTCGCCTTGTGATCTGGCGATTCCCAGTTCCCCATTCTCCTTCCTGGGGGGCGCTCCGCCTGTGGGGTGCGATATCATCCCGGCTGCACCCCAACATCACCCCCGGTGAGGTACCATGCAGCGGCGGCCTTATCCCTGGCCGCACACCATAGGTGACATAGTCGACATCATCCATTCCACTCCTATAGGGGGAAAGGTCGGAGGAAGGGTCCACAGCGGAGGAGGCCGGGACTCCAGTCACCACTGCAACCGGTGATGTCCTCTCCAGAAACAATCCTAGCTAGCCTCCCCTTTACTGTGCACTACGGGGCCACGGAACCGGGTCAGGCCATGAGTTCAACAAAGCACTGGCCTGGCGACGCAGCTATAAATGCTATAAATGCAAGAAATGGGTAGTAGTTAGTGGGTAGTGGGTAGTCACGTTTACAGGAAGAGGATTGCACTCACCCAGCATTCCTTGTGTTGGTAAACACAGAAGAGTGAAGATGGCGAATCAGTTGAAGAAAGAAAGAAATGTGCCTAAGCTCATTCAACTGGTATTTTGTCCGCTCCTACCACCATCCCATCCTCCCGGTACCACCACCCCTGGTTCCACTTCCCGTCTGGCGCCGTGTTCGCTCCTAGCTCCTCTCCCGGTACCGCCACCCCTGCTCCGGCGCCATGTCCGCTCCCAGCTCTTCTCCCGGTACCGCCAACTCTGCTTCCACCTCCCGTCCGGCGCCATGTCTGCTCCCAGCTCCTCTCCCGGTACCGCCACCACTGCTCTGGTGTCATGTCCACTCCCAGCTCCTCTCCCGATACCGCCACCCCTGCTTCTACCTCCCGTCCGGCACCATGTACGCTCCCAGCTCCACTCCCGATACCACCACCCCTGCTTGCATCTACCGTCCGGCGCCATGTCTGCTCCTAGCTCCTCTCCCAATATCACCACCTCTGCTTCCACCTCCCGTCCAGCACAATGTCAACTCCTGCTGTCATGTTCTCTCTCTCTTTCCTCTCTCTCTTCCCACTCTCTTCCCTCTCTCTCTTCTATCTCTTCCTTCTCTCTCTCTCTCTTCCCTCTCTCTCTCTCTTCCCTCTCTTTCACTCCTCTTTCTCTCTTCCCTCTCTCTCTCTTCCCTCTCGCTCTCACTCTCTTCCCTCTCTCTCTTCCCTCTCTCTCTTCCTTCTCTCTCTCTTCCCTCTCTCTCTCTCTTCCCTCTCTCTCACGCCTCTCTCTCTCTTCCCTCTCCCTCTTCCCTCTCTCTCTCTTCCCTCTCTCTCTCACTCTCTCTTCCCTCTCTCTCTCTCTGTTTCCTCTCTCTCTCCCTTCCCTCACTCCCCTCTCTCTTCCCTCTCTCTTCCTTCTCTCTCCCTCTTCCCTCTCTCTCTCTTCTCTCTCTCTCTCTTCCCTCTCTCTCTCTTTCTTCCCTCTCTCTCTTTCTCTCTCTGTCTCTCTCTCTTCCCTCAAATCAAATCAAATCAAATAGGCTTTATTGGCAGGACCAATATACAATTAGCATTGCCAAAGCATGAAAAGAAGTGTGACAGGTGAGTGAGTTAGGGTTGTGGGGATGGGGTGTTGGGGCCACAATTTGGGGAATGATGGTCCATTTGGAGGTCTTTAGTACCCCTCAGCTTATGACATGTGGCATTATATTGGGCGGCGATCTCCACCATTGATTCTTCTTCCCCTAGTAGGATGCGGAGTTTCCTCTCCTCATCCATGGATGGAAAGTCCGGGGTATGAGCGGTAAGTATCTGGAAGTGGGAGGCCTTCACTGCTGAGTATTTGTTACAGTGAAGCAGGAAATGAGCCTCGTCCTCCAGAGCCCTCTGCTGGCAGTGATGGCACAGGATGTTCTCCCACGGCTTGTATGTCTGTCAGTGCCGCTCTGTTTCCACCTCTAGGCTGTGGTCAATCAGTCTGTACAGGCTCAGTACAATAGCAAATATACTCCGGCACACTGAAAGAATTATATGAGAGAAATCCAAAATGGTGCTCAAAAATTCATTTTTATTATTTTGTATTCTTATAGTGTTCCAACGTTTCAACCCGAAGGTTTTCTTCAAGGACTGATTTTTTTACATATGAGAAAAAGAAAAACACATAGTCATACATATGCAATATACATGGATGTCATTACAGGAAAGGAAGACACATATGTTACATTAGTAAGATGAAAAAAACAAAAAATCAAACAACAAAGAACAAAAAGATGTAGAGAGCTCTCCACAAATATCTACATGAGGAGTTCCCATGATAACAAGGATCACATTAATGAGATCTACAGAGTATATTATGGCATAACCAAGAACAGAGATGGGTGACATACCTATGTCAAATTAGAGTAAACATTTTTCTGAATAGGTTTTCAGAGGAGCACCCAGGTGTATCAGGTAGATACGGAGATTATTAAGTCAGAATTACGCTATGTGAGTAAAGAGTACAAAATGTCAATACATATCACTGGATAAAGTACAGGAGGGAAAAAAAGGGGAGGGGAAGAAAAAATTTTTTTGGAGGGAAAGAAAGGGGGGAGGAGGAGGGAGAGGGAGAAGTCTAGCAGGGTGTCAAGGGCATACCTGTTGCTTACAAGGTGTCAAGTCATCAAGCAAAGTGGTAGGATATGGAGAAGAAAAGGACCAAATCCGTCTAATAAACCAAACCGAGACATATATGAATAAACAATATGGTATGGGGTTATTGTGATATGAGTATCATATGTGAGTCTACCTTGTGTATGTAGATCGGTGGGCCTAAGATCTAGAGTGTTATCTTATTCACCAAGGGGGAACCTTAAGCTGGTGTCACACTAAACGACAGCGACAACGACGTCGCTGTTACGTCACCATTTTCAGTGACGTAACAGCGACCTTGTAAGTCGCTGTTATGATCGCTGCTTAGCTGTCAAACACAGCAGAAGCAGCGATCATAAGGTCGCTGTGCTACATGTGCAGAGAGCAGGGAGCCGCGCTTAGCGCTGGCTCCTTGCTCTCCTGCAGCACACATCGGGTTAATTAACCCGATGTGTGCTGCAGCTACATGTCACAGTTCAGAGAGCAGGGAGCCGCGCTTAGCGCTGGCTCCTTGCTCTCCTGCAGCACACATCGGGTTAATTAACCCGATGTGTGCTGCAGCTACATGTCACAGTTCAGAGAGCAGGGAGCCGCGCTTAGCGCTGGCTCCTTGCTCTCCTGCAGCACACATCGGGTTAATTAACCCGATGTGTGCTGCAGCTACATGTCACAGTGCAGAGAGCAGGGAGCCGCGCACACTGCTTAGCGCTGGCTCCTTGCTCTCCTTGCTACAGTATACATAGGGTTAATTACCCGATGCGTACTGCAGCCACATGTCACAGTGCAGGAGCCGGCGCTGGCAGCAAGAGCGGAGGCTGGTAACCAGCGTAAACATCGGGTAACCAGGGAAAGGTCTTCCCTTGGTTACCCGATGTTTACGCTGTTTACAGCTTACCGCAGCTGCCAGTGCCGGCTCCTGATCGCTTCATTTCGTCGCTCTCTCGCTGTCACACACAGCGATGTGTGTGTCACAGCGGGAGAGTGACGACCAAAAAATGAAGCTGGACATTCAGCAACGACCGGCGACCTCACAGCAGGGGCCAGGTCGTTGCTGGATGTCACACACAGCGACAGCGACGGGACGTCGCTGCAACGTCACAGAAAATGGTGACGTAGCAGCGACGTCGTTGTCGTCGTCGTTATGTGTGACACCAGCTTTAGTGGGTCCGTGCTTATGTTGCTGTAGCAATAAGAATGAACAGATAGATTAGTGCCCACATGGGCTAGAGAGACATACCACTATCAATAATCAAGTTCAAATGGGTCCCACATGGGGTTAAGAGAACACCAATATAAATATAGATACCATGAAGGAAGTCCCAAATGACTTGAATGTTTCATACAATATTGTAGTCACCGTTAATGTTCAGGGTAAATGCCCAAGGGTCATAAAATGGCTGATAACAGAGAAAATGGAAAGACGAGGTTATTAGTTGATGAGCATAAGATGTTGTAGAAAAGGACATTGAAAAGAGACATATAAAAGAATTGTGAAAGGGGGGGAAAGAAGGTAGGATAGGAATACAGCATACCTCAAAGGTGATATTTATATCAAAACGTCATGAAATATAGATCTGAAGTAAGTTCAGGGTCATGTATCAAGGATCATGCTTATATGAGGATGTAACCTGTTACAATTGATAAGGGGACAGTGTAAGAAGCATGGAATGGCAAGCAGTATAAGGTGTATAGCTAGCGACACAACATACCTCCCTGACAGGCTGTGTGATTTACATGAACAGTGAGCTGGCCAAAGGCTCTATGGGAAAAGGCAAGAGGGAATTAGACATAGTGTGTGTGGGAGCTGGGCGTTGTGAACGCTGGTGACGTGATAAAGCCAGGGGGAAGGCTATTTGTACTATGAAAAAGGGGCGTCCACATGCTGAGTGGCGTGGAACGCACCTGTGTCCGTGATGTGGATGTGCACGCGATGACGCAATGCCCCGCGCACGCGCGGTGGAGCAGGACGCCGAGATCTCGGCGCCCCCGCCCCGCGCATGCGCTGAAGGCAGAGCGATCGCGCCAGTGACTAATGAAGACTAGGCGCGCGCATATCGGGGCACACGGCCGGCGCGAGCCCAACGGGGCGGGGCGCCAGTATGACGCCGCACCTCGTGAGCGCGCGCAGAGCAGGGCACCCCGCGCGCGCGCGCTGTAGTGGACGTGAATCTAGAGCAGTGGGAGACAGTGTCACTATACAAACCATACCATAGTGAACGATATAGTGAAGGTGACGTGCTGGAAACAGGTGCGATCAGGGGACATGAGAGACCTAAGGGTAAAAGGAGAAGAATTAGTGATTTATAGCTGGCATGTACAGTTAAACAGTTACATCACTACCTAATTGTATATCTATACCATGCATCTATACACATATGTATATATCTCACACTCAACCATAAGAGGTGAGATATATCAGTACAGTAGGAAGCAAACAGAATTACAATGAGGAGGCTGACAGGTTCCATCATATTAACCATTTAACCCATTGGGTTCCAGGGTTCTTAAAGCAAACATGAGCACATAAAAAGAGGGCTAATAGATTACATCATATTCCCTGTTTAACCCATTGGGTTCCAGGGTTCTCAAAGTATGTATCCAAAAGGCCTCACGCTGTTTGAGGATTCTGATCCTATTACCACCCCTTCTCATCGGAGGTACATGTTCAATGATTTGGTATTTGAGTTGGGCCACAGTATGTCCATGTGTCACAAAGTGATGTGAAACAGGTAGTAGTACCTGTTGGCAGCGAATTGTCGATTTATGCTTGTTGATCCGGTCCCGGACATGTTGGGTGGTTTCCCCAACATATCCGAGACCACAGGGACACTTTATGAGATATATCACGAACGTGGAGTCACATGTCAGATAATCACGAATGTGGAATACTTTTCCAGTGTGAGGATGCGTGAACGTGTCTCCCCGAGTCAGGTTATTACACTGTAAACAGTGTAAACAGGGATAATTACAAACCTTAGGGGTTCCTAAGAAGGTTTGGCGTGATACTCTTGTGGATGACCCAATATCTGCCCTCACTAGGTTGTCTCTTAGGTTCTTGGGTCTCTTGTAGCAGAATAAAGGAGGCTGAGAAAACTCGGACACTGTAGGATATGAGGTATGTAATAGTGGTCAATGTTTTGCAATGATGCCTTTGATCAATGGTGAAAACGGGTGGTAGGTATTGACACACGCCAGGCGGGGAGTATCGGATCGTGTCGTGTCAGACCGTGACCTGCGGTTGTTAGCTATGTGGGCTGGATAGCCTCTAGACATGAATTTAGAGCCCATTTCCTGGAATCTCAACTCACGCTTGTCAGGGTCGGACACAATCCTTTCCACTCTTTTGTGTTGTGAGATGGGAAGAGCTTTTTTGGTATGAGCTGGATGACAGCTCGAGAAATGGAGAAGACTGTTCCTGTCCGTCGATTTTACAAAAAGGTCAGTGTCAATCTGGCCGTTGGGTGAGATCTGTATGAGAGTATCAAGAAAGTTGATGGAACGAGGGTCATGGTGTATAGTAAACGTCAGGCCCGTCCTGTATGTATTAATCTGCTGAAAGAAGGTGTTCAAGGAGGAGACATCGCCATGCCAAATCATGAAAATGTCATCTATGAACCTCTTCCATAGCACTGAGTGTTTCTTCCATAGGGGATTCTCATATACAAACAGGGCCTCAAAATGCGCCATGTAAATATTGGCGTATGGGGGTGCCATGTTGGACCCCATGGCAGTGCCCCTGCGCTGTAGAAAAAACGCATCTTCAAACATGAAGAAATTGTTACCTAATACTAGATGAATGAGGTCCATACAGAACGAATGTTGAGTGGTGGTAAAAGAGCCCTGTAAATCGAGGAACCAGTCCACCGCTTGAATCCCGTCTGTGTGTTCAATACTAGTGTATAAACTGTTTACATCTAGTGTGACCAGTAAGCTCTCAGTTGGGATGGTAGACAATTGGCGTAAGTGTCCAAGGAAGTCTGATGTGTCCCTAAGGTATGATGGTATAGTAGGGATTAATGGTATGAGGACCCTGTCTATGGTAATGGCCAGGGGTGATAATGCTGAATCAGTGGAGGCGACAATGGGACGGCCAGGGGGTGACCGCAAGTTCTTATGAATTTTAGGTAGGGTGTAAAATACTGGTATGACCGGATCAGGTTTAATCAGAAATTCTGCTAGTTTGATATCTATAGTGCCGTGTAGTAGGTGGTAGTCCACTATGTCTTTTATCTTAACTTGTATTTCCCTTGTGGGGTCCCTAGAGATGGGTAAATACGTAGTCCTATCCTCCAACTGTGTGAGGATTTCGGAGACGTAGTATGACTTGTCCAGAACTACTATAGCTCCTCCCTTGTCAGCTGGTTTTACGATGATACTAGTATTGTTTTTTAATGTACGTATAGCTTCATGTTCTTCCGGTGTGATGTTACTTTTTACTCTATAATCTCCTTTCTCAATTGACCTGAGAGTCATATCAATGTCCCTAGAGACCAGCGATATATATGTCTCTATGGGATGATAATGTCTGGGGGGGTTGAATTTACTAGGTTGTCTGAGATTGAGATTATGTAGAGTAAATGAGCCAAGATTGTTGTTGGTACTAGACGGCAGTGTGTCAGTCATGTTGTCCGAAAAATGGGCCTTAAGTCGCAATGTCCTATAGAACCGCCTAAGTTCCTGATCTAACTGGAAGGTGTCAAAAGAAGGGGTAGGACAGAACGTCAAGCCTTTTTGTAATACCCGTGTCTCAATAGGGGAAAGATTGTATGAAGAAATATTAAATACCAAATTGGTCATACCTGTGACCGAGTCTGTACTCGGTATGGTGTGTAGGTTTTTCCTCTTCCCCCTCCTGGTCGCCCTCTTGATGTCTGTCTTTGATCTAAAAAATTGGAGGGTTGAGAGAAGTATGATTCACTGTCCGAGCCTGAAGAAGCTGAATATCGAGAGGGACCAGGTGGTCGTCTGGGGTAGTTGTCCGATGACCGCCACCTATATACGCGGTCCTTGGAGTAATCCTCCTGGTCACGGATGAACTTTTGGCGTTTCCTGTCTTGCAAGGTTTTTTGGAAGTCAGCAATGGTCTCTTTAGTCTTTTGCCGGATCCTGTCCCATTCGGCGATAGGTAGGCTGTTTGCAAACTGGTCTTCAATGGATCGGATTTTAGGGCCAAGTTCTTCAATCTCCTTTTGTAGGAATTCTATAGTCAAAATAATTATGTCCATGGAACATTTATTTAGTATGCTCTCAAATTTAGAGCAGTAATCAGCATTTTCAGCGAAAAGAGTAGGTCTAAGGGACACCCTTAATCCCCTAGGTATCCGTTGCACTTTATGATACTGTGCCAAGGTAGCACAATGTAATTCAAAAGCGGTTCGTTTTCTGAGTTCTTTCTCATAATCGCGGGTGCGTATTTCCTCGGAGGGGGTAGACAAGAATGAATCTGGAACCGTGACTTTCGAAAGTATGTCCGTCACTTCTGTAGCTCCGTATGAAAAAGTTCTGAATGACATGGGTAAGAAAATGCAGTAAAAAAATTAGGGAAAGCGGGAGCACAAATCAAAAAAGAGTCAATTTTGTACAAAAAGGACCTGGCTCGACCACTACTGTCAATAGGTGCTCTGGAGAAAAAATAACAATACAATAGCAAATATACTCCGGCACACTGAAAGAATTATATGAGAGAAATCCAAAATGGTGCTCAAAAATTCATTTTTATTATTTTGTATTCTTATAGTGTTCACCGTCCATTGTTTCAACCCGAAGGTTTTCTTCAAGGACTGATTTTTTTACATATGAGAAAAAGAAAAACACATAGTCATACATATGCAATATACATGGATGTCATTACAGGAAAGGAAGACACATATGTTACATTAGTAAGATGAAAAAAACAAAAAATCAAACAACAAAGAACAAAAAGATGTAGAGAGCTCTCCACAAATATTTACATGAGGAGTTCCCATGATAACAAGGATCACATTAATGAGATCTACAGAGTATATTATGGCATAACCAAGAACAGAGATGGGTGACATACCTATGTCAAATTAGAGTAAACATTTTTCTGAATAGGTTTTCAGAGGAGCACCCAGGTGTATCAGGTAGATACGGAGATTCTTAAGTCAGAATTACGCTATGTGAGTAAAGAGTACAAAATGTCAATACATATCACTGGATAAAGTACAGGAGGGAAAAAAAGGGGAGGGGAAGAAAAAAGTTTTTTGGAGGGAAAGAAAGGGGGGAGGAGGAGGGAGCGGGAGAAGGATAGCAGGGTGTCAAGGGCATACCTGTTGCTTACAAGGTGTCAAGTCATCAAGCAAAGTGGTAGGATATGGAGAAGAAAAGGACCAAGTCCGTCTAATAAACCAAACCGAGACATATATGAATAAACAATATGGTATGGGGTTATTGTGATATGAGTATCATATGTGAGTCTACCTTGTGTATGTAGATCGGTGGGCCTAAGATCTAGAGTGTTATCTTATTCACCAAGGGGGAACCTTAGTGGGTCCGTGCTTATGTTGCTGTAGCAATAAGAATGAACAGATAGATTAGTGCCCACATGGGCTAGAGAGACATACCACTATCAATAATCAACTTCAAATGGGTCCCACATGGGGTTAAGAGAACACCAATATAAATATAGATACCATAAAGGAAGTCCCAAATGACTTGAATGTTTCATACAATATTGTAGTCACCGTTAATGTTCAGGGTAAATGCCCAAGGGTCATAAAATGGCTGATAACAGAGAAAATGGTTATTAGTTGATGAGCATAAGATGTTGTAGAAAAGGACATTGAAAAGAGACATATAAAAGAATTGTGAAAGGGGGGGAAAGAAGGTAGGATAGGAATACAGCATACCTCAAAGGTGATATTTATATCAAAACGTCATGAAATATAGATCTGAAGTAAGTTCAGGGTCATGTATCAAGGATCATGCTTATATGAGGATGTAACCTGTTACAATTGATAAGGGGACAGTGTAAGAAGCATGGAATGGCAAGCAGTATAAGGTGTATAGATAGCGACACAACATACCTCCCTGACAGGCTGTGTGATTTACATGAACAGTGAGCTGGCCAAAGGCTCTATGGGAAAAGGCAAGAGGGAATTAGACATAGTGTGTGTGGGAGCTGGGCGTTGTGAACGCTGGTACATACCTTGATAGTGAGGAAACCACAGGTGGAGCGTCAGGTGACGTGATAAAGCCAGGGGGAAGGCTATTTGTACTATGAAAAAGGGGCGTCCACATGCTGAGTGGCGTGGAACGCACCTGTGTCCGTGATGTGGATGTGCACGCGATGACGCAATGCCCCGCGCACGCGCGGTGGAGCAGGACGCCGAGATCTCGGCGCCCCCGCCCCGCGCATGCGCGGAAGGCAGAGCAATCGCGCCAGTGACTAATGAAGACTAGGCGCGCGCATATCGGGGCACACGGCCGGCGCGAGCCCAACGGGGCGGGGCGCCAGTATGACGCCGCACCTCGTGAGCGCGCGCAGAGCAGGGCACCCCGCGTGCGCGCGCTGTAGTGGACGTGAATCTAGAGCAGTGGGAGACAGTGTCACTATACAAACCATACCATAGTGAACGATAAAGTGAAGGTGACATGCTGGAAACAGGTGCGATCAGGGGACATGAGAGACCTAAGGGTAAAAGGAGAAGAATTAGTGATTTATAGCTGGCATGTACAGTTAAACAGTTACATCACTACCTAATTGTATATCTATACCATGCATCATGTCCCTTAGACCTACTCTTTTCGCTGAAAATGCTGATTACTGCTCTAAATTTGAGAGCATACTAAATAAATGTTCCATGGACATAATTATTTTGACTAGAGAATTCCTACAAAAGGAGATTGAAGAACTTGGCCCTAAAATCCGATCCATTGAAGACCAGTTTGCAAACAGCCTACCTATCGCCGAATGGGACAGGATCCGGCAAAAGACTAAAGAGACCATTGCTGACTTCCAAAAAACCCTGCAAGACAGGAAACGCCAAAAGTTCATCCGTGACCAGGAGGATTACTCCAAGGACCGCGTATATAGGTGGCGGTCATCGGACAACTACCCCAGACGACCACCTGGTCCCTCTCGATATTCAGCTTCTTCAGGCTCGGACAGTGAATCATACTTCTCTCGACCCTCCAATTTTTTAGATCAAAGACAGACATCAAGAGGGCGACCAGGAGGGGGAAGAGGAAAAACCTACACACCATACCGAGTACAGACTCGGTCACAGGTATGACCAATTTGGTATTTAATATTTCTTCATACAATCTTTCCCCTATTGAGACACGGGTATTACAAAAAGGCTTGACGTTCTGTCCTACCCCTTCTTTTGACACCTTCCAGTTAGATCAGGAACTTAGGCGGTTCTATAGGACATTGCGACTTAAGGCCCATTTTTCGGACAACATGACTGACACACTGCCGTCTAGTACCAACAACAATCTTGGCTCATTTACTCTACATAATCTCAATCTCAGACAACCTAGTAAATTCAACCCCCCCAGACATTATCATCCCATAGAGACATATATATCGCTGGTCTCTAGGGACATTGATATGACTCTCAGGTCAATTGAGAAAGGAGATTATAGAGTAAAAAGTAACATCACACCGGAAGAACATGAAGCTATACGTACATTAAAAAACAATACTAGTATCATCGTAAAACCAGCTGACAAGGGAGGAGCTATAGTAGTTCTGGACAAGTCATACTACGTCTCCGAAATCCTCACATAGTTGGAGGATAGGACTACGTATTTACCCATCTCTAGGGACCCCACATGGGAAATACAAGTTAAGATAAAAGACATAGTGGACTACCACCTACTACACAGCACTATAGATACCAAACTAGCAGAATTTCTGATTAAACCTGATCCGGTCATACCAGTATTTTACACCCTACCTAAAATTCATAAGAACTTGCGGTCACCCCCTGGCCGTCCCATTGTCGCCTCCACTGATTCAGCATTATCACCCCTGGCCATTACCATAGACAGGGTCCTCATACCATTAATCCCTACTATACCATCATACCTTAGGGACACATCAGACTTCCTTGGACACTTACGCCAATTGTCTACCATCCCAACTGAGAGCTTACTGGTCACACTAGATGTAAACAGTTTATAGACTAGTATTGAACACACAGACGGGATTCAAGCGGTGGACTGGTTCCTCGATTTACAGGGCTCTTTTACCACCACTCAACATTCGTTCTGTATGGACCTCATTCATCTAGTATTAGGTAACAATTTCTTCATGTTTGAAGATGCGTTTTTTCTACAGCGCAGGGGCACTGCCATGGGGTCCAACATGGCACCCCCATACGCCAATATTTACATGGCGCATTTTGAGGCCCTGTTTGTATATGAGAATCCCCTATGGAAGAAACACTCAGTGCTATGGAAGAGGTTCATAGATGACATTTTCATGATTTGGCATGGCGATGTCTCCTCCTTGAACACCTTCTTTCAGCAGATTAATACATACAGGACGGGCCTGACGTTTCCTATACACCATGACCCTCGTTCCATCAACTTTCTTGATACTCTCATACAGATCTCACCCGACGGCCAGATTGACACTGACCTTTTTGTAAAATCGACGGACAGGAACAGTCTCCTCCATTTCTCGAGCTGTCATCCAGCTCATACCAAAAAAGCTCTTCCCATCTCACAACACAAAAGAGTGGAAAGGATTGTGTCCGACCCTGACAAGCGTGAGTTGAGATTCCAGGAAATGGGCTCTAAATTCATGTCTAGAGGCTATCCAGCCCACATAGATAACAACCGCAGGTCACGGTCTGACACGACACGATCCGATACTCCCCGCCTGGCGTGTGTCAATACCTACCACCCGTTTTCACCATTGATCAAAGGCATCATTGCAAAACATTGGCCACTATTACATACCTCATATCCTACAGTGTCCGAGTTTTCTCAGCCTCCTTTATTCTGCTACAAGAGATCCAAGAACCTAAGAGACAACCTAGTGAGGGCAGATATTGGGTCATCCACAAGAGTATCACGCCAAACCTTCTTAAGAACCCCTAAGGTTGGTAATTATCCCTGTTTACACTGTTTACAGTGCAATAACCTGACTCGGGGAGACACGTTCACCCATCCTCACACTGGAAAAGTATTCCACATTCGTGATTATCTGACATGTGACTCCACGTTCGTGATATATCTCATAAAGTGTCCCTGTGGTCTCGGATATGTTGGGGAAACCACCCAACATGTCCGGGACCGGATCAACAAGCATAAATCGACAATTCGCTGCCAACAGGTACTACTACCTGTTCCACATCACTTTGTGACACATGGACATACTGTGGCCCAACTCAAATACCAAATCATTGAACATGTACCTCCGATGAGAAGGGGTGGTAATAGGATCAGAATCCTCAAACAGCGTGAGGCCTTTTGGATACATACTTTGAGAACCCTGGAACCCAATGGGTTAAACAGGGAATATGACGTAATCTATTAGCCCTCTTTTTATGTGCTCATGTTTGCTTTAAGAACCCTGGAACCCAATGGGTTAAATGGTTAATATGATGGAACCTGTCAGCCTCCTCATTGTAATTCTGTTTGCTTCCTACTGTACTGATATATCTCACCTCTTATGGTTGAGTGTGAGATATATACATATGTGTATAGATGCATAGTATAGATATACAATTAGGTAGTGATGTAACTGTTTAACTGTACATGCCAGCATAATGGCATGGCATGGCATCATAAATCACTAATTCTTCTCCTTTTACCCTTAGGTCTCTCATGTCCCCTGATCGCACCTGTTTCCAGCATGTCACCTTCACTATATCGTTCACTATGGTATGGTTTGTATAGTGACACTGTCTCCCACTGCTCTAGATTCACGTCCACTACAGCGCGCATGCGCGGGGTGCCCTGCTCTGCGCGCGCTCACGAGGTGCGGCGTCATACTGGCGCCCCGCCCCGTTGGGCTCGCGCCGGCCGTGTGCCCCGATATGCGCGCGCCTAGTCTTCATTAGTCACTGGCGCGATCGCTCTGCCTTCCGCGCATGCGCGGGGCGGGGGCGCCGAGATCTCGGCGTCCTGCTCCACCGCGCGTGCGCGGGGCATTGCGTCATCGCGTGCACATCCACATCACGGACACAGGTGCGTTCCACGCCACTCAGCATGTGGACGCCCCTTTTTCATAGTACAAATAGCCTTCCCCCTGGCTTTATCACGTCACCTGACGCTCCACCTGTGGTTTCCTCACTATCAAGGTATGTACCAGCGTTCACAACGCCCAGCTCCCACACACACTATGTCTAATTCCTTCTTGCCTTTTCCCATAGAGCCTTTGGCCAGCTCACTGTTCATGTAAATCACACAGCCTGTCAGGGAGGTATGTTGTGTCGCTATCTATACACCTTATACTGCTTGCCATTCCATGCTTCTTACACTGTCCCCTTATCAATTGTAACAGGTTACATCCTCATATAAGCATGATCCTTGATACATGACCCTGAACTTACTTCAGATCTATATTTCATGACGTTTTGATATAAATATCACCTTTGAGGTATGCTGTATTCCTATCCTACCTTCTTTCCCCCCCTTTCACAATTCTTTTATATGTCTCTTTTCAATGTCCTTTTCTACAACATCTTATGCTCATCAACTAATAACCTCGTCTTTCTATTTTCTCTGTTATCAGCCATTTTATGACCCTTAGGCATTTACCCTGAACATTAACGGTGACTACAATATTGTATGAAACATTCAAGTCATTTGGGACTTCCTTTATGGTATCTATATTTATATTGGTGTTCTCTTAACCCCATGTGGGACCCATTTGAACTTGATTATTGATAGTGGTATGTCTCTCTAGCCCATGTGGGCACTAATCTATCTGTTCATTCTTATTGCTACAGCAACATAAGCACGGACCCACTAAGGTTCCCCTTGGTGAATAAGATAACACTCTAGATCTTAGGCCCACCGATCTACATACACAAGGTAGACTCACATATGATACTCATATCACAATAACCCCATACCATATTGTTTATTCATATATGTCTCGGTTTGGTTTATTAGACGGACTTGGTCCTTTTCTTCTCCATATCCTACCACTTTGCTTGATGACTTGACACCTTGTAAGCAACAGGTATGCCCTTGACACCCTGCTATCCTTCTCCCTCTCCCTCCTCCCCCCCCTTTCTTTCCCTCCAAAAAATGTTTTTCTTCCCCTTCCCTTTTTTTCCCTCCTGTACTTTATCCAGTGATATGTATTGACATTTTGTACTCTTTACTCACATAGCGTAATTCTGACTTAAGAATCTCCGTATCTACCTGATACACCTGGGTGCTCCTCTGAAAACCTATTCAGAAAAATGTTTACTCTAATTTGACATAGGTATGTCACCCATCTCTGTTCTTGGTTATGCCATAATATACTCTGTAGATCTCATTAATGTGATCCTTGTTATCATGGGAACTCCTCATGTAGATATTTGTGGAGAGCTCTCTACATCTTTTTGTTCTTTGTTGTTTGATTTTTTGTTTTTTTCATCTTACTAATGTAACATATGTGTCTTCCTTTCCTGTAATGACATCCATGTATATTGCATATGTATGACTATGTGTTTTTCTTTTTCTCATATGTAAAAAAATCAGTCCTTGAAGAAAACCTTCGGGTTGAAACGTTGGACGGTGAACACTATAAGAATACAAAATAATAAAAATGAATTTTTGAGCACCATTTTGGATTTCTCTCATATAATTCTTTCAGTGTGCCGGAGTATATTTGCTATTGTATTGTTATTTTTTCTCCAGAGCACCTATTGACAGTAGTGGTCGAGCCAGGTCCTTTTTGTACAAAAATGTACAGGCTCAGTGTCTGCCTGTCTTTGGGGTGGCGTAGCCTCTCCAGATATGAGGCCAGAGTGTAGTCCATCCGCAGTGACCGGTAGATGGTGAGTTTCTGGGAGTTCTCTAATTCACTCTTCCAATCCTCTACGTATTGCATCTTGCAGCTCTCTGAGATCTCTTTTATTTGAGCTTTTGTCAGGGTGTGTTGCTGACTTTGGCTGTACTAGCTGCCAGGGTTCCTGGATTGCTTTGGGCTCTGGCTCAGCAGGGCTTTATGATGGTTAGAGCTGGGATTGCTTTTCTGTATGTGCGCCTGGTGTGATAGCGCCCTCTTGTGTATACTGAGCCATAAGGGGAATCAGCCCAGCTCTGCCCGACAGGCTATGTTTGAGGTGCTGCGATGGACTTAGAGGAGATATTTGCAGACCTCCAGATGAAAGACTTATCGCTCTCTCTCCTTCTTCCCTCTCTCCCTCTTCCTCTCCCTCTCTTTCTTCCCTCTCTCTCTTTCTTCCCTCTCTCTCTGTCTCTTTCTTCCCTCTCTCTCTCTCTTCCCTCTCTCAGACAGAAGACCAGGATCGTGGAGGTGGGAGAGGGAATAATAAAGATGGAGTCCCTAAAGGTGTCTGTGTTTTTATTTCTAATAAAGTATTTTTTCTCTGTGGCTTGATTTTTGTTAACTCTTTATTGGAGATTTTTAGTGGCCGAGTCAAACTTAGCCTGACATTAAGAATCTCGGGATTTATACCAGCTGGTAAAACAAAGCTAGCATTAACCCCTTATTACTAGAGTTGAGCGCGGTTCTAGGTTCGAGGTTCTCCAGTTCTAGGCTCGAGTGATTTTGGGGCCTGTTCTAGATCGAACTAGAACTCGAGCTTTTTGCAAAAGCTCGATAGTTCTAGAAACATTCGATAATGGTTCTAGCAGCAAAAAAAACAGCTAATTCCTAGCTGGCTTTCCGCTGTAATAGTGTAAGTCACTCTGTGACTCACACTATTATGAAATTTCAGTGTATAGTGTGCGTGAACAGCGTCTTCAGATCACTGCTGTTTGTATAATGGCGATCGCCATTTTTTTTTTTTCCTTGTCTTCCTTCCCTAAGCGCGCGCATCTTGTGGGGCGGGCCAGCATGTCAGCCAATCCCAGACACACACACAGCTAAGTGGACTTTTAGCCAGAGAAGCAACGGCATGTGTGATAGGATGTCCATGTCACATGTCCCTGCATTATAAAACCGGACATTTTCCTCCAGCACGCCATTATCTGCCTTCTGCGTCCTTAGTGTCAGACATCACTGGCGCAGCTCCGTCCTTTGTCCTATCGCCGATACTGCTGTATGCGCTCCATACACAGTGCTGGACAGCTTAGGGATAGCACTTTCTATAAGTCCTTTTAAGGGCTCGTACCGGCAGGGTCAGAGCCATAGGTGACAGGTCCTGAAAACAGAGACAGCGTCTGTGTAGCTAAGGTCAGGGATTTCGTCGCTGCATTTCCCAATTAGGAGGGAATAGAAAGGCAGGCTTCCATTCCTCTACCCATAGACCCACAATCCTGGCACTGTACCCTCCTGTCCTCTGCACACTCCAACTCATTATTAGAGATGAGCGAACCGGTCCCGGTTCGGCTCGAGGCCGGTTCGCCGAACGGGGGTCCCGTTCGAGTTCGGTTCGTCGAACGTTCGACGAACCGAACTCGAACGTATAGGCTATAATGGGAGGCAATCACAAACACATAAAAATGCATTATAAATGTACACAAACAGTTAATAAACATTGCCATAACACTTACCGGTCCTCGCGATCCCTTCTGCACTCTGTCTCCTGCCGCTATTCCATCCGATGATCGCTGAATCCTCCCGGTGACCTGCACTGCCAGCAGAGAAGCAGGACCTATCGTGACGTCAAAATAGCCATGTGACCAGTCACGTGGCTATTATCTCATTGGCTACAGACTGGTCACATGACTATGACACGTCATGTAGGACCTGCGAGTGCATCTCTCCGGTACACGGTGCACATATGTGTATCGCCGTGTACCGGCGACATGCTCTAGCACACGGTCGACTCCCCGTTCCGTTAGGGACCGGCTGACACAGCCGGTCATTAACGGAGATCACCGTTGCCATAGCAACGCAGTTAGCGGTGACGTCACCGCTAACCGCGGCTCCGGGAGCACCGTTGCTATGGTAACGCGTCTGTCAGCGTTACCGCTAGCAGCCAGCAGTGATCACTCACGGAGTGAAGGCTGCACGCTGCTTCCCGATTGTAGTGAGCATTGTAGTTAGGATGGAGGTTCCCCAGCCCCAAGTGATGCCCCTCACTACAATCGTCACTACTACTACACTAGAAAGAAAGAAGACAGAAGAGCAGGATCGTGGAGGGCTGACAGGGGTAATAAAGATGGAGTCTCTAATGTGTCTGTGTATTTATTTCTATTAAAGTATTTTTTCTCTGTGTGGTGTCTTTTTTTAACCCTTTATTGGAGATTCTTAATGGCCGGGTCAAACGTGCCTGACATTAAGAATCTCTGGCTTAATACTGGCTGGTAAAACAAAGCCAGTATTAACTCATGATTACCCAACAAGCCACCCGGCTCCAGGGCTGTTGGAAGAGTTGGATACAGCGCCAGATGATGGCGCTTCTATGAGAGCGCCATTTTCTGGGACGGCTGCGGACTGAAATCCGCAGCAGAGGCGCCCACAAACCTCGGGCTAACCTGTGCTGCGGATTCCAATCCCCAGCTGCCTAGTTGTACCCGGCTGGACACAAAAATAGGGCGAAGCCTACGTCATTTGTTTTTTAATTATTTCATGAAATAAGTGAAATAATTAAAAAAAACGGGCTTCCCTATATTTTTGGTTCCCAGCCGGGTACAAATAGGCAACTGGGGGTTGGAGGCAGCCCGTGGCTGCCAGCTGTACCTGGCTAGCATACAAAAATATGGCGAAGCCCACGTCATTTTTTTGGTGGGCAAAAAACTTCTGCATACAGTCCTGGATGGAGTATGCTGAGCCTTGTAGTTCTGCAGCTGCTGTCTGCTCTTCTCCATACAGACAGACAGCAGCTGCAGAACTACAAGGCTCAGCATACTCCATCCAGGACTGTATGCAGAAGTTTTTTGCCCCCTGAAAAAATTATGTGGCTTCGCCATATTTTTGTATGCTAGCCAGGTACAGCAGGCAGGTACGGCTGCCCCCAACCCCCAGTTGCCTATTTGTACCCGGCTGGGAACCAAAAATAAAGGGAAGCCCTTTTTTTATTATTTCATGAATTTCATGAAATAATTAGAAAACAAATGACGTAGGCTTTGCCCCATTTTTGTGTCCAGCCAGGTACAACTAGGCAGCTGGGATTGGAATCCGCACCACCGGTTGGCCTGAGCTTTCTGGGCCCCACTGCTGCGAATTGCAGTCTGCAGCCACCTCAGAAAATGGCATTTTCATAGAAGCGCCATCTTCTGGCGCTGTATCCAACTCTTCCAGCACCTGCCTGCTATACCTGGCTAGCATACAAAAATATGGCGAAGCTCACGTCCTTTTTTTTGTAGCTTTTTGGCAAAAAAAAAAAAAAATGCTTCCCTGGATTTTCCATTGCCAGTGAAGGTAACACCAAGCAGTGGGGGTTAGCAGCCAGTAGCTGCTTGGATTACCCTTAGCTAGCAATACAAAAAATGCAGTGGGAGCTAACATATATTTTTTTTAATTATTTATTTAAATAACTAAAAATAAAATGGGCTTCCCTGTATTTTGATTGCTGGACATCACAGTGCTGTAAAAATAAATCTTTAAAAAAATGACGTAGCGCTCCGCGGTATTTTTGATTCTCAGCGCAGATAAAGCAGACAGCTATGGGTTGCCACCCCCATCTGCCTGCCGTTACCTTGGTTGGCAATCAAAATACAGGGAAGCCCATTAATTTTTTCTATTTAAAAAATAGTTAAAAAAAAAAAATTACGTTGGGTCCCCCCATTTTTGATAGCCAGCTAGGGTAAAGCAGACGGCTGTAGCCTGAAAACCACAGCTGGCAGCTTTACCGTGGTTGGGGATCCAATGTGGAGGTCCCCTCAGGCTCTTTTTTATAATTATTTTATAAATATTAATAATTACACAATAAAAGTAGGGGACCCCCCAAATTGTATCACCAGCCAAGGTAAAGCGGACAGCTGTGGTCTGGTATTCTCAGGGTGGGAAGGTCCATAGTTATTAGGCCTTCACAGCCTAAAAATAGCAGGCCGCAGGCACCCCAGACGTGGCGCATCCACTAGATGCGCCAATCCTGGCGCTTCACCCCAGCTCATCCCGTGCCCTGGTGCAGTGGCAAACGGGGTAATAAATCGGGTTGATACTAGCTGTAAAGTCACCTGAGATCAAGCCCAGCAGTTTGTGATGTCATGGCGTCTATTAGATACCCAACATCATAAACTGTCAGTACTAACAAAAACAAAAAATCGACAAAAGAAATTTATTTGAAAAAACAGTCCCCAAAACATTTCCTCTTTCACCAATTTATTGTAAGAAAAAAAATAAAGGGGTCCCACGACGACTCTGGACCGTCTAGAATATGGGGGGGAGACACTCAGGGAACGTATCCCCCATTTTCTAGGAGTGCGGACCCTTCATGTGAGGAGTGTGGGTGCAATGAATCTGCACTCACTCTCCCCGGGTCCACAGCAGCAGAGTCCATGTCGTAATGGTTGCTACCAAAGCTGCAATGCCCTGCTCATGAGGTAAGGGCATGCCTAATCAGGAGAACTACTGTAGAGGAAGCTCTGCTCACTGGTATATAGGTGCTCAGAGGTAATAATAGATAAAATTAGTGAGTAACCTCGGCACTCTATATCTCCCAGACTAAGTCAGTAAGTCACAACGGATAGTAATGCAAAATCACTCTTTATTGGTCTGTATTAAGAAAATTTTTTTTTCATAAGCATATATGTTTTTGTCCAAAACAAGTTACAAATGACGTTTCGGCCTGAGCCTTCGTCAGATTGGACTTATCTGCATGTAATCATGAAAAATGACAATAATCAGTATCACATAAGAGTGAGAGAACAATAACATAAACTCGAACAATGTAGAGGTACAATTGGGATGCAGCAAAAAAATTGCAACACAGCAAGAAATGAAACACATGATACAAATGTCATAATACAGTACAAGGACAATATAGTAATGACAAATATGGGGTCAGAGTAGACTTAGACAGCTCTGGTACGAAAGAGATGTCAATCATAAAGTAACATGTGCAGTAGGTGTAGAGCTACACTATGCATGGCAGAGCTAATGGGTAGACCGACCATAGAAAAAGTAGAGAAAAAGTGGAGAAAAAGTGGAGAATAAGTGGAACATAAGAGGAGAAAAAGTGGAGAAAAAGTGGAGAAAAAAGTGGAGAAAAAGTGGAGAAAAAGTGGAGAAAAAGTGGAGAAAAAGTGGAGAAAAAGTGGAGATTAAGAGGAGAAAAAGTGGAGAAAAAAGTGGAGAAAAAGTGGAGAAAAAGTGGAGCATAAGTGGAGAAAAAGTGGAGAAAAAGTGGAGAAAAAGTGGAGCATAAGAGGAGAAAAAGTGGAGAAAAAGTGGAGAAAAAGTGGAGCATAAGAGGAGAAAAAGTGGAGAAAAAGTGGAGAAAAAGTGGAGCATAAGAGGAGAAAAAGTGGAGATTAAGAGGAGAAAAAGTGGAGAAAAAGTGGAGCATAAGAGGAGAAAAAGTGGAGAAAAAGTGGAGAAAAAGTGGAGAAAAAGTGGAGAAAAAGTGGAGCATAAGAGGAGAAAAAGTGGAGATTAAGAGGAGAAAAAGTGGAGAAAAAGTGGAGAAAAAGTGGAGCATAAGAGGAGAAAAAGTGGAGAAAAAAGTGGAGAAAAAGTGGAGAAAAAGTGGAGAAAAAGTGGAGATTAAGAGGAGAAAAAGTGGAGCATAAGAGGAGAAAAAGTGGAGAAAAAAGTGGAGAAAAAGTGGAGAAAGTGGAGAAAAAAATGGAGAAAAAGTGGAGAAAAAGTGGAGAAAAAGTGGAGAATAAGAGGAGAAAAAGTGGAGAAAAAGTGGAGAATAAGAGGAGAAAAAGTGGAGAATAAGTGGAGAAAAAAATGGAGAAAAAGTGGAGAAAAAGTGGAGAAAAAGTGGAGCATAAGAGGAGAAAAAGTGGAGAAAAAGTGGAGAAAAAGTGGAGCATAAGAGGAGAAAAAGTGGAGAAAAAAGTGGAGAAAAAGTGGAGAAAAAGTGGAGCATAAGAGGAGAAAAAGTGGAGAAAAAGTGGAGAAAAAGTGGAGCATAAGAGGAGAAAAAGTGGAGAAAAAGTGGAGAAAAAGTGGAGCATAAGAGGAGAAAAAGTGGAGAAAAAGTGGAGAAAAAAGTGGAGAAAAAGTGGAGAAAAAGTGGAGAAAAAGTGGAGATTAAGAGGAGAAAAAGTGGAGAAAAAGTGGAGAAAAAGTGGAGCATAAGAGGAGAAAAAGTGGAGAAAAAAGTGGAGAAAACGTGGAGAAAACGTGGAGAAAAAGTGGAGAAAAAGTGGAGAAAAAGTGGAGCATAAGAGGAGAAAAAGTGGAGAAAAAGTGGAGAAAAAAGTGGAGAAAAAGTGGAGAAAAAGTGGAGAAAAAGTGGAGAAAAAGTGGAGAAAAAGTGGAGATTAAGAGGAGAAAAAGTGGAGAAAAAGTGGAGAAAAAGTGGAGCATAAGAGGAGAAAAAGTGGAGAAAAAAGTGGAGAAAACGTGGAGAAAACGTGGAGAAAAAGTGGAGAAAAAGTGGAGAAAAAGTGGAGAAAAAGTGGAGCATAAGAGGAGAAAAAGTGGAGATTAAGAGGAGAAAAAGTGGAGAAAAAGTGGAGAAAAAGTGGAGAAAAAGTGGAGAAAAAGTGGAGAAAAAGTGGAGCATAAGAGGAGAAAAAAGTGGAGAAAAAGTGGAGAAAAAGTGGAG
The DNA here is from genome assembly GCF_048569485.1 of Anomaloglossus baeobatrachus. Classification (NCBI taxonomy): domain Eukaryota; kingdom Metazoa; phylum Chordata; class Amphibia; order Anura; family Aromobatidae; genus Anomaloglossus; species Anomaloglossus baeobatrachus. Next base: position 371,749,407 of record NC_134354.1, on the reverse strand, counting down.
AAAAAGTGGAGATTAAGAGGAGAAAAAGTGGAGCATAAGAGGAGAAAAAGTGGAGAAAAAAGTGGAGAAAAAGTGGAGAAAGTGGAGAAAAAAATGGAGAAAAAGTGGAGAAAAAGTGGAGAAAAAGTGGAGAATAAGAGGAGAAAAAGTGGAGAAAAAGTGGAGAAAAAGTGGAGAATAAGAGGAGAAAAAGTGGAGAATAAGTGGAGAAAAAAATGGAGAAAAAGTGGAGAAAAAGTGGAGCATAAGAGGAGAAAAAGTGGAGAAAAAGTGGAGAAAAAGTGGAGCATAAGAGGAGAAAAAGTGGAGAAAAAAGTGGAGAAAAAGTGGAGAAAAAGTGGAGCATAAGAGGAGAAAAAGTGGAGAAAAAGTGGAGAAAAAGTGGAGCATAAGAGGAGAAAAAGTGGAGAAAAAGTGGAGAAAAAGTGGAGAAAAAGTGGAGCATAAGAGGAGAAAAAGTGGAGAAAAAGTGGAGAAAAAAGTGGAGAAAAAGTGGAGAAAAAGTGGAGAAAAAGTGGAGAAAAAGTGGAGAAAAAGTGGAGATTAAGAGGAGAAAAAGTGGAGAAAAAGTGGAGAAAAAGTGGAGCATAAGAGGAGAAAAAGTGGAGAAAAAAGTGGAGAAAACGTGGAGAAAACGTGGAGAAAACGTGGAGAAAAAGTGGAGAAAAAGTGGAGAAAAAGTGGAGCATAAGAGGAGAAAAAGTGGAGAAAAAAGTGGAGAAAACGTGGAGAAAAAGTGGAGAAAAAGTGGAGAAAAAGTGGAGCATAAGAGGAGAAAAAGTGGAAATTAAGAGGAGAAAAAGTGGAGAAAAAGTGGAGAAAAAGTGGAGAAAAAGTGGAGAAAAAGTGGAGCATAAGAGGAGAAAAAGTGGAGAAAAAAGTGGAGAAAAAGTGGAGAAAAAGTGGAGAAAAAGTGGAGATTAAGAGGAGAAAAAGTGGAGCATAAGAGGAGAAAAAGTGGAGAAAAAAGTGGAGAAAAAGTGGAGAAAGTGGAGAAAAAAATGGAGAAAAAGTGGAGAAAAAGTGGAGAAAAAGTGGAGAATAAGAGGAGAAAAAGTGGAGAAAAAGTGGAGAAAAAGTGGAGAATAAGAGGAGAAAAAGTGGAGAATAAGTGGAGAAAAAAATGGAGAAAAAGTGGAGAAAAAGTGGAGAGAAAGTGGAGAAAAAAATGGAGAAAAAGTGGAACACCCTTTGGTACCTTTCCTGTGGCACTAAGGGGTGCTTAGCTTTGTATTTAGCCAAAAAAATGAAAAAAAAAATGACATAGGGTTCCCCCTAGTTTTGTAGCCAGCTAGGGTAAAGCAGACGGCTGCAGCCTGCAGACCACAGCTGGCAACCTCACCTTGGCTGGTAATCCAAAACTGAGGGCACCCCACGCTGTTATTTTAAATTAAATAAATAATTAAAAAAAAAAAACACGTAGGGGTCCCCCAAAATTGGATCACCAGCCAAGGTAAAGCAGACAGCTGGGGCCTGATATTCTCAGACTAGGGAGGTCCATGGTTATTGGAATCTCCCCAGCCTAAAAATAGCAGGCCGCAGCCGCCCCAGAAGTGGCGCATCCATTAGATGCGCCAATCCTGGTGCTTCGCCCCAGCTCATCCCGCGCCCTGGTGCGGTGGCAAACGGGGTAATATTTGGGGTTAATACCAGATGTGTAATGTCACCTGGCATCAAGCCCTGGGGTTGGTGAGGTCAGGCGTCTATCAGATACCCGACATCACCAACCCAGTCAGTAATAAAAAAAAATACACGACAAACACATTTTTATTTGAAAAAACACTCCCCAAAACATTCCCTCTTTAACCAATTTATTAGATTGAAAAACAAATCCAGGTCTGGTGTAATCCAAGGGGTTGCCATGACGATGCACACTGTCCCAGTCAATGAAGAGCAGGATGTTCCCCATTGGCTGGGAGAGCAGTGCAGTGACCTGAGCTAACATCAATGGGTCAGCCCAGGTCACTGCAGGGGGGTGACAAGTGCTGCTGTCAGTGAGGTACATTACCTGCGCTGATCTCCAGCACACTGACAGCCCCTGTCACTGAGGTCAATGACCGGCGCCTTCACATCAAGTATCGCGAGAGGTCCGTGACGTCACCGCCAGTGTCAGTCTCGGGTCGGAAGCGATAGGTGATGTGACAAGCGGCGGCCATGGAGGACAGTGACAGCGCTGAGGTCGGGATGGCGGGACTTCATCACCGCAGGTAAGCCGAGCGAGCGAGCGAGCGAGCGGGCGGGCGGGCGGGCGGGGGGGGGGGGGGGGGTGGATGTGTGTGTGTGTGTGTTTGTGTATGTGTATGTATGTGTACATGCCGCGGGCAGGAGGGGGTGGAGCGAGCTGAGCGGGAAAGTGTGGGCTTCCTGCACGTAACTAAGATAAACATCGGGTTACTAACCAAAGCGCTTTGCTTGGATACCCGATGTTTATCTTGGTTACCAGCTTGTGGCAGGCTGCCAGCGATGGCTCCTGCTCACTGTAGCTGTAAAAAGCCCTGCTTTTTGCTGCTAGAACCGTTCTCGAACGTATCTAGAACTATCGAGCTTTTAGCAAAAATCTCGAGTTCTAGTTCGATCTCGAACAGCCCAAAAATCACTCGAGCCTAGAACTGGAGAACCACGAACCACGAACCGCGCTCAACTCTACTCATTATAACTAAGCCATTATACTAGCAAACACTCATTGTACCTAGTGGCATCCTAAACGTGGCTATTGGACTTTTGTCTAGTCACACTAGTGCAAAGACATTTGCAGCACGTCTGCCTGCATTGCACACTCCAACTCATTATAACTAAGCTATTATACTAGCAAACACTCAGTCTACCTAGTGGCATCCTAAATGTGGCTATTGGACTTTTGTCTGGTCCCACTAGTGCAAAGATATTTGCAGCACGTCTGCCTGCATTGCACACTCCAACTCATAACTAAGCCATTATACTAGCAAACACTCAGTGTACCTAGTGGCATCCTAAACGTGGCTATTGGACTTTTGTCTAGTCACACTAGTGCAAAGACATTTGCAGCACGTCTGCCTGCATTGCACACTCCAACTCATTATAACTAAGCCATTATACTAGCAAACACTCAGTGTACCTAGTGGCATCCTAAACGTGGCTATTGGACTTTTGTCTAGTCCCACTAGTGCAAAGATATTTGCAGCACGTCTGCCTGCATTGCACACTCCAACTCATAACTAAGCCATTATACTAGCAAACACTCAGTGTACCTAGTGGCATCCTAAACGTGGCTATTGGACTTTTGTCTAGTCCTACTAGTGCAAAGATATTTGCAGCACGTCTGCCTGCATTGCACACTCCAACTCATAACTAAGCCATTATACTAGCAAACACTCAGTGTACCTAGTGGCATCCTAAACGTGGCTATTGGACTTTTGTCTAGTCACACTAGTGCAAAGACATTTGCAGCACGTCTGCCTGCATTGCACACTCCAACTCATTATAACTAAGCCATTATACTAGCAAACATTCAGTGTACCTAGTGGCATCCTAAACGTGGCTATTGGACTTTTGTCTAGTCCCACTAGTGCAAAGATATTTGCAGCACGTCTGCCTGCATTGCACACTCCAACTCATAACTAAGCCATTATACTAGCAAACACTCAGTGTACCTAGTGGCATCCTAAACGTGGCTATTGGACTTCTGTATAGTCCCACTAGTGCAAAGATATTTGCAGCACGTCTGCCTGCATTGCACACTCCAACTCATAGTTACTAATCCATTATACTAGCAATTTATGCTGCCAGTTTAAGGGCCGTAGTTGCATTGTCAGGGATATTTATTCTTTATTATTCTGCTGTTAATAAAGCTAGACCACCGCTGCAATCTTCACCACCTCTCAATTTTTACTACCACATTTTCAGTGCACAATCTTGTCGCAATCAACATGAGTGGCAAAATGACAGATGCTGGTGGAAAGGGGAAGAGGCGTGGTGGAAAAGGAAAAAAAGGTTTTGTCCATGGGGAAGGTGGCAAAGCTCCATTATCATCTGCTGAAGATAGACCATCTACCAGCAAAAGTAAGATGTCTACTACTTACCGTGGACAATCCGATGTGCTCCCTTTTTTATGGACACGAACAACAGGAACAAAGGTAGATGATGGCCAAAAAAGGAAAATGCTTGAATGGATCTCAAGTGGTCCAACAAGTGCCCTCTCAGCCACTTCAAGTACCGCATCCAAAAAACAGCAGTCATCTGAGTTGTCATCCCAATCAAACTTGCTTTCTCCCAGCTCTGAAGTCTCCATCAGCCCTGCACAGTATGGTGGAACTGAGATGGCTGAGTCTGCAGAGCTGTTCAGTCACACTATAGCCTGGGAATCAGAGGTCTGCTCCCAAGCTCCAAGCTACAGTGAGTACAGAACATGAAATGGTCTGCAGTGATGCCCAGAACCTTTGTGACTCTGATTCAGGCCGTGAGGACCACGTTTCTGAGCATAATGTTGACCCTTTGTCACAAACTGTAACACCTGTGGTTATAGACAATGAGGAACATACTGATGAAGATGAGACGCAGATACCCGATTGGGATGACAACTTAAATATTCGGTCAGGGCAAGAAGAGGCTCGGTCTGAGGGGGAGGGGAGTGCAAACACAACAATTGATGATGAAGTTCTAGATCCCACCTACTGTCAACCCACAGTCAGGCACTTGAGGAGGTCAACAGAGGTGGTGGAGGAGGATGCAACTGATGACGAAGTTACCTTGCGCCTTCCTGGACAGACTCGGAGTACTGGTAGCACGTCTACAACTGCATCCTCAGCCACCACTCTGCCTCTGAGCACTAGTCGGGGTGGATCAACAGGTCGCATGCCCTCTAAGCCTTGCCTAGCCTGGTCCTTTTTTGACATAGCAAAAGATCGCCCAAATTATGTGATCTGTAAAATTTGTCATGGTTCTATTAGTAGAGGTCAAAACCTCAGCAGTTTGACAACTTCTTCCATGAATCGTCACATGAATAAATATCATATGTCCCGGTGGGAAGCTCACCTTGCTGCAATGCGGCCTAGCGGAGCGAACCATCCACCGCCTGCCCCTTCCAGTGCATCCGCGCGCTCTTCATCTTCTAGGACTGTGGGGACAGCTGTCACACCTGTTTTTCCACGCACAACTTCCACCACTGTAACCGCAACAGGCACTTTGCTTGGTAGGTCGTCAGTTGGTTTGGAAGGGGAAACAAGTGAGTGTGTACAGCTCTCTCAGACATCGATAGCACCAACGTTGGATGAAGGCAACATCATGTCTCCGCCTGCACTTTCCTCACAAACCTACATTTTTCCTAGGACACCCTACTCAACATCGTCTACACACAGCAGCCAGATCTCTGTCCCTCAGATGTGGTCAAATAAAAGGCCACTTCCTGCGACCCATGACAAAGCTAAGAGGTTGACTCTATCCCTCTGTAAGCTCTTGCCTACCGAAATGCTGCCTTTCCGCCTGGTGGACACACAGGATTTTAGAGACCTTATGTCTGTCGCTGTGCCCCAGTACCAGATGCCTAGTCACCACTACTTCTCTAAGAAAGGTGTGCCCGCGCTACACCAGCATGTCGCACACAACATCACCGCTTCCTTGAGAAACTCTGTGTGTGAACGGGTGCATTTCACCACCGATACTTGGACCAGTAAGCATGGACAGGGACGTTACATGTCGCTAACTGGGCACTGGGTAACTATGGTGATAGATGTTGAAGGGTCTGCTGCACAAGTCTTGCCGTCCCCACGACTTGTGTGTCAATCCTCTGTCTGTCCAAGTTCCGCCACTGCTTCTGCCTCCTCCACCTCATCTGGGTCCTCCACCTCCGCCCCAAGCCTGCCTGGTCAGGCCACCAGCGTTCTCACTGCGCAGAAGGAATCACGCACGCCTCATTACTATGCTGGCAGCAGAGCGCAACGGCATCAGGCGGTCTTTAGCTTGACATGTCTTGGGAATAAGAGTCACACAGTTGAGGAGTTGTGGTCAGCTCTGCGGTCCGAGTTTAATAAATGGTTGTCTCCGCTCAACCTGCAGCCTGGTAAGGCCGTGTGCGACAATGCTGCAAACCTGGGTGCGGCCCTTCGCCTGGGCAAGGTGACACACGTGCCTTGTATGGCTCACGTGTTGAACCTTGTTGTCCAGCAATTTTTAACACACTATCCCGGCCTAGATGGCCTTCTGAACAGTGCAAGAAAACTGTCTGCTCACTTCCGCCGTTCAAGCACCGCAGCTGAGCGACTTGCATCGCTCCAGAAGTCTTTCGGCCTGCCGGTTCATCGCCTGAAATGCGATGTGGCGACACGCTGGAATTCAACTCTCCACATGTTACAGCAACTGTGGCAGCACCGCCGAGCCCTGGTGCAATACGTCATGACGTATAGCCTGGGCCAACGAGATGCAGAGGTGGGGCAGATCACCCTGATGGAGTGGTCTCAGATCAAGGACCTATGCACCCTTCTGCACAGTTTCGACATGGCGACGAATATGTTTAGCGCTGACAATGCCATTATCAGCATGACAATTCCAGTCATTTACATGCTGGAGCACACGCTAAACACTATTCGGAGTCAGGGGGTGGGACAACAGGAAGGGGAGGAACTACAGGAGGATTCATATGCGCAAGGGACAATAACATTACCAAGGTCCAGACGTTCATCATCACCAACGCGGCAGGCATGGGACCATGGGGGACAGGGATCAACAAGGGCGCATGGTAGCAGGCTAAATGTTGAGGAAGGTGCAGGACAACATGAAGAAATGGAGGACGAACTGTCCATGGACATGGAAGACTCAGCGGATGAGGGAGACCTTGGTCAAATTTCTGTTGAAAGAGGTTGGGGGGAGATGTCAGAGGAAGAAAGAACGGTTAGCACCTCTATGCCACAAACACAGCGTGGACTTGGTCCGCATGGCTGCGCAAGACACATGAGTGCCTTCTTGTTGCACTACCTCCAACATGACCCTCATATTGTCAAAATTAGAAGTGATGATGACTACTGGATTGCCACACTATTAGATCCCCGGTACAAGTCCAAATTTTGTGACATAATTCCAGCCATAGAAAGGGACGCACGTATGCAGGAGTATCAGCAGAAGCTGTTACTCGATCTTAGCTCGGCTTTTCCACCAAACAACCGTGCAGGTGCAGGGAGTGATTCTCCCAGTTGTAACTTGCCAAACATGGGACGATCTCGTCATCTTCAACAGTCTACCCGTACCAGTAGGACCGTATCTGGTGCTGGTAACAGCAATTTTATGGAATCTTTTCATAATTTTTTTAGACCCTCCTTTGCAAGGCCACCAGAGACAACAAGTCTGACACATAGTCAACGGCTGGAGAGGATGATACAGGAGTATCTCCAAATGAACATCGATGCCATGACTTTGCAAATGGAGCCTTGCTCATTTTGGGCTTCAAATCTAGAAAAATGGCCAGAGCTATCCAGTTACGCCTTGGAGATTTTGTCGTGTCCAGCTGTCAGCATTGTCTCTGAACGTGTCTTCAGTGCTGCTGGGTGTGTGCTGACAGATAAGCACACGCGTCTGTCCAGTGACAATGTGGACAGACTGACGTTCATCAAAATGAACAAGTCATGGTTCCAGAAGGAATTTACTACCCCTGTGTCATCCTGGGGAGAGTAAATGCTTGTGGATTTGGAATGTGCTTGATGCAAATCAAAACATCCTGTTTGCAACTAGGGCACAAGTGCTGCCACTGAAAAGGTGTTTTTTAAAAGGAGCCAAGATGAACAGAGCTGGGATCAGGAAAGACTTTGCTACCTACCCCGGTGTCATCCTGGGGACGGTTAATTATGGCGTATTTTTGAATGTGCTCGATGCAAATCTAGCTGTGAAGTGTACAACTGGGGCACAACTGCTGCCACTGAAGGGGTGGGTGTGTGTGGGGCCCAATTTTTGGAAAAAAGGGAGACTCCGCTTGGAGTAACCCTTGCTTGCTGTGTTTTTTATAAATGATCCAAGATGCACAGAGCTGGGATCAGGAAAGACTTTGCTACCTACCCCGGTGTCATCCTGGGGACGGTTAATTATGGCATATTTTTGAATGTGCTTGATGCAAATCTAGCTGTGAAGTGTACAACTGGGGCACAACTGCTGCCACTGAAGGGGTGGGTGTGTGTGGGGCCCAATTTTTGGAAAAAAGGGAGACTCCGCTTGGAGTAACCCTTGCTTGCTGTGTTTTTTAAAAGGAGCCAAGATGAACAAGTCATGGCTCAGCAAGACTTTTACCTACCCCGGTGTCATCCTGGGGACGGTTAATTATGGCGTATTTTTGAATGTGCTTGATGCAAATCTAGCTGTGAAGTGTACAACTGGGGCACAACTGCTGCCACTGAAGGGGTGGGTGTGTGTGGGGCCCAATTTTTGGAAAAAAGGGAGACTCCGCTTGGAGTAACCCTTGCTTGCTGTGTTTTTTAAAAGGAGCCAAGATGAACAGAGCTGGGATCAGGAAAGACTTTGCTACCTACCCCGGTGTCATCCTGGGGACGGTTAATTATGGCGTATTTTTGAATGTGCTTGATGCAAATCTAGCTGTGAAGTGTACAACTGGGGCACAAGTGCTGCCACTGAAGGGGTGAGTGTCTGTGTGGCCCAATTTTTGGAAAAAAGGGAGACTCCGCTTGGAGTCACCTTGCGGTGTTTTACATGATTTTAGAAGGGCGTGCCATGCCTATATCTGTGTCTCCTCTTTTTCCTTGTCCTGCTCTTTTGTTTTCGCATGAGTATATGTCCTTGTCACTTTCCCATGTGTTTGTGTTGTGTTGTGAGTTGTTTGTCACCTTTTGGACACCTTTGAGGGTGTTTTCTAGGTGTTTTTTATGTGTTTGTGAATGCCTGCCATTGTTTCCTATGCGGTTCGAGTTCGGTTCGTTGAACGTTCGACGAACCGAACTCGAACGGGGCCTCCGTTCGGCGAACTGACCTCGAGCCGAACCGGGACCGGTTCGCTCATCTCTAGTGGGGACAGCTGTCACACCTGGTTTTCTTTGAAAGCGCCATTTTCTTGGGTGACTGTGGACTGCAATTCTCAGCGGGGGTGCCCAGAAAGCTTAGTCACCCTGCGCTGTGGATTCCAATCCCCATCTGCCTAGTTGTACCTGGCTGGACACAAAAATTAGGCAAAGCCCATGTCGTTTTTTGTTTTAATTATTTCATGAAATTCATGAAATAATTAAAAAAAGGGCATCCCAATATTTTTAGTTCCCATCCAGGTACAAATAGCCAGCTGGGGGCAGCCGTACTTGCTTGCTGTACCTGGCTAGCATACAAAAATATGGCGAAGCCCACATCATTTTTTTTTTTTACGTTTTTGGCCAAAAAACTCTGCATACAGTCCTGGATGGAGGATGCTAAGCTTTGTAGTTCTGCAGCTGCTGTCTGCTCTCCTGCATACACTAGTGGATGGAGAAGGAAGATATTCCAGCAACTTGAGTCCAAACATTAAATTCTTTAAAACGTTGATTCTTTATTATTTACATATTAAAAAGTCCATGTTGGGGTGAAACAAACCCAAGACAGAGAGGACGCGTTTCAAACACTTGGTTCTTAGTCAATCTCTAAAGCATGTGTTCATAGGACTTGTTTAAAAAGGAGGGAGTAAAGACCCAAACATGTGTTTAATCAAATGGAAAGAGCTTTTCACTAAAGCATTAACCCTGTGAGGGGAACATTGTTTATGCAGGTATTCACACACGGTAACATAGGAGTGAATGTCAGACAAAAAAAAAAAAAACAGCATTAGTAAGCAATTTACTCCCCAAAATCTCTCCAGGTTATGTTCTAGACAGTAAACATGTACTGAACATTGTTTCTCAGATCCAGTGGCAAAGTCATTACAGCTGGCTCACGTGCGACGTACAGACTTTGTATACGTCCATCCCTCATTCCCTTGCGATTCTGGCCCTAAAAGACCAACTTAAAAAATACTCGAATTATTCTGATGATCTGCAGAATTTCTTATTAGAAGTCACTTTTTTCTTATTGAAAAATAATTTTTTCACCTTCCTAGACAGAAAGTATGTTCAGCTGCGGGGCTGCTCTATGGGTGCTCGCTTCTCCCCCTCATTAGCTGGGGTCTTTTATGTTCTGGTGGGAGGAGCAATTCATCTTCAGTCAAAATAACCCTTTTTCATCTAATATCATCATATACCTTCGGTACATAGATGATATGCTAATTGTGTGGCAAAAACCAGAACAGAAAGTAGAGGAATTTATTTCCTATATTAATAGCAATGCCCACAACTTAGTATTCACTTTTTTTCATGATCAAACGAAAATAAATTTTTGGGATATGTCACTCCATGGAAATATTGATAGTGGCAAAATTGACTGTAGTTTATATCGTAAACCCATATCAGGCAATTCTCTACTACATGCTAAAAGTTGTCACCCCAAGCATGTGGTGGAGAATATCCCCACAGGTGAATATATACGTGCAAAGAGGTGCTGCAGCAGTCAGGAAAGTTTTGAAGCAGAGTGTAGTAGTATTGATAGGAGGTTCTTGGCCAGAGGGAATAATTTTCAAAATCTTTAGAGGGCAAAAATCAAAGCAAATATTAAAAACAGATCCCAATATCTTGAAATGAACAATAAGGATAAAAATAGAGGTAACTTTCCGAACAAATTACCGGTAGTTTTTTCTACAAAATACAGCAGCAACTACTATGATGTGATCAGAATTGTTAAGAAATATCTTCCAACTTTGTCTACAGATGACACTTTACATCATATATTAAGGGATGGAGTCAAGTTTGTTTCCAAGAGAAACACGACTTTAAGTTCCATCCTATCACCGAGTGATCACACTAGCAGGTGCGATTCTATTGATGTAAAAACTGCCCGTAATTGGTTACCTACCACAGGATCATACAAGTGTGGACACAAGAAATGTGGACTTTGTCATTATATGTTGAATGTAAAAAATTTTTCTTCATATGCTGATAAAAAAACGTACCAAATTACTTCTATGATTAACTGTGGTTCAGACCATGTGGTTTATTTGATTTCTTGCACGATGTGTCAACTTCAGTATATTGGCAGCACTTCCTGCTCCCTAAGAAAAAGAATATCCGAACACATCTATGATGTGAATAATGTTACATCTAGGAAGTTGTCTAGTGCCTCCCAGCACTTTCGTGATATACATGCCGGTAGTTTTGATGGCATGAAAGTTTGTGCTATTGAGAAAGTAAAACTTCCTAAGAGAGGAGGAAATTTAAAGGATATTCTTTTTCAGAGGGAAATTAAGTGGATTTTTCTAATGGGTACCAGAACTCCCACAGGTTTGAATAAAAGAAATGAAATACTGTTTGCTTACTAATGCTGTTTTTTGGTTTTTTTTGTCTGACATTCACTCCTATGTTACCGTGTGTGAATACCTGCATAAAAAATGTTCCCCTCACAGGGTTAATGCTTTAGTGAAAACTGTGACGACATGGACTCTCATGGGTTAAAAGTTTCTTAAAATCCAGCCAGACAGCATGATAGATTGTCTATAGATGGGGGAGAAGTCCCTCATTGTTTTTACAAGACTCTTGTTGACTCAATGTAATTGTGTTGGCCACTGAAAGCTAGACGTATTGTTCTCCAGACATTTCCAGTAACCATTGTATTGTAGTTGTGTATTGATAATGTAATTACCTTAGTAGCCATTGTCTAGTTGGTGACTCCCAGTTTACATGTACACCCTCAGACTTTCTATGCACATCATTTAAATGAACATTGTCCATGCAGCTTGAAATTCCTCCAATGGGAGAAGCAATCTTGTCCAACCAATCAATGAGGACGCAGTGTATCCAAGTGGAAGGTTGTGGCTATAAAAAGGACTTCTGTAAGCCACCAGGGGTTGTTGATGAAGGTTGATGGATGCTGATGGATCCAGTCTAAGCTCTTTGGAGCTGACTAAAGGATCAGGACATCTTATGGCTTCAATCTAGGGATTCCGGTTCCGGTTGGAGACCATATCCACAGCCTAGGGATTTCGACTCCGGCTGCCAGGATTTTAACATCAAACCAGGACTACCTAAGGAGGACACTCAGGTTGGGACAGTTCAGTCACCTGCTACAGACTTCGCAGACCTCAGACAGCTTGGAACCTGTGAGGCATGGACATTCTAAATCCCTGGTGAGCCAGCGGAAGGGTGAGACTCTGTTGCCTGTTACATTTGTGTGTTTTGCTGGTTATGTGTTATGTGCCGTTAATTGTTTGGGGATCCAATAAAGTCTAATTATTGTGGTTCCCTAACCCTGTGTTGTCTGAGTGGTGTTACGCCCACGGTTAAGGAGGCCGGCGTTCAGTTGGGATGAGCCCTGAGCCACGCTGTCTTTCTAAAGGCGGCGGGTTTTAGTGGACGAGAGCGCCCACTGAGCCCCGTGTCTCCACAATTGGTGGCAGCAGTGGGATACTACTCAGCCTGGTTTACCCAGGGGAGCTGCAGTGGACTGGTGTTTTCGGACACCGTCCAGGGCTCAACAACCAGGGAGGCACATAAGCATACCCAGATACATAGGTCCAACAATATATGCAGACACTCAGCAGTTATCCCTTGTGGGGACACTGCATTGTGTGCCAGAGCTACTCACAAGCAGAATCAGAAACAGGAGAAAAACGAGTAGGACTGCTTCACAAAAATATGTATTTTTATTCAATATCTTAGTTTATCTTTTATCAAAAAAGTGGATCAGAAAAAATACATATACAAAGTACATATGGGAACATGATAGTAGAAAAGTGAGGCCAAGAGGAGGGATGTTAAAAGGACACAAACATGACCTGCAAGGATACTTAATGCAATCAAATATCAGAAAAACCACATAATGGTCACATGGAAAGTGTATCAAACGGAGTATACCACAAGGTTAACTAAAACACTTCTGCATGCCTTTTTTTTTTTTCACAAAAATATGTATTTTTATTCAATATCTTAGTTTATCTTTTATCAAAAAAGTGGATCAGAAAAAATACATATACAAAGTACATATGGGAACATGATAGTAGAAAAGTGAGGCCAAGAGGAGGGATGTTAAAAGGACACAAACATGACCTGCAAGGATACTTAATGCAATCAAATATCAGAAAAACCACATAATGGTCACATGGAAAGTGTATCAAACGGAGTATACCACAAGGTTAACTAAAACACTTCTGCATGCCGTCATATGCTGATATCACACTAGTGTTACACAAAGACTCATAAGAGAAATCATGTAAGCATGCAAAAAGACTAAGGAGCTATATGTCAGTGTTTACAGTTATTGCTTAAGACAAAAAGCACATATGCGTGCATTTATCCCACTAAAGAATATAGCTGCACCACAAGCAGACCAGGCTTATAAATAATCCATTACCCGTATATGTAAAGACGGAGGTTCTCAGCCAAGGTCAGCTAAGGGCCAGTCACATGTCAGTTGAATTATTTACACATAAACTGAAGCTCACACATGTGTATACTCAACTCATGCAGCATGTGACACTATAAATGCAACTGGTGGTTGCAGATGGATCTCCACCAAATATAATGTCCCACATAGCCAATTATATATCAGAGTGACTGATTGTAGCTCCCTGATGAAGCAACGGCGCATAAGCAGCTACCTGTGAAACGTACGTTGGAGTTTTTTGGGGGACTTAACCCCTTCCTCACCTAACAGACCTCCCTGGTTTACTTTGCAATCACAGACTATTTATTGTGGTATGTATGGGGATCCTGCCAAGTTGTATGTTCCCTCTGCCGTGATACTATGGGGAAGCCTTCCTGATTAATGCTGACCCACAGCACTGATATATAATTGGCTATGTGGGACATTATATTTGGTGGAGATATATCTGCAACCACCAGTTGCATTTATAGTGTCACATGCTGCATGAGTTGAGTATACACATGTGTGAGCTTCAGTTTATGTGTAAATAATTCAACTGACATGTGACTGGCCCTTAGCTGACCTTGGCTGAGAACCTCCGTCTTTACATATACGGGTATTGGATTATTTATAAGCCTGGTCTGCTTGTGGTGCAGCTATATTCTTTAGTGGGATAAATGCACGCATATGTGCTTTTTGTCTTAAGCAATAACTGTAAACACTGACATATAGCTCCTGAGTCTTTTTGCATGCTTACATGATTTCTCTTATGAGTCTTTGTGTAACACTAGTGTGATATCAGCATATGACGGCATGCAGAAGTGTTTTAGTTAACCTTGTGGTATACTCCGTTTGATACACTTTCCATGTGACCATTATGTGGTTTTTCTGATATTTGATTGCATTAAGTATCCTTGCAGGTCATGTTTGTGTCCTTTTAACATCCCTCCTCTTGGCCTCACTTTTCTACTATCATGTTCCCATATGTACTTTGTATATGTATTTTTTCTGATCCACTTTTTTGATAAAAGATAAACTAAGATATTGAATAAAAATACATATTTTTGTGAAGCAGTCCTACTCGTTTTTCTCCTGTTTCTGACATAAGCATACCCAGCAGGCCATAGGGGAGGCATTCAGGTTTCGGACGCTGCCATGTCCAACCCCACCAGCTCAGCCATGGGACAAGGACCAGAGAGGAGTTACGACCGCAGCAGTAAATGGATGCTACAGGATCTGTGCCAGATGCGAAAGATTGACTACAGGAACACTGACACTCGGTCAGACTTGATCCGGAAATTAGTCTGTTGGGATGCCCAGAATAATGCAGAGGATGATGAGGACACTGCCGTTGTGGTATCTGAGGAGGTAAACCCTGTATCTCATCCTAGATCCAGTGACAGTATGGAAACAAACCAAACACAAGCAGACCGAGTCAAGGAATTATTTACTGCATTGGGGCCTGAAGCTTCAAGGGAAGAGAGGGCTGGTGTTCTGCAATTTGTTTGGATTTCCAATTTCCTCACCATCAGCACCTACCTCCAGGATAGACCACCACCAAGGAAGTCATCTTCGCTACAGGGATGTGCCAGTGTTTAATGATTCCAGCACTGAGATAGATGAACACTTGCAAAACTTTGAGATGCTAATGCGTATGCACCAGGTGCCCACAGATGAGTGGTCCAAATACCTGTGGACAAGCTTGCCGGTCCGGGCCCAGGAGGCTGTCCGATCACTTGGGCCTCAGGACTGCTTGGACTACGGAATTATTAAGGACACTTTGTTGGCCCTTTTTACCATAACACCCGAGAGACATCGCACTAAGTTCCGGACTATGTCTCGCCAGGGTGTCTCGTACGTCGAATTTGGCAGTCAACTCCGACGACTCTGTAATCGCTGGCTCGATGGTCGGGCTGCCCACTCCGCTGCTGCCCTCCGTGATGTGATAGTGCTTGAACAGCTGCTGGTGCAGATGGACCCGGAAATCCGAGAATGGGTGGCTGACAGGAAGCCCGACACCCCAGAGCAAGCAGCGCGATTGGCTGACGAATTTACAGCCAACCGACCCAGCTGGAGGCCCAATAGGTCCCTCAACCATGGATCCAAGCGACCCCCAGACTCACGTGCTGGACTAACTCGTTACCCCACAGAAGCCCCAACAAGACAAAGGTTTACCAACAGGGTGGGTGACTTGTATAACCCACGGCGCTGTTATACGTGTGGGCGCCTTGGTCACATGGCCAAAGAGTGTCTACAAAACCGGGGCCCCATGCCTGGAGCCCGTCTACCAGTCAACATATGCCGAGATGAACCAACGAGACCTGAGGAATGCTACTCCCGAGAAACACCAATAGCTGAGGAAGTGGTTTATCCAGTCCACACCCTACGGCAGGCCGGACACCGTACACCAGCTAACCTCCATCCCCACATCCAGACGGTCAAGGTCGGTGATATACAGGCTCAGGGACTTCGAGACTCGGGATCTTCCATCACCCTGGTCAGCCCAGATATTGTTCCCACAGAACATCATTTACCTGGCCGCCAAGTGACCATCATCCTTGCTGGGGGCCAGCGCTCGAACATCCCTCTGGCACGAGTGCAGTTGGACTGGGGAACTGACCAAGGAGAGGTTGAAGTGGGGCTCATGGACGGCCTCCCCACCCCTGTAATTTTGGGAAATGACCTAGGACAAGGACTATCCAGCCAGTTTGTCACCGCCATCACCCGCAGCCAAGCCAAACACCATCCTGGTGCAGGTCTTTCTTCCAGCCCATCAGAGGAGAACCCAACTCCTCAATCTTCAGCCTCCTCATCAGAGCCAACAAATGTGAGTACATCAGACCCAACTGTGGCCATTGATTGGGGGAGATAGATCGTAAAGAGTTCAGGGAAGCTCAACTGTCAGACCCCACCTTAGAGCTTATCCGTAGTGCGGCCACCCAACCTGGGGGAGGAAATCAGGGGGAGGTATATAGATGGGAAAAAGGCCTCTTATATCGGGAGAAGCCTGCATCCTGCCCAGAAAAACCCTGGACCCGTGTACATCAGCTTGTGGTACCCCAGCCATACCGACCCTAACTGTTGCGTTTAGCTCATGATGTTCCTGCGGCTGGGCACATGGGGACCAAAAAGACTCGGGCCCGCCTGCTGCGTAGTTTTTTCTGGCCATGGGTCACTCAAGAAGTGCAAAAATACAGAGCCTCTTGCCCAGTGTGTCAGCATATGGGGGATCCCCATGCCGTGCCCCACTTCAACCCATGCCCTTGATAGGAGAACCATTCCAGAGAGTTGCCATTGATATAGTAGGCCCCTTAGCCATCCCCAGCCGCAGTGGAAAAAGATTCATCCTCACCCTGGTAGACTTTGCCACCCGTTACCCAGAAGCCGTTGCCTTAACCTCCATAGATGCAGAGCACGTGGCTCAAGCTCTACTGGACATCTTTAGCCGGGTAGGGTTTCCACAGGAAGTATTGACTGACCAGGGGGCACAGTTCCAAAGTGAACTGATTCACACCCTGTGGGAAAAACATGGAGTCCGCCCCATGCGCACAACCCCCTACCATCCTGAAACAAATGGATTGTGTGAGTGCTTCAACAAAACGCTCAAACAGCTCATTAGCCGATATGTGGAGTCCGAGGGGGGGACTGGGAGAAAAACTTGCAGCAGCTCCTTTTTGCTTACCGGGAGGTGCCGCAGGACTCCACTGGGTTCTCTCCCTTTGAATTGCTGTACGGCCGAAAAGTACGAGGGCCCCTAGAGCTGGTACGAGAGAGTTGGGAGGGCACCTTCCCCACAGAAGAGGTTCCCATACTGGACTATGTTCAAAAGTTTAGGGAAAGGATGAGGCACCTCATGGCGTTAGCCCATGGGAATTTAGAAGTGGCTCAGGAAAGGCAAAAACGATGTTACGACCGCACTGCCCGGCCCCGAGAATTTGCCTGTGGACAGAAGGTCCTAGTACTAGTACCGGTGCGGAAAAACAAGCTGCAAGCCATGTGGGCGGGTCCATTCACCATTACCAAGAAATGTGGCAAGACTGACTACACCGTGGCCCTGGATCGAGCAGGTGTTCGTGAGCGTACCTACCACTTCAATAGGCTAAAAGCTTATGAGGAACGAGAAGTCACCAATTTAGCAGTTTGCTGTCCAGAGTTAGATGATCCAGAGTTGGACCAGATCCCAGACCTATTAGTGGACTCCAAAAGGGAAATGGGGGTAAAAGATGTTTCACTAGGGAAGCAGCTTTGTCCATCACAGAAGCGACAGATATCAGACATACTCGGAACATATGAAACCCTGTTCACAAGTCAGCCTGGTAGAACCCCCCTGGTCCAGCATCATGTCAATACAGGGGCAGCCACCCCACTAAGACAACCCGCCTACCGGGTGACCCCTCCTGTGTTGGCAATGATGAAGGCCGAGGTGGATGACATGTTAAATATGGGAGTCATAGTCCCCTCCCATAGCCCATGGGCTGCCAGTGTGGTATTGGTGCCAAAAAAGGACAAGAGTACTCGTTTCTGTGTGGACTATAGACGGCTCAATGAGGTCACGATTACAGATGCTTACCCCATGCCCCGGGTGGATGAACTACTAGATAGGTTAGGGGGGTCTCGGTTTATATCTACCCTCGATTTGAGCAAGGGATACTGGCAGATCCCACTCACAAAAGACGCTCAAGAGAAATCGGCCTTCATAACCCCTTTTGGCCTCTTTGAGTTTACCAGCATGCCTTTTGGGATGAAAAACGCCCCAGCCACCTTCCAGAGGATGGTAGACCATTTACTAGAGGGATGTCAGGGGTATACCCAGGCCTATTTGGATGACATCGCTATCTTCAGCGACACTTGGGAAGAGCATCTTCAGCATGTGTCCCAGTGTAATACTATTGTATGTTCTGAGGATTTCGATAGCGTTAGGGCAATGACAACCAGAGACGAGTTCTTGGTACAAGATGTTTATAATATGTAACCACGGTAGGTACAGAACGGAACAAACACAGCAGAACAAACACACAAAATACTTTCCCGAAACGGAGCGAAGGGAATTCCCGGGGCCACGCACCGGACTCCCCCAGGGAGACCACCAGAGCGAACCCCTATACAGGGACTGTCCGGCAATCACCCCGGAAGGTCTAAATGCGCAGCAGCCGGGACACAAGGGGCAAGTGGTAAAGTCCAGGAGTGTCCGTACGGGATGATAGTCCAGAGTAGTTACAAACCGGAAAGAACCGGGCAGAAGTGCTGACCACAGACGGCAGACGGAGTCCAGGCACAGCTTGAAGAAACCGGGTATGGTCCAGAGTCGGTCGGTATTCTTTCAGGAGGATCCAAAGGCAATCAGGAATTAGAAGCAGCAAGGCAGGAGCACACAGCAAGCAGTATACTCAGGCACTGGACTAGGCTTAGAGGCGGCCTTTTAAGCAGCTGGACAGGAAGTAGGGCAACAGAACAGTAAACTCCACGTTAACCGAGGGCAAGCTCTTGTCAAAAGAGAACTGGAAAACCCGGAAACCTGACACCCAGGTGCTGCAGAGGGTAGCCAAAGCCCAGCTCACCATCCGACCTGACAAATGCCAAATGGGGATGGCCGAAGTGCTATACCTGGGACATCGGGTGGGAAGTGGGTGCATTCGTCCCGAACCTGCAAAAGTAGAAGCCATTATCCAGTGGCCACGCCCGGTCAATCAAAAACAGGTCCGTGCATTTCTAGGAACTGCAAACTACTATCGAAAGTTTATCCCCAATTACAGTACCATAGCAAAACCGCTCACTGACCTCACAACCAAAAGATATGCCCGTAACCTTATCTGGACCCCAGAATGTGAAACTGCGTTCCTCCAATTGAAAGACCGGCTAGCCCAAAGCCCAGTCTTGACTGCTCCTGACTTCCGTCGCAGATACATTGTCCAAACAGACGCATCGGACACAGGACTAGGAGCTGTACTTAGCCAAGTGGGGGACAACGGTGAGGAACATCCGATAGCTTACCTCTCCCGGAAACTGTTGGACCGAGAGAGGGCTTATGCCACCATAGAAAAAGAATGCCTGGCCATAGTCTGGGCCCTAAAAAAATTGCAGCCCTACCTCTATGGCAATGAGTTCACAGTCCTCACTGACCACAATCCATTGAGTTGGCTAAATCGCACTGCCGGGGACAACGGACGCTTGCTCAGGTGGAGTCTGGCATTACAATCTTACAATTTTTCCATCTCCCATAAACAAGGCAAGAACCATGGAAATGCGGATGGGCTTTCCCGACAAGAGGAGAAGGATGATCGGAAGCCTATCATGTCTGGCTAAGATTAAGAAGGGGGAGGAATGTGACGACATGGACTCTCATGGGTTAAAAGTTTCTTAAAATCCAGCCAGACAGCATGATAGATTGTCTATAGATGGGGGAGAAGTCCCTCATTGTTTTTACAAGACTCTTGTTGACTCAATGTAATTGTGTTGGCCACTGAAAGCTAGACGTATTGTTCTCCAGACATTTCCAGTAACCATTGTATTGTAGTTGTGTATTGATAATGTAATTACCTTAGTAGCCATTGTCTAGTTGGTGACTCCCAGTTTACATGTACACCCTCAGACTTTCTATGCACATCATTTAAATGAACATTGTCCATGCAGCTTGAAATTCCTCCAATGGGAGAAGCAATCTTGTCCAACCAATCAATGAGGACGCAGTGTATCCAAGTGGAAGGTTGTGGCTATAAAAAGGACTTCTTTAAGCCACCAGGGGTTGTTGATGAAGGTTGATGGATGCTGATGGATCCAGTCTAAGCTCTTTGGAGCTGACTAAAGGATCAGGACATCTTATGGCTTCAATCTAGGGATTCCGGTTCCGGTTGGAGACCATATCCACAGCCTAGGGATTTCGACTCCGGCTGCCAGGATTTTAACATCAAACCAGGACTACCTAAGGAGGACACTCAGGTTGGGACAGTTCAGTCACCTGTTACAGACTTTGCAGACCTCAGACAGCTTGGAACCTGTGAGGCATGGACATTCTAAATCCCTGGTGAACCAGCGGAAGGGTGAGACTCTGTTGCCTGTTACATTTGTCTGTTTTGCTGGTTATGCGTTATGTGCCATTAATTGTTTGGGGATCCAATAAAGTCTAATTATTGTGGTTCCCTAACCCTGTGTTGTCTGAGTGGTGTTACGCCCACGGTTAAGGAGGCCGGCGTTCAGTTGGGATGAGCCCTGAGCCACGCTGTCTTTCTAAAGGCGGCGGGTTTTAGTGGACGAGAGCGCCCACTGAGCCCCGTGTCTCCACAAAAACCTCTTTCCATTTGATTAAACACATGTTTGGGTCTTTACTCCCTCCTTTTTAAACAAGTCCTGTGAACACATGCTTTAGAGATTGACTAAGAACCAAGTGTTTGAAACGCGTCCTCTCTGTCTTGGGTTTGTTTCACCCCAACATGGACTTTTTAATATGTAAATAATAAAGAATCAACGTTTTAAAGAATTTCCTGTTTGGACTCAAGTTGCTGGAATATCTTCCTTCATCATTACCAAAGAATTGCCGACTTTTTCCTTGCACGGTCCACAGGTCTCGGTCTCCTATCAAGCAGGTGAGCTGGGTAAAACCTTCATTCCTTTACTAGTGGATGGAGTATGCTGAGCCTTGTAGTTCTGCTCCCTCTGCCTCTCCCTCCAGCATACAGTCCTGGATGGAGCATGCTGAGTCTTGTAGTTCTGCAGCTGTCTGCTCTCCTGCATACACTAGTGGATGGAGCATGCTGATCCTTGTAGTTCTGCTCCCTCTTCCTCTCTCTCCAGCATACAGTACTGGATGTAGTATGCTGATCCTTGTAGTTCTGCAGCAGCTACCGGCTCCATCCCTCATCCCCATTGCTGGCACAGTGAATAAAAACGCAGTGAACAAAAATGCAGCAAAACGCAGCCAAAAATGCATGCGTTTTATTGATGCGTTTTTGCCGTGGATGCGTTTTTGTGCGTTTTTTGCATCCAAAAACACAGCATCTTTGGAGTTAAAAAAAAGTGGTTAGGTATGCAAATACCCCAAGAGTGTCCTTTTGGCCTTCCTTGAGCCAGTATACAATGATAATATACCATTTTTGATATAGGAGAGAGACCAGTAGACTAAGTATACAATGTATTAATGGCAGAAAAGTGGCATATACATATATATTTATATCTCCTGATTTTATTGAACAAAATTTATATATTTATCAAAATTAGTCACAAACTCACATAAACATTATCACATGGGCTTTAAAGGGGTTGTCCACTACTTGGACAACCCCTTCTCAATCTGACTGTTTGGCCCCATTAAAATAAGAACACTTATACTCTCCTCCAGTACAGATGCTGTTCCAGAAGTGTCGGCACTCGCTCTCCCGGTGCTCATGTGACATTGTTACATCATGCTAGTCCTGCGTCCAATCAGCGATAGCCTCACTATCCCCCAACTTTGGATGAACCAAGCATTAAAAGGACGTCAGAGCTGTGGCTGCTCTCTCACTTCCTACTGATGTTTGATATATCCAAAGGCGGGGAGAGTGAAGCCAGCACTGATTGGGCGCAGGACTAGCATGACGTAACAATGTCACATGAGCACCGGGAGAGCGAGTGCCAACACTTCTGGAACAGCATTTGTACTGGAGGTGAGTATAAGTCTTTTTTATTTTAATGGAGGCAATCACTTGGATTGAGAAGGAGTTGTTTGAGTAGTTGACAACCCCTTTAACCACCGCTTTAGAGCAAAAACGCCGAACAAATTAGGTGAATAGGAAAAGGGTAGTTTATAATATGGAGAATATATTTCACTAGTATTATTTTAAAGCAGAATTACCTCTAAGAATATTTATCACATATTCACGATACAGGTGAGAAACGGAAAAGATCCTTGGAGTCCACTGTTCTAGCAACTGTGCAATGAGCGATATTGGTACGATTATGGTTGAGCAGTATTTATATTTGCAATCAACTATCACCATCAGCCTCATAAATTTTCAATGCTGCTGTATTAATCATGATGAAAAGCCACTACAATAAATTCAGAGGATAAATTGGGGACTTTGGACCCTTGTTCTAGTGATTGGTAGAAGTTCCAACAATCCTATGCTCATTAAAGGCCCCGTTACACGCAACGACATCGTTAACGAGATGTCGCTGGGGTCACGGAATTCGTGACGCACATCAGGCCTCGTTAGCGACGTCGTTGCGTGTGACACTTACGAGCAACCGCTAACGATCCCAAATACTGACCTAATCGTTGATTGTTGACACGTCGTTCATTTTCAAAATATCGTTGCTCGTTTAGGACGCAGGTTGTTCATCGTTCCTGAGGCAGCACACATCGCTATGTGTGACACCTTGGGAACGACGAACAACAGCGTTCCTGCGTCCTCCAGCAACAAGGTGGGAATGACGTTCATGCGGCTGTTCTCCGCCCCTCTGCTTTTATTGGTGGCCTGCTGTGTGACATCGCTGTGACGCCGCAAGAACCGCCCCCTTAAAAAGAGGTTGTTCGCCGGCCACAGCAACGTTATTAGGAAGGTATGTGCATGTGACGCGTACCTGCGATATTGTTCGCCACGGGCAGCGATCTGCCTGTGACGCACAAATGACGGGGGTGGGTGCTATCGCTAGCGACATCGCTAGTGATGTCTCTGCGTGTAAAGCGGCCTTTACTCTTTTGTATAGCACAAGTATTCTTAGCTCTTTGTGAATAAGTGAATAACATTTCCACATACAGCTGTGTAACTTTAAGCCATGGTCATTTGTTACTTGATAAGATGAATAATCACAGGTATTGTTTGTATTTTTTAATTGAGTAGAAAACTACATTGTTTATCGAAATTGGGAGGAAAAAAAAAGTAGTTTATTGTATTACAATGCAATATAAAAAATGTACATTTGTGTTCTGGAACACAGCATTGTAGATGATAAATGGAGGATTGGAAGCACTCACTATCTGTGTCGTGTGCAAAATTTTTTGTCATAGAATAATGTTTGGTTAGGGAGATTCTTTGTGACACCACTCACGGGTCGTGGTGATAATGGCACCACTGCTGCTGGTAACGGGGATCCCGGGAGAGATGGTAGGGTGCAGTTGAGAAGTTGTCCCCTCCGTAGGTAGGGGTTGGTGATCCCACATTATTTACAGGCCCACAAGTTCGTAGGTGGCCTGCCAGTTCTCGGCCATGTCCATGAGCAGTTCCTCATGCATACGGTTAACACATAGGGTCCCTCCGAGGACAACTTGCTGGCAACGGCCAGAATAATCACAGTAGATAATCAGATGAAGCTTCGGTTGGATTATTTTTCATTCATTCAATCTGCTGAGGGTCCTAACGGGGACAACTTGGTTGCAACGGAGGACCGCTGCCTTTACTGGAGGTCACCGTTACCACTTACTTCCTCCGGATCCGCCTTGAGACTGTACGATGGAGGAGGTGACCGGGGTTGCTCGAGATCAGCATGGCTCACCCTTCTCTGGACATCCAGGGTGAACCAGCCCCACTCTCCCAGGTGGCAGGTATAGGTGACCAACTCACCCGCACAGAGGTCACGCTTTGGATGGCCCAGGGGCAGCTGACTGTGCACATCTCGCCTGGAGAAGAACGCCTCGACCCCCAGGCTTGGCTCGTAAATAAGCCCCCATCCACGCCGGGGGTAGAACTGCTGGACTTGACCTTTAAAGATCGGGCCCCGAGCTTTGGGAGAGGCCCTCCGGAGAACGTCCTTTGCCTCTACAGTGCAGGCCAGGATAGCAGCCTTTTCTTTCTCCCGGGCCTCTACCTCTCATCCCATCAGGTTTGGCTGGCGGTCCCAACATGGCGGCTCCTCTAGCGCAGGGGTTCGGCCCAGCTGGTACCCCCTGATGTGGGCCACAACCGACATACTCTGGGTAGGGGGGCACCGCTGTGTCACGTCCTGTTTTGCTGCCTTGCAGCGGCAACCATCCGCAGCCTCAGCCGAGGCCTGGAGCTAGGGAGCGGTCAGCGTCACTTTCCGGGCTTGAGGGGGGCTATCTTCCACCTCTGTACTGGCCGGGCGGACTGCCGGGGCCTCTTCGGGTGCGGCCACTTCCGGACTGGATGGCTCCCTTTGGGGAGTGGGCACCCTCCAGGGAAGCAGGGTCGGTGCTGGCCGGGCAAGCTGTCGTCTGCGGGCAGCGCCTGCAGGTGGATCTTCACGGGCGGGAGTGATGTCATCTGCTGCCAGGTTCGGGAGCAGCGGGCCGACTGGCGGGGTGGCACCGACCAACACGGGCAGTGGGGAACGCAGCAGGCTGAGAGGGGGTAGACCGGACCCCTCGGCCGCAGCGACCGGTCCCTCCGGGACACAGGGGCATGGGTCACTCACCCGCTCCTTCGACTCTGCTTTCGCCTCACGGGCCTGCACGGTCATCACCACTTCCACCATTCCAGCCTCCCATTCTTGCACAAGGAGCTGGAGCCGGGTCTGGAGCCTGCGGCTTAACTGTGCCACCCGAGCTTCCACCCACGCCGCTGTTCCGAGTGTGGGCCTGCTGTACGGAACGAACATCCCGCTTGCTCAACCTCCAGGAACGGAATATGTTTCAGGGTCCTGCTGTCCCCACCTCCTATGCCCTCGGCTACATTAGGCAGGCTCTCACCCGCCCCCCTTGGTTCTTTTTAGCACTCCCGCTTGTTGGAGCGGGGCTTCGCTTTCGCGCCTTCCCTGCTCAGGGAAGACGCTCGAGCGGGAGATTTTCGCGCCAAAGATGGCGGCGCTTTCAATTTTTCGGCCGGACGCCACCGGCGGGGACCACAAGGCGCACTTCTACTGGTAAGTAGATCGGTTCTATCATGTTCGTGACGCCAAGTTGTCGCGGGGGGAGGGGACACCCTCGCCACGCTCGGGTCCGGGGCTTCTGCTGCTGCTCGGTGACTCGAGCGGTGGACCGGACCCGGGGACTCGAGCAATGCTCCTCACCCGTGAGTGAAAGGGGGTGGTTGTTTGGTTAGGGAGATTGTTCGTGACGCCACCCACGGGTCGTGGTGATAATGGCACCACCGCTGCTGGTAACGGGGATCCCGGGAGAGATGGTAGGATGCAGCTGAGATGTTGTCCCCTTCGTGGGCAGGGGCTGGTGATCCCGGGGCCCAATGGTGTAACGGGGAGGCCGGATGGCTGGGGTGCAGGGTTGCAGGGACAGCGTGGCGCGGTGCCGGACGGCACTGGTGTACTCACTCAGACAATCACTGACAAAGTCTCTGGTAAACCAAAACGGCCGGATGGACGGGTCCCACAGCCGGCTGCAGTGTTGTTGTTGTGCTCTCCCCGGACGGCTGATGGTGGCTGTCTTTCCCTGCACCTTTGAAAATGTTCTCGACTCCTGTGGTTGCCCACCGGTAGTCCGCTCCCCGGCGTATAGGTGCCATAGGAGCCCATTTTGCCCGCAGGTTCTGGCCCTTGGATCTCTAGCCTGTGGCAGTGGCTGTATATCCTCTCTGGGTGGACGGTTGCCTTCAATCGGGACTTTAGTAGTTGAGAAACCCCTGGGGTTCATGTCACATTCGGATTTGACTATTGACGGCGGCTCCAAGCCTGGTCGGGGTTCGATGGCCCTGCCTGTGTGCTTAGCTTCACTCCGTTTCCTGGTCCGGAACCGGCAGGCCGACGCTCGACCCCGGTCCTTACGGCTCTGCGGAGTTCCACTAACTCCTGCAGACGGCCACCACCGTCTGCCAATCTTGCTGTTAGTGTCTGGGCTCCAACCCAGACACCCAAGTGTTCATTCCTCTTACTTTCACCTCCTAGACTGATCTGAACTTTTCCCGCCTATAGGCCTGTGAACTCCTCGGTGGGTGGGGCCAACCGCCTGGCTCTGCCCCACCTGGTGTGGACATCAGACTTTGGAGGGAGGCAACAAGGGTTTTGTGTTTGGCTGCTGTAACTGCTTAGGGTAGGGGTGTGTATGTTGGTATGTTTGTGACTACTTGGCTAGTACAGGGCGTCATATTCCCCCTTGGTAAAATGCAGATAGTCCGCGGGCTGCCCGTCCATCACCGGTTTTATTTTTGTTCAAACTGTAAAAAGATAAATAACAGATAAAACGGTAAACATTTAAAACAAAAACATTTTTCAGGTCACTTTAAACGTTGCACATATAAACATTTTTAATGCTGACGGACGGACGGATGTCTTCCGCTCTCCCACCCAAGCAACCTAGCCCTGATGCTGCCCCTAAGAAGTGGGCAGAACCCCTTGACCCCAGTCCAGGTTCGGCTGTCCGAGCGGGAACGGGTACGGTGTCTCGCACCCGGCTGTTACTTCAGGGGACCCCACGTCCAGGGGGACCCCTGACCCCCGGAGGATGGCCACCGGTCCTGGTGGTGGCCAGGCCCCAGCCTACTCTGCTGCGGGCCCTTCCTCCAATCTGCCTCTCCGGAGGCGGCAACGGTATCCATCCCACAACATTATTTACAGGCCCACAAGTTCGTGGGTGGCCTGCCAGTTCTCGGCCATGTCCATGAGCAGTTCCTCATGCATACGGTTAACACATAGGGTCCCTCCAGGGACAACTTGCCGGCAACGGCCAGAATAATCACAGTAGATAATCAGATGAAGCTTCGGTTGGATTATTTTTCATTCATTCAAACTGCTGAGGGTCCCAACGGGGACAACTTGGTTGTAACGGAGGACCGCTGCCTTTACTGGAGGTTGCCATCGCCACTTACTTCCTCCGGATCCGCCTTGAGACTGTACGGCGGAGGAGGTGACTGGGGCTGCTCGAGGTCATCATGGCTCACCCTTCTCTGGACATCCAGGGCGAACCAGCCCCTCTCTCCCAGGTGGCAGGTATAGGTGACCAACTCACCCGCACAGAGGTCACGCTTCGCATGGCCCAGGGGCAGCTGGCTGTGCACATCTCACCTGGAGAAGAACACCTCGACTCCCAGGCTTGGCTCGTGAATAAACCCCCATCCACGCCGGGGGTAGAACTGCTGGACTTAACCTTCAAAGATCGGGCCCCGAGCTTCGGGAGAGGCCCTCCGGAGAACGTCCTTTGCCTCTACAGTGTGGGTCAGGATAGCAGCCTTCTCTTTCTCCCGGGCCTCTACCTCTCGGCCCATCAGGTTTGGCTGCCGTTCCCAACATGGCGGCTCCTCTAGCGCGGGGGTTTGGCCCAGCTGGTACCCCCTGATGTGGGCCACAACCGACATCCTCTGGGTAGGGGGGCACCGCTGTGTCACGGCCTGTTTTGCTGCCATGCAGCGGCAACCATCCGCAGCCTCAGCCGAGGCCTGGAGCTTGGGAGCGGTCAGCGTCACTTTCCGGGCTTGAGGGGGGCTATCGTCTACCTCTGTACTGGCCGGGCGGACTGCCGGAGCCTCTTCGGGTGCGGCCGCTTCTGGACTGGATGGCTCCCTTTGGGGAGTGGGCACCCTCCAGGGGATCGGGGTCGGTGCTGGCCGGGCAAGCTGTCGTCTGCGGGCAGCGCCTGCAGGTGGATCTTCGCGGGTGGGAGCGATGTCATCTGTTGCCGGGTTCGGGAGCAGCGGGCCGACCGGTGGGGTGGCACCGACCAACACGGGCATCGGGGAACGCAGCAGGCTTAGCGGAGGCAGACCGGGCCCCTCGGCTGCAGCGACCGGTCCCTCCGGAACAAAGGGCCGTGGGTCACTCACCCGCTCCTCCGACTCTGCCTTTGCCTCACGGACCTGCACGGTCATCACCATTTCAACCATTCCAGCCTCCCATTCTTGCACAAGGAGCTGGAGCCGGGCCTGCAGCCTGCGGCTTAACTGTGCCACCCGAGCTTCCATCCACGCCGCTGTTCCGGGTGTGGGCCTGCTGTACGGAACGAACATCCCACTTGCTCGGCCTCCAGTAACGGAATATGTTTCAGAGTCCTGGCATCCCCACTTCCTATGCCCTCGGCTACATTAGGCAGGCTCTCACCCGCCCCCCTTGGTTCTTTCTAGCACTCCCGCTTGTTGGAGGCGGGGCTTTGCTTTCGCGCCTTCCCTGCTCGGGGAAGACGCTCGAGCGGGAGATTTTCACACCAAAGATGGCGGCGCTTTCAATTTTTCGGCCAGACGCCGCCGGCGGGGACCACAAGGCGCACTTCTACTGGTAAGTAGATCGGTTCTATCCTGTTTGTGACGCCAAGTTGTCGCAGGAGGAGGGGACGTGCTTGTCACGCTCGGGTCCGGGGCTTCTGCTGCTGCTCGGTGGCTCGAGCGGTGGACCGGACCAGGGGACTCGAGCAACGCTCCTCACCCATGAGTGAAAGGGGGGTGGTTGTTTGGCTAGGGAGATTGTTCGTGACGCCACCCATGGGTCGTGGTGATAATGGCACCACCGCTACTCGTAACGGGGATGCCGGGAGAGATGGTAGGGTGCAGCTGAGATGTTGTCCCCTCCGTGGCAGGGGTTGGTGATCCCGGGGTCCGATGGTGTAACAGGGAGGCCGGATGGCTGGGGTGCAGGATTGCAGGGACAGCGTGGCACGGTGCCGGG
This sequence comes from Anomaloglossus baeobatrachus, assembly GCF_048569485.1. Taxonomy (NCBI): domain Eukaryota; kingdom Metazoa; phylum Chordata; class Amphibia; order Anura; family Aromobatidae; genus Anomaloglossus; species Anomaloglossus baeobatrachus. The sequence continues at coordinate 371,720,562 of NC_134354.1, read as the reverse complement.
CGGCACTGGTGTACTCACTCAGACATTTAACGACAAAGTCTCTGGCAAACCAAAACGGCCGGATGGACGGGTCCCGCAGCCGGCTGCAGTGTTGTTGTTGTGCTCTCCCCGGACGGCTGATGGTGGCTGTCTTTCCCTGCACCTTTGAATATGTTCTTGACTCCTGTGGTTGCCCACCGGTAGTCCGCTCCCCGGCGTATAGGTGTCGTAGGAGCCTGTTTTGCCGCAGGCACTGGCCCTTGGATCTCTAGCCTGTGGCGGTGGCTGTATATCCTCTCTGGGTGGATGGTTGCCTTCAATCAGGACTTTAGTAGTTGAGAAACCCCTGGGGTTCCTGTCACATTCGGATTTGACTATTGACGGCGGCTCCAAGCCTGGTCGGGGTCCGATGGCCCTGCCTGTGTGCTTAGCTTCACTCCGTTCCCCGGTCCGGCACTGGCGAGCTGACTCCCGACCCCGGTCCTTACGGCTCTGCGGAGTTCCACTAACTCCTGCAGACGGCCACCACCATCTGCCAACCTTGCTGTTAGTGTCTGGACACCAACCCAGACACCCAAGTGTTCACTCCTCTCACTTTCACCTCCAAGACTGATCTGAACTTTTCCCGCTTCCAGGCCTGTGAACTCCTCGGTGGGTGGGCCCCACCTGGTGTGGACATCAGACTCTAGAGGGAGGCAACAAGGGTTTTGTGTTTGGCTGCTGTAACTGCCTAGGTTGGGGGTGTGTATGTTGGTATGCTTGTGACTACCTGGCTAGTCCAGGGCGTCACACCATCAGCTCCCTTCTCCATCATCCTCCCTGTGCTTCTGACGTATTAGAACAGCGGACAAGATGACATTACTACATCATGCCCGCTGTGCCGAGCTGTGCAGAGCTTCAGAATACATGCTGCAGAGACCGTAGCAGCGGGGGAAAGAGTAGAGTTTTTTTTTTTTTTAAACAAGGAATCCTTTGGGCCATCATGCTGTTTGGAGTGCTAGGAAGGGCCTAATTATACTATTTGGAGGGCTCTATGAGCCTTTATAATATTTGGAGGGCTATGTGGAGGCCATTATACCATTTGGGGGGCCATCACTATGTGGAGAACCATTCTCCTAATTGAAAGGCTATGTAGGGAGCCATTATACTATCTGAAAGGCCATTATACTATATTGATGGCTATGGAGGGGTCATGATACTGTTTGCAGGTCTATGTGAGGACGATTATCCTGTTTGGATTGCTGGGTGGTGGCCATTATACTGTTTGGAGGGTTGTGGGGGGAGCCATTATACTATTTGGAGGGCTATGTGGGGGCCATTGGACCATTCTACTGTATGAAAAGTTGTGTAGGGGCATTGTACTGTTTGGAGGGCTTTGTGGGGGACCATTATATTTGAAGAGTTATGTGTGGGACTATTATACTGTTCAAAGGGCTAGTGTGGGCCAGTATACTGTATATGGGCCATTTTACACTGTGGAGGGCTGTGTGGCGTCCATTACACTGTGTGAAGGGTTGTGTTGGGTTCATCATACTGTATAGAGGGAAGTGGGGAGGCCATCATATTGTATGGAGTCTGTATCCTACTATGATGGGGTCACTGTGGGGTATCATACTTTGCAGGGGAAATACTGTAGGGTCATCATACTGTGCTTGTAGAGGATACTGTGGAGGAATACACTGCGGGACTATGTTACTGTGTTTAGGAGCACTTTTGTTGGAATCATATTTTATGGGGGCCATGAGTGGAGTATTTTAGTGACTAAGTGTCTTAACCTTTGTCAGGCTGCATAATTTTGCCAAAATTTCTCGACCCCTTATCTCGGAAGGGGGTGGAGATATTTTATTGAAATTTGGCCAATATATTCTGGACCAAAACTGCTGAGATGTCACGAAATTTCAGCCCTCTACGGCTTTTCAAAAAAAAAAAAAATTATTGCAATTTAAAAAGGGAATAGTTACAATTGTACCTATTCAGCCGGATGAAGGTTAAATAGGGGCATAATTACAGAGCTGTGAGATTTGCCCTTCTGTGACCCCACTGAATGTTATTTATTTGGGGTGCGGGGGAGGCAATTACATCTTCTGCTATGGGGCGCCATGCTTTGTATGTATGCCCCTGCCACCTAATATGCAATGCCAGTCATTTAACAGTGTGTATAATATTCCTTATCATCCTCAGGCAACATGGTTTCATTCTTCAGGTTCAGCTCTTTTCTCACACTTTCCTCACTTGCTTCTCTTTTGCACCTATAGGTCTTCTGCTACTCTTTACTTTCTATCCATATCTTCTTCCTTACCCAGTTGCCTGTGTGGCGTCCCTGAGGCTTCAGTCGCCACAGGGTACTGTCCCTCACCAGAGGAGCAGTATTCATCATGGCTAAGGAGGAGGTCATTGCTAGTAAACTACCACAATCCACCACAACACACAGTTAGATGCCCTCTCACTGGGACTGGGCTAGGGTAGAGACTTGGGGGGTGGCCATCACTAATGTAGTGGACCCTCTGCTCACTAGTTCAGGAACCCGGGGGGGGAGCTTGACACAGAGGAGCAAGGCGACACACGCACACTCAGACGGTTGGAGTTAGACGCTGACACTGGATAGTGGCAGACACGGAACAAGTGAGACATGGGGAGAACACGGTCGCTGATGGCATAGCTGCGCCATGGCTCCCTCAGGACCGAGCGCACACTACAGGGTGCGGATCCCTAGGCTGGTGGGCACTTCATGTCCCTCCAGCAGAATCCACCGGGCAGAGGATTTCAAGTCTTCTGGCCAACACCAAGCACCCAGGGCACAGCAGCATATAGAGCAAGGAGTCATGACAACAGAGCGGCACCAGTAACGGACTCGCGCTGCCTGCTATACGGGACAGGAACAGGGTCTTTTCAAGGACTCGGGTCCCCGTGTGGCTTCAGGCCGCAGGGACTCACACAACACAGTGCAGAGAGGAAGGACCCACAGAAAGAAACACTGGTTCTGACCTCTGAACTATCCGGGATCGGCTGGAGCCCATCACAGCAGAGTCCGGCAGTCCAAAGGTGGTGACATCTCAGTGAGTAAAGAACTTACACTGCAACCAATATGTCGTCCAATCCTTCCCGCCCCCGCACTCCTTCATGAGAGTGGACTACTATCCCCAACCTCCTTGTGGGCCTGAGCTCTGCCTGTGGAGAGCTGTACCAACTCAGCTGCACTACCATCTGTCCTCAGATGAAACCTCTTGCAGCGGCGGCTCCCATACTATAGCCGCACACCACAGGTGGTGTTACGAAGAACTACTATCCCCATCATCATCCTGTAGCGCCCCTGAAGCCAGTAGGAGCTACAAGGTACTGTATCCTATCAAAGATACAGGGCCTACCCCTAGGGACCCAGAAGACCAGTGCCAGTTACACCAAAACAAACTATAATCCCTGTTTTTACCTTTCCCCAAGAACTGATGACAGGCTAAGGTTGGACCCAATGGATGGCCACCTAGGGGTGGAGCCGATCTAGTCCACTAGACGACAACCAGGGCGGATGGGTCAGACAGTCAGTAAGTGAAAGTGGAAGGAGACGGGCGTAACCGTACTGACAGGAGTGTGTACCAGTGACCTGTCAGGTGCAGGCGTGTGATTGCTGAAGGAGTACGGTGGAGTACTCTCGAAACCATAGAACCAACGTGGTATAGAGCCCTAGGTCAGGCAAACGCTCCAGGCAGACCTGATAAAATCTGTATGGTGAGGGGACCATCCAGGACCTCACCGACCGTAAAGTCCATGGCACCAGCAGTGATGGGAGAACCAGGGACCGGAACAGAGCATCGACCATACAGGGTTCAAACTGCCCGGTGTATGGACTAAAGACTGAAAGATGAACAGGAGGGGACCCCTGATGCTCCAAGCCATGGAGACCCACGTACTAAAGACAGGTGCAGAGGAAAGAAGCCATCAGGTTACCACACTGGCACAGGGACTAAGGGGACCAACGGGGAGGACAAGCCTTCTTCTGGTTGCCAACCATAACAATGCTGTGAGTAGAGATGAGCCACCCTCTAGAGGCTCGAGTTCGGTTCAGTTTGTCGAACGGAGGCCGCGTTCGAGTTTGGTTCGGCAAGACACTCGACGAACCTCTCAAACCCCATTGAAAAAAATGGGAGGCAATCACAAACACATAAAAACACATAGAAAACACCTTCAAAGGTTTCCAAAAGGTGACAAAACTCACAAGACAACATAAACACATGGAAATGTGACAAGGACAAATACTCATGCGAAAACAAAACAGCTGAAGGAGGAAAAAGAGGAGGAGACACAGATATAGGCATGGCATGCCCTTCTAAAATCATGTAAAACACAGCAATGGGACTCCAAGCGGAGTCTCCCTTTTTTCCAAAAATTGGGCCCCACAGACACTTCAGTGGCAGCACTTGTGCCCCAGTTGTACACTTCACAGGTACATTTGCATCAAGCACATTCAAAAATATGCCAGCCTTAACTGTCCCCGGGATGACACCGGTGTAGGTAGCAAAGTCTTTGCTGATCTATGATTTGTTCATCTTGAATCATTTGTAAAAACACAGCAAGGGGACTCCAAGCGAAGTCTTCCTGTTTTCCAAAAATTGTTCCCAACAGACACTTCAGTGGCAGCACTTGTGCCTCAGTTGTACAGTTCACAGGTACATTTGCATCAAGCACATTCAAAAATACACCAGCCTTAAGGGTATGTGCGCACGTTGCTTTTTACCTGCTTTTTACCTGCTTTTTTGCTGCTTTTTCTTCTGCGCTGTTTAATGCCAAAATGGATGTGTTCTTCTATTCAAGCAAAGTCTATGGGAATTTGGGTTTCTTGTTCACACTATGTTGTTCAAAATGCTGCCTTTTTGTGGCAGAACTTTGGTCAAAAACTCAGCTTTTCAAAGAAGCAACATGTCAATTGTTTTTGCCATTTGGGTTTTGCACTGCAAAGCTGAGTTTTTGACCAAAGTTCTGCCACAAAAAGGCAGCATTTTGAACAACATAGTGTGAACAAGAAACCCAAATTCCCATAGACTTTGCTTGAATAGAAGAACACATCCATTTTGGCATTAAACAGCGCAGAAGAAAAAGCAGCAAAAAAGCAGGTAAAAAGCAACGTGCGCACATACCCTAACTGTCCCCGGGATGACACCGGTGTAGGTAGCAAAGTCTTTGCTGATCCATGATTTGTATAATCAACCATTATGCAAATTAACCATTATGACATCATCAACCATTATGGAAATTAACCATTATTACATCATTAACCGATTATGTAAATTAACCATTATAACATCTGTGGAGACATGGGGCTCAGTGGGTGCTCTTGTCCGCTAAAACCCGCTTCCTTTAGAAAGACAGCGTGGCTCAGGGATCATCCCAACTGAACACCGGCCTCCTTAACCGTGGGTGTAACACTACTCAGACAACACAGGGTGAGGGAACCACAATAATTAGACTTTATTAGATCCCCAAACAATAAACGGCACATAACACATAACCAGCAAAACACACAAATGTAACAGGCAACAGAGTCTCACCCTTCCGCAGGCTCACCAGGGATTTAGAATGTCCATGCTTCAGAGCTTCCAGGGCCGCTTACTCCAGTCCAGCAGCACCCCGTTTTTGGCGGGCACCCACCGAGAAAGGAATAATGCCAGATTCAGGAAGCTGTGTGAGGTCTGCAAAGTCTGTAACAGGTGACTGAACTGTCCCAACCTGAGTGGCCTCCTTAGGTAGTCCTGGTATGACGTTACAATCCTGGCAGCCGGAGTCGAAATCCCTAGGCTGTGGATATGGTCTCCAACCGGAACCGGAGTCCCTAGACTGAAGCCATAAGATATCCTGATCCTCTAGTCAGCTCCTAAGAGCTTAGACTGGATCCATAACCATCCATCAACAACCTGGTGGCTTAAAGAAATCCTTTTTATAGCCACAGCCTTCCACTTGGATACACTGCATCCTCATCGGATTGGTTGGACAAGATTGCTTCTCCCATTGGATGAATTTCAAGCTGCATGGATAATGTTCATTTAAATGGTGTGCATAGAAAGACTAAGGATATCTACATGAAGTCTGCAAGTCACAGACTCGACAATGGCTACTAAGGTAATCACATTAGTAATACACAACTACAATACAATGATTACTGGAAGAGTCTGGAGAAACAATAGCTAAGCAAACATGAGGTACTACACAAAAGAACAATACGACTGGCTGAATGTTAAGAAACTTTAACCCATGAGAGGCATTGGGTGTCCACGTCGTCACATTCCTCCCCCTTCTTAATATTAGCCAGACATGATAGGCTTCCGATCATCCGTCTCCTCTTGATGGCATTGTCCTTTTTAATGGTGAGGTCAGCAACAGAGGCTCGCATCTATACACCTCCCCCTGATTACCTCCCCCAAGTTGAGCAGCCATATTGCGGACAAGCACTAAGGTGGGGTCCATGAGTTGGGCTTGCATACATTTCTTACTATCAATCTTCCCCCAGTCAATAGCCACAGTGTGGTTAGACTTACTCACGGTTCTTGGCTCAAAAGTGGATGATGGAGACTGGGAATGTGAATTATCCTTGGAAAAGATGTTAGAAAGATCCACATCAGGGTCCTGCTTTGCTTGGAAGTGGATGATGGCTGCTTCAAACTGACTGGATAGTCCTTGTCCTAGGTCATTCTCCAAAATGACTGGTTTGAGCAGGTAATCCCCAAGCCCCACTTTCACTTCCCTCTGAGTGGTATCTGAAACAACAGGCTTGGTGGGGCCATCTATGAACCCCACTTCAACTTCTTCCTGGCTAGTCCCCGAATCAACCGGTGTGGGGAGGCTGTCCATAAACTCCATATAGACCTCTTCCTGGTCAGACCCCAAAGTAACTGGTGTGGGGACAGTGTCCATAAGCTCTACATCAACCTTGCTCTGGTCAGTCTCCACAATGACAGGTATAGGGAGACTGTTCACAAGTCCCACATCGATCGCTTCCTGGTTAGTTCCCAAAATAACAGGGGTGGGATGCTATCCACAAGCTGCACCTCGACCTCTCCCTGGTCGGTCCTTAGGTCCAAGTGCACACATGCCAGAGGGACGTCTGAGCGCTGGCCCTCAGCCAGGGAGATGGATAATTGGGAATCTGGTAAATGGTCTTCTGGGGAAACAATAACTAGGCTTACCAGAGTGATGGAAGATCCAATGTCTCGAAGTCCCTGAGCCTGTATATCATCGACCTTGACCGTCTGGATGTGGGGATGGAGGTTGGCTGGTGTACGGTGTCCGGCCTGCCGTAGGGTGTGGACTGGATAAACCACTTCCTCAGCTATTGGTGTTTCTTGGGAGTAGCATTCCTCAGGTCTCGTTGGTTCATCTCGGCATATGTTGACTGGTTGGAGTGGTAGACGGGCTCCAAGCATGCGGCCTCTTTGTTTTGGTGCAGCTTCTGCTGGGTAGCGGGACCATCCTTCTCGAGCGGCTGGTGCTAGCAGTATGGCAGCTGGAACTCCATAAACATATTCCAGAACCCAAGCCCTCTCTTCTCTTGAGGATCTAGGCCCCAATGCATCCAACAACGCTGTGGCTTGGGCCATTTTGGACAAAGTTGATTCCCGATTGTCACTAGATCCATGATGTGGCACATAGTTTAAATCCTCTGGGTCAATATCGGCGGGATCCTCATCGTCCTCTGCATCATTCTGGGCATCCCAACGGACTAATTTCTGGATCAAGTCCGACCGAGTCTCAGCGTTCTCTGGCACAGATCCTGTAGCATCCATTTACTGCTGCGGTCGTAACTCCTCTCTAGTCCTTGTCCCATGGCTGAGCTGGTGGGGTTGGACAAGGCAGCATCCGAAACCTGAATGCCTCCCCTATGGTCGGCTGGGTATGCTTATGTGCCTCCTTGGTTGTTGAGCCCTGGATGGTGTCCACGAACACCAGTCCGCTGCAGCTCCCCTGGGTAAACCAGGCTGAGTAGTGTCCCACCGCTGCCACCAATTGTGGAGACACGGGGCTCAGTGGGTGCTCTCGTCTGCTACAACCCGCCACCTTTAGAAAGACAGCGTGGCTCAGGGCTCATCCCAACTGAACGCCGGCCTCCTTAACCGTGGGCGTAACACTACTCAGACAACACAGGGTGAGGGAACCACAATAATTAGACTTTATTGGATCTCCAAACAATTAACGGCACATAACACATAACCAGCAAAACACAAATGTAACAGGCAACAGAATCCCACCCTTCCGCTGGCTCACCAGGGATTTAGAATGTCCATGCCTCAGATGTTCCAGGGCTAATTACTCCAATCCAGCAGCACCCCGCTTTTGACAAGTACCCATTGAGAAAGGAATAATGCCAGATTTAGGAAGTTGTCTGAGGTCTGCAAAGTCTGTAACAGGTGACTGAAGTGTCCTAACCTGAGTGTCCTCCTTAGGTAGTCCTGGTATGATGATACAATCCTGGCAGCCAGAGTCGAAATCCCTAGGCTGTGGATATGGTCTCCAACTGGAACCGGAGTCCCTAGACTGAAGCCATAAGATATCCTTATCCTCTAGTCAGCTCCTAAGAGCTTAGACTGGATCCATCACCATCCATCAACAACCTGGTGGCTTAAAGAAATCCTTTTTATAGCCACAGCCTTCCACTTGGATACACGGCGTCCTCTTCGGATTTGTTGGACAAGATTGCTTCTCCCATTGGATGAATTTCAAGCTGCATGGATAATGTTCATTTAAATGGTGTGCATAGAAAGACTGAGGATATCTACATGAAGTCTGCAAGTCACAGACTCGACAATGGCTACTAAGGTAATCACATTAGCAATACAAACCTACAATACAATGATTACTGGAAGAGTCTGGAGAAACAATAGCTAAGCAAACATGAGGTACTACACAAAAGAACAATACGTCTGGCTGAATGTTAAGAAACTTTAACCCATGAGAGGCATTGGGTGTCCATGTCGTCACAACATCATCAACCATTATGCAAATTAACTATTATGACATTATCAACCGAATATGCAAAGTAACCATTATGACATCATCAACCATTATGCAAATCAACCATTATGACATCATAACCGAATATGCAAATTAACCACTATAACATCATCAACCAAATATGCAAATTAACCATTATGACATCATCAACCATTATGCAAATGAACCATTATGACGTCTTCAGCCGAATATGCAAATTAACCATTATGACATCATCAACCGATTATGCAAATGAATCATTATGACATCAACCATTATGCAAATTAATCATTATGAGATCATCAACCGAATATGCAAATTAACCATTATGACATGATTAACCGATTATGCATAATAACCATTATGACATCATAAACCAAATATGCAAATTAACCATTATAACATCATCAACCGATTATGGAAATTATTATGACATCATCAACTGATTATGACATCATCAACCATTATGACATCAACCGAATATGCAAATTAACCATTATGACATCATCAACCGATTATGCAAATAACCATTATGACATCATCAACCGATTATGCAAATTACCATTATGACATCAACCATTATGCAAATTACCATAATGACATCAACCGACTATGCAAATTAGACATTATGACATCATCAACCGATTATGCAAATTAGTCATTATGACATCATCAACCAATTATGCAAATTAGCCAGTAACATCAACCGATTATGCAAATTAACCATAATGACATCATCAACCGAATATGCCAATATGACATCTTCAACCAATTATGCAAATTAGCCATTATGACATCATTAACCGATTATGCAAACTAGCCATTATGACATCATCAACCATTATGCAAATTAACCATTATTACATCATCAACCGATTATGCAAATTAGCCATTATGACATCATCAACCAAATATGCAAATTAGCCATTATGACATCATCAACAGATTATGTAAATTAGCCATTATGACATCATCAACAGAAAATGTAAATTAACCATTATGACATCATCAACTGATTATGCAAATTAACCGTTATGACATCATCAACCGAATATGCAAATAACCATTATGACATCATCACACATTATGCAAATTAGCCATTATTACATCATCCACCAATTATGCAAATTAACCATTATGACATCATCAACCGATTATGGAAATTATTATGACATCATCAACTGATTATGGCATCATCAACCATTATGACATCATCAACCGAACAAGACATCATCAACCATTATGATATCATCAACCTATTATACAAGTTATTATGACATCATTCAACCGATTATGCAAATTAACCATTATGACATCATCAACCGATTATGCAAATTATCCATTATGACATCATCAACCGATTATGTAAATTAACCATTATGACATTATTAACCATTATGCAAATTAACCATTATGACATCATGGACCGAATATGCAAATTAACAAATATGACATCATCAACCGATTATGTAAATTTACCATTATGACATCATCAACCATTATGCAAATTAACCATTATGACTAGAGATGAGCGAACCGGTCCCGGTTCGGCTCGAGGTCGGTTCACCGAACGGAGGTCTCGTTCGAGTTCGGTTCTTCGAACGTTCGACGAACCGAACTCGAACCGCATAGAAAACAATGGCAGGCAATCACAAACACAGAAAAACACCTAGAAAAAACCCTCAAAGGTGTCCAAAAGGTGACAAACAACTCACAACAAAACACAAACACCTGGGAAAGTGACAAGGGTATATACTCATGCGAAAACAAAAGAGCTGGACAAGGAAAAAGAGGAGGAGATACAGATATATGATTATATGCAAGGAAACATTGATGCCATTACTGTGCAACTTGAGCCCTGCTCATTTTAGGCTTCCAATCTGGATAAATTATATTATACAATGAGGAAGGAAGAGAGGAGGCACTGAAGTATGCAAAAATAGTATTTTATTAAACATCAAAAGGATATTTGTTCACTTCATAAAAAGTAAAACATTAAATTATTATAATTTGCATAGAAATATAGAATACTGAGGCCACAAGAGATGGATGGGAAAAGGTGGAATAAGTCAGGGAACACAATGATGTACCTACACACACCTACCCTATACCCTGCCAAGAGGACAGAAGGAGGGCTAGCCGTGGATCAGAGAGGTAGTATTGCCAGAAGGAAGAAATGAGGGGGTGTAATCCCACGGTTTTGGTAAAAATGAAGCCAAAAACTGTGGAGAAGTCATTTCATAATAGTAACAGTGTATTGGCAAAATACATCGCCGAGCCAAGGACTAGCCCTGGGACCATCCAGATTAAAAAAACTAGCCGTGGAACAAGAGGTGAGGCAGCAGTAAAAACTCAGTATCAAAGACAACCCACAAAAACTATTACATGGCAGCAAGTTCCAACAGAGCGTATATAGTTGTGGAGCACAAGAGTGAGGCTATGGTGACATATAAAATATGTGAATAGTAGCCAGCCCACAATCGCCCATGGGAAATGCTAGTAGCACAGATTGTATAGTCGTGGAATGAGAGGGTTGTGATAATGAATCTTAAAAAATGTATTAAGCAGCCCACCAAAGAAATCTGTAGGACAATTTCTCTGGTATGAGGAATATGAGGGTGAAAGACAGAGGCACCAGTGCCGAACACAGCAGCAAAATTGCTGCTGCGTTGGGCAGTGGCGTGGTCGTGAAAAGTGGCTGGAAGGTGAAAGACACAAGAGAAGTTGAAGTACAAGAATACCAGAGAAATTACCTAATAACTGGCAGGGTAAGCAGGTGGAGAGGAGGCTTCCTTCAACGACCGTTTCGCTTCAGGCGCTTTTTCAAGAAGATGGTATGCTGTAAGGTGCCGACGCCATATAAGCAGTCAGGCGCAGGTGTATTGAATCACGATAATATACAAACCGCAAGTGCGCATGCGCCGGCGGCGGAGGCCAGAGACCGAAGCACAACAAAAAACCACCATGTAAAGGGCGCAGGCGCGAGAGGGTGGACGTCTCCATGACTCCCGCGCATGCGCCCCAGGTGGTCAGCGTCGCGCAACCGACCTCTAGCAGTCAGCCTGCCGGCAGACGCGCGCGGTCATACAGTAAGGAATAATGATGAAATGTATATAAAAATAACAAGCATTGAGGCCCGAGGGACACATTTAGAGGGCTAAGTACACCATGTAGATGAATGATGACAGCAAAGGCGACCAGAAATGGATCCAATCTTTGTAAAATTTCAAGGATCCGCCAATGGGGAGGAGATGATGATGAGGACAACATAGAGATGTCATGGCCACAATGAGAATAAGAAGAAGAGAATACCTATAATCAAATATACAAAAATTGAGGAAAGAAAATTAGCATGAAACAAGAAAAAAATATAATAAAAAAAAATAATAAAATATAAAAACAGCATAAAAACAACAACAATTGTGTTCGCTAAGGTGATGGGACAAGAAGGTCAGAAGACCATATAAAGAGCAGGAGAATGCGTACTCAATGTGAATACATAAAGAAATGCAGTATTCTCCTGACATAACATCCCAAGGGGACCAGAAAAAGCAATTCAAGAATACGCATAAGGCGGGACAAAGAAAATTTATTTAGAGAAAAGGGGAGTAGCTAACCGTCTCATTAAGACCATAGGGGACCAAAGTGTTTAGGGAGACAATCCACTTAGACTCCCGTTGTGCGAGGGTCTTACGCAGATTGCCCCCCCGGACACCCCCGTGGACCATGTCAATACCTCGAACCTTTAAGAGCTTGGCGTCACATGCATGATACCTACGAAAATGGCGGGGAAGTGTTTTAAGCAGAGAAACGTCCTCCACCGAGACAGCAGCATAGATGTCCCTAACGTGCTCCCTGATTCGAACCCGTAGTTCACGTGAGGTTAAACCAACATAAATCAGGGAGCACGGACAGGAAGCGTAATAAACCACATGCGTGGAGGCGCACGTGATGCGCTGATCGATGGTGAATGTTCTCTTCCCCTCAGAGCAGGTGAAAGAGGATACCCGCAGAATGTTGGGACATGCCACACAGTGGCCACATGGAAAACAGCCTCGGAGGGGGGGACCTGAGCCAAAGGGGTTAGAGCGGGGAGGGATGTAATGACTATTGACAAGAAGATCCCCGAGGTTCCTTGCTCGCCTGGCCGTCAGGAGGGGCCTCCTGGGCAGAAGATCGGCCAAAACCGGGTCCGTGAAAAGGACCGGCCAATGTCTGCCCAGGATATCCCTCATTGCGTCCCACTGAAAATTAAAAGTACCAATGAATCTGATCTGGTGATCCGTGGTTGGCCGACGTGGTTGATAATGAAGAAGCTGATCCCTGGGGGTGTTTTTAGCACGGAGATAGCCCTTCTTTATACACCTATTACTGTACCCCCTCTCCTTAAACCTGCATCGGAGATCAGACGACTGGGATTCAAAGTTGGAATTGGTAGAGCAGATCCGCTTCATCCTCAGAAACTGTCCGGTCGGGATGGCACGTATGGTGGAGGGGGTGTGGCCGGAGGATGCAAGGAGGAGGGCATTGACGGACGTGTCCTTACGGAAGACGTCCGTCTGAATGCCCCCCTGCCCATCCACCGAAATTCCAATATCCAGAAATTCCAAATTGGATCGACTATATCTATAAGTAAGTTTGATATTTAAGGAATTCCGGTTCAGGCCACACATAAACTCCTCGAGCTGCCCAGCAGAGCCCTGCCACAAAATAAAAATGTCATCTATATAACGCAGCCAGCACTGCACATGGGCACTGGCCTGCGGAAAACCGTCGCCAAACACCAACCTCTCCCATGAGCCCAGGAAGAGGTTAGCGTAGGCCGGCGCACAGGCCGCGCCCATCGCAGTGCCGCGCTGCTGTAGATAAAAAAGGTCTTTAAAAACAAAAAAATTGTGGGTCAGGACAAAGCTGAGGAGCTCGAGCAGAAGATCCACCAAAGTACCATCCAGACCGGAGGTTGTGAGGTAGAAGCGGACCGCCTCCAGTCCGTCTGAATGTCCGATGCAGGTGTAAAGAGACTCCACGTCGGCACAAACCAATAAAGAATCGTCATCCACAAAGATGCCATCAAGGCGCCGCAGGACGTCCGTAGTGTCCTTGACATAGGAGGGGAGGCACTCCACTAAAGGTTTTAAGTAAAAATCAATGAATTTACAAATGGGCTCGCACAATCCTCCTATGCCGGACACTATGGGACGACCCGGGGGGTTGAGGGCATCTTTGTGGATTTTAGGAAGTAAATAAAAAGTTGGGACGCGTGGACAACCGGTGAGCAGGCCCTGGAGCATCTTCTCGTCAATAACTCCCCGCTCGTGTGCCCCCAATAAGATTTTCCTAAGTTCATGGCAGAAGGAGGTCAATGGATTACAGGTGAGGCGTGAATAAGTGGACTTATCACGAAGTTGCCTATAGGCCTCTTTTTCGTATTTGTCCACAGGCCAGATCACGATGTTGCCCCCCTTGTCCGCCGCCTTGATAACGACATCGTCACAGAGCTGCAGCCGTTTGATTGCCAATCTTTGGCGATGGGTCAGATTATCAAAACTACGCTTCACCGAAAGCTGTTTGAAATCATCGGCCACAAGCCTAGTGAAGATGTCAATAGCCGGGCAGAGGGACAAGGGGGGGAACCTCGTGGATCTGGGTTTCAGGAAGTCAGGGGACCTACCAGTGGTGGGGTTTTGCTCCTCCAGAAGATCCTGAAGGTCCTGCAAGGCGCTTCTCTCGGTCGGGTCCAAGTCACTTGCTCCTTGCTTACGAGAATATAACCTCTTTAATAGAATTTTTCTAGCAAATAGATTCATATCCTTTAGGGCTGTAAATAAATTAAAAGAGTTTGTAGGACAAAAATTAAGACCTTTGGACAACACATCCAGTTCCACTGCCGATAAGACACGTGTAGATAAATTAATTACCTGTAATTTGTGTTTAGAGATGTTGGTCTCCAACGCAGATTTTGGAAATATGCGGGGTTCTTTAAACTTACTGCGGGTAGTTATACCGCTGGTATGAGGTGTATAACGTGTCTTCTCGGGTGGAACAGATGGTAGGTCTTCAGCCGAGGAATCGGAAACAAGTGACGTGGACCGGGATCTAGAGGAGCGACCTTGTCTTGATGGATTTCTTCCCCTTGCGAAGCGATGGCTCCATTTATATACTTGGCCTGACCTGTAATCATTAGCGTCTCGCTGAAATTTCCGCGATTTAAAGTCGCAGACCTCCTTCTCCCACTTTTGTGCATCCCGTGCAATCTCGGTATTAAAAATCTCCAAAGCTTCGGGAGTAGACAAATTTTGAATAGAAAGCTCAAGGCTCTCGAGCTCGGTCTCCATGTGGTCCAGTACTGACGAATTTTGTTTGGACAAAAGCTCCAAAAGGTTGAGGGAACACCTATGTAGGTGATTCTCCCAATCGGTTTTAAACTCCCCCTCTGAAACGGGAAAGGAGGGAAAAACCTGGACACGTAATCCACGGGGGATCCAGCCACTCTCCAAGTATTTATTCAAAAAAGCACGGTTCCACCAAATGCGCGTCCGTTTTTTGCGCAAATCCCTGTATTTATGCGTCAAGGACTGCAAGGACTGATCCTCAGGTGGAGTATCAGCAGTAGAAACATTAGCAGATGGTGTGCCACCACAGCCTCTAGTGACCTCATCCAGGTGGTTGAGCCACGCCTGGTCGCGTGCTCGAAAATTCATTGTAGCCGTGGTACAAACTGTGAAAGACACAGAAAAGAAGCAAATGATAAACAAGCAAAACATGGCTATTCAATACTCTGAGGGAAAGAAACCAAGGGTTCCCTCAGGGGGGGTGCCAACTTCCAGACAGAACATATTATACAATGAGGAAGGAAGAGAGGAGGCACTGAAGTATGCAAAAATAGTATTTTATTAAACATCAAAAGGATATTTGTTCACTTCATAAAAAGTAAAACATTAAATTATTATAATTTGCATAGAAATATAGAATACTGAGGCCACAAGAGATGGATGGGAAAAGGTGGAATAAGTCAGGGAACACAATGATGTACCTACACACACCTACCCTTTGGAGATTTTTAATACCGAGATTGCACGGGATGCACAAAAGTGGGAGAAGGAGGTCTGCGACTTTAAATCGCGGAAATTTCAGCGAGACGCTAATGATTACAGGTCAGGCCAAGTATATAAATGGAGCCATCGCTTCGCAAGGGGAAGAAATCCATCAAGACAAGGTCGCTCCTCTAGATCCCGGTCCACGTCACTTGTTTCCGATTCCTCGGCTGAAGACCTACCATCTGTTCCACCCGAGAAGACACGTTATACACCTCATACCAGCGGTATAACTACCCGCAGTAAGTTTAAAGAACCCCGCATATTTCCAAAATCTGCGTTGGAGACCAACATCTCTAAACACAAATTACAGGTAATTAATTTATCTACACGTGTCTTATCGGCAGTGGAACTGGATGTGTTGTCCAAAGGTCTTAATTTTTGTCCTACAAACTCTTTTAATTTATTTACAGCCCTAAAGGATATGAATCTATTTGCTAGAAAAATTCTATTAAAGAGGTTATATTCTCGTAAGCAAGGAGCAAGTGACTTGGACCCGACCGAGAGAAGCGCCTTGCAGGACCTTCAGGATCTTCTGGAGGAGCAAAACCCCACCACTGGTAGGTCCCCTGACTTCCTGAAACCCAGATCCACGAGGTTCCCCCCCTTGTCCCTCTGCCCGGCTATTGACATCTTCACTAGGCTTGTGGCCGATGATTTCAAACAGCTTTCGGTGAAGCGTAGTTTTGATAATCTGACCCATCGCCAAAGATTGGCAATCAAACGGCTGCAGCTCTGTGACGATGTCGTTATCAAGGCGGCGGACAAGGGGGGCAACATCGTGATCTGGCCTGTGGACAAATACGAAAAAGAGGCCTATAGGCAACTTCGTGATAAGTCCACTTATTCACGCCTCACCTGTAATCCATTGACCTCCTTCTGCCATGAACTTAGGAAAATCTTATTGGGGGCACACGAGCGGGGAGTTATTGACGAGAAGATGCTCCAGGGCCTGCTCACCGGTTGTCCACGCGTCCCAACTTTTTATTTACTTCCTAAAATCCACAAAGATGCCCTCAACCCCCCGGGTCGTCCCATAGTGTCCGGCATAGGAGGATTGTGCGAGCCCATTTGTAAATTCATTGATTTTTACTTAAAACCTTTAGTGGAGTGCCTCCCCTCCTATGTCAAGGACACTACGGACGTCCTGCGGCGCCTTGATGGCATCTTTGTGGATGACGATTCTTTATTGGTTTGTGCCGACGTGGAGTCTCTTTACACCTGCATCGGACATTCAGACGGACTGGAGGCGGTCCGCTTCTACCTCACAACCTCCGGTCTGGATGGTACTTTGGTGGATCTTCTGCTCGAGCTCCTCAGCTTTGTCCTGACCCACAATTTTTTTGTTTTTAAAGACCTTTTTTATCTACAGCAGCGCGGCACTGCGATGGGCGCGGCCTGTGCGCCGGCCTACGCTAACCTCTTCCTGGGCTCATGGGAGAGGTTGGTGTTTGGCGACGGTTTTCCGCAGGCCAGTGCCCATGTGCAGTGCTGGCTGCGTTATATAGATGACATTTTTATTTTGTGGCAGGGCTCTGCTGGGCAGCTCGAGGAGTTTATGTGTGGCCTGAACCGGAATTCCTTAAATATCAAACTTACTTATAGATATAGTCGATCCAATTTGGAATTTCTGGATATTGGAATTTCGGTGGATGGGCAGGGGGGCATTCAGACGGACGTCTTCCGTAAGGACACGTCCGTCAATGCCCTCCTCCTTGCATCCTCCGGCCACACCCCCTCCACCATACGTGCCATCCCGACCGGACAGTTTCTGAGGATGAAGCGGATCTGCTCTACCAATTCCAACTTTGAATCCCAGTCGTCTGATCTCCGATGCAGGTTTAAGGAGAGGGGGTACAGTAATAGGTGTATAAAGAAGGGCTATCTCCGTGCTAAAAACACCCCCAGGGATCAGCTTCTTCATTATCAACCACGTCGGCCAACCACGGATCACCAGATCAGATTCATTGGTACTTTTAATTTTCAGTGGGACGCAATGAGGGATATCCTGGGCAGACATTGGCCGGTCCTTTTCACGGACCCGGTTTTGGCCGATCTTCTGCCCAGGAGGCCCCTCCTGACGGCCAGGCGAGCAAGGAACCTCGGGGATCTTCTTGTCAATAGTCATTACATCCCTCCCCGCTCTAACCCCTTTGGCTCAGGTCCCCCCCTCCGAGGCTGTTTTCCATGTGGCCACTGTGTGGCATGTCCCAACATTCTGCGGGTATCCTCTTTCACCTGCTCTGAGGGGAAGAGAACATTCACCATCGATCAGCGCATCACGTGCGCCTCCACGCATGTGGTTTATTACGCTTCCTGTCCGTGCTCCCTGATTTATGTTGGTTTAACCTCACGTGAACTACGGGTTCGAATCAGGGAGCACGTTAGGGACATCTATGCTGCTGTCTCGGTGGAGGACGTTTCTCTGCTTAAAACACTTCCCCGCCATTTTCGTAGGTATCATGCATGTGACGCCAAGCTCTTAAAGGTTCGAGGTATTGACATGGTCCACGGGGGTGTCCGGGGGGGCAATCTGCGTAAGACCCTCGCACAACGGGAGTCTAAGTGGATTGTCTCCCTAAACACTTTGGTCCCCTATGGTCTTAATGAGACGGTTAGCTACTCCCCTTTTCTCTAAATAAATTTTCTTTGTCCCGCCTTATGCGTATTCTTGAATTGCTTTTTCTGGTCCCCTTGGGATGTTATGTCAGGAGAATACTGCATTTCTTTATGTATTCACATTGAGTACGCATTCTCCTGCTCTTTATATGGTCTTCTGACCTTCTTGTCCCATCACCTTAGCGAACACAATTGTTGTTGTTTTTATGCTGTTTTTATATTTTATTATTTTTTTTTATTATATTTTTTTCTTGTTTCATGCTAATTTTCTTTCCTCAATTTTTGTATATTTGATTATAGGTATTCTCTTCTTCTTATTCTCATTGTGGCCATGACATCTCTATGTTGTCCTCATCATCATCTCCTCCCCATTGGCGGATCCTTGAAATTTTACAAAGATTGGATCCATTTCTGGTCGCCTTTGCTGTCATCATTCATCTACATGGTGTACTTAGCCCTCTAAATGTGTCCCTCGGGCCTCAATGCTTGTTATTTTTATATACATTTCATCATTATTCCTTACTGTATGACCGCGCGCGTCTGCCGGCAGGCTGACTGCTAGAGGTCGGTTGCGCGACGCTGACCACCTGGGGCGCATGCGCGGGAGTCATGGAGACGTCCACCCTCTCGCGCCTGCGCCCTTTACATGGTGGTTTTTTGTTGTGCTTCGGTCTCTGGCCTCCGCCGCCGGCGCATGCGCACTTGCGGTTTGTATATTATCGTGATTCAATACACCTGCGCCTGACTGCTTATATGGCGTCGGCACCTTACAGCATACCATCTTCTTGAAAAAGCGCCTGAAGCGAAACGGTCGTTGAAGGAAGCCTCCTCTCCACCTGCTTACCCTGCCAGTTATTAGGTAATTTCTCTGGTATTCTTGTACTTCAACTTCTCTTGTGTCTTTCACCTTCCAGCCACTTTTCACGACCACGCCACTGCCCAACGCAGCAGCAATTTTGCTGCTGTGTTCGGCACTGGTGCCTCTGTCTTTCACCCTCATATTCCTCATACCAGAGAAATTGTCCTACAGATTTCTTTGGTGGGCTGCTTAATACATTTTTTAAGATTCATTATCACAACCCTCTCATTCCACGACTATACAATCTGTGCTACTAGCATTTCCCATGGGCGATTGTGGGCTGGCTACTATTCACATATTTTATATGTCACCATAGCCTCACTCTTGTGCTCCACAACTATATACGCTCTGTTGGAACTTGCTGCCATGTAATAGTTTTTGTGGGTTGTCTTTGATACTGAGTTTTTACTGCTGCCTCACCTCTTGTTCCACGGCTAGTTTTTTTAATCTGGATGGTCCCAGGGCTAGTCCTTGGCTCGGCGATGTATTTTGCCAATACACTGTTACTATTATGAAATGACTTCTCCACAGTTTTTGGCTTCATTTTTACCAAAACCGTGGGATTACACCCCCTCATTTCTTCCTTCTGGCAATACTACCTCTCTGATCCACGGCTAGCCCTCCTTCTGTCCTCTTGGCAGGGTATAGGGTAGGTGTGTGTAGGTACATCATTGTGTTCCCTGACTTATTCCACCTTTTCCCATCCATCTCTTGTGGCCTCAGTATTCTATATTTCTATGCAAATTATAATAATTTAATGTTTTACTTTTTATGAAGTGAACAAATATCCTTTTGATGTTTAATAAAATACTATTTTTGCATACTTCAGTGCCTCCTCTCTTCCTTCCTCATTGTATAATATGTTCTGTCTGGAAGTTGGCACCCCCCCTGAGGGAACCCTTGGTTTCTTTCCCTCAGAGTATTGAATAGCCATGTTTTGCTTGTTTATCAATCTGGATAAATTGCCTGAGCTTGCCACATACGTCTTGGGGATCTTGTCGTGTCCTGCAGCCAGCGTTCTCTCGGAACCTTTCTTCACTGCTGCTGGGGTCTGCTGGCAGATAAGCACACGCGTCTGTCCACTGACAATGTGGACATGGCTCTCAGAGGACTTGTCTTCCCCTGGGTCAGCCAGGGGACGAGAAAGGTACACGTATTTTTGAGAGTGCTTCATGCAAAGCATCTTTTTCATTTTGAAAAGGGGGATCAACTGATGCCAGTCAAGTGGGGTGTGTGTGGCCCAATTAGTGGCAACGAGGGAGACTGTGGTTGGAGTCTCCTCGCTGTGTTTCTAAAAGAACCAAGATGAACAAGTCATAGCTCTCAGAGGACTTTTCTTCCCCTGGGTCATCCAGGGGAGGTGAAAGGCATGCGTATTTTTGAGAGTGCTTCATGCAAAGCATCTTTTTCATTTTGAAAAGGGGGGTCAACTGATGCCAGTCAAGTGGGGTGTGTGTGGCCCAAATAGTGGAAATGAGGGAGACTGTGGTTGGAGTCCCCTCGCTGTGTTTTACATGATTTTCGAAGGGCATGACATGCCTAAGAGGTTGAGTTTCAGCATCTGCAACTTGTTGGCTACAGAAAGGCTGCCTTTACACCCTTTTGAGGCCGAGTATTTTCGAGACCTTATGCCCATTGCAGTGCCCCAAGAGCCGATGGCCAGTCGCCACTCCTTCTCCAAGAAAGGCGTGCCCGCGCTACCACAGCAGGTCGCACACAACATCACCGATTCCTTGAGAAACTCTGTGTGTGACAGGGTGCATTTCACCACAGATACTTGGACCAGTAAGCATGGACAGGGGAGTTACATGTTGCTGACTGGGCACTGGGTAACTATGGTGAGAGATGGAGAAGGGTTTGCTGTACAAGTCTTGCCGTCCCCACGAGTTGTGTGTCAATCCTTCCTCTGTATGTACAAGTTCCTCCACTGCTTCTGCCTCCTCAACCTCGTGTGGGTCCTCCACCTCGGCCCAAACCCTGTGTGGTCAGGCCACCCTTCCTTGTAACTGCGCCCAAGGAATCCCACACACCTCCCTACTATGCTGGCAGCAGAGCTCAACAGCATGATGCGGTCGACTTTTTACTTAGAAATGTCTGGGAAATGTGAGTCACACCGCTGATGAGTTGTGGACGGTAAGCTCTGGAGAGTGAGACCGAGTTTCATCAATGGTTGTCTCCACTCAACCAGCAGCCAGGGAAGGCCGGGTTCGACAATGATGCAAACCAGTCTGCGACCCTTCTGCAGGGCAATGTGACACACGTGCCTTGTATGGCTCACGTGTTGAACCTGGTTGTCCAGCAATTTTTAAAACACTATCCCGGCCTACATGGCCTTCTGCAGAGGGCACGGTGTAAAGCCTGCCTGGATCGACACACTCAGATGGGCTGTAAAGGATAGGCTAGAGGGAAGCCACTCACCAAGCTGGACCCCCAGAACCCTGAAACCCTTTAACCCCTATACAGTGATTTGGAATTACACAGGGCCCAAGTTGATGAATACCTGTGGAAGGCTGTAGTTCCAGAGAATAGTAGTCATGCAGGGTCAAAACATTAATTGAGGAAGAGGAACAGAATGGGATGGCCAGGACTTAATCAGAAAACAAGCAGAGGTGAAATGCGGATCGGCCAACGAGGTACATAAACAGCAAGCAGGAAAAGTAGTCAGGTAACAAGCACACAAAATCATAATCCTGAACTGGGGGTAACAGTAACAAGAGGTTCATAGCTTTGTCTGGCAGTGGTCTGCAGACAGGAGGGGCCTAAAAAAGGGTGTGGTGTATTCCCATTGGTTGTAGCTGAATGATGGTACTTCATCTGTGAGATACCCACCACCTACATTCAGCCTGTGGTCCTGCATCTGTCAAGGTAACGCAGCCCAGTGGGTGAGCATAACCTGCGTCCACCTGCGCCGCTGGCATCGACTCCTTTCCCATCATCAGCACTATGCACGAAAGGAACACGTTGCCACCTGGTGACCGGAGTACAAATTGATTGAGTGGACTACGTTGGTGACTTAACAGCCATGTGCGGCAATGATGCAAACCTGTCTGCAGCCCTTCGTCAGGGCAATGTGACACACGTGCCTTGTATGACTCATGTGTTGAATCTGATTCTCCAGCAATTTTTAAAATACCATCCCAACCTACATGGCCTTGTGCAGCGGGCACGCTGCTATATGCTCACTTTCATCCTTCACACCCAGCAGCTCAACAACTTTCATCGCTCCGGAAGTCTTAGGGTCTGGCGGTTAAACGCCTGAAATGCGATGTTCCGACACGCAGGAATTGGAATCTGCACATGTTTCAGCATCTGTGGCAGCACCGCAGAGCCCTGCTGAAATACGGTATGACGTATACCCTGGGCTAACTTGATCCAGAGGTGGTGCAGATCACGCTGCTGGAGTGGTGTCAGATCAAGGACCTATGCACCCTTCTACACAGTTTACAAATGTCGACGAAGATGTTTAGCACTGGCGATGCCATTCTCAGCGTGACAATTCTGGTCATCTACAAGATGGAGCACACTGTGAGCATTATTCGGAGTCAGGTGTTGGTCCAAGAGGAAGGGGAGGAAGTACAGGAGGAGTCATATGCCGAAGGGATAATAAGATCTACAAGGTCCAGACGGTGAGCGGCACCTAGGCGGAAGTCAAGGGACGCTGGGGGAGAGGGATTAACAAGGGCGCATAGTATCAGCAAAAATTGTTGAGGAAGGTGCAGAAGCCCATGAAGAAATGGAGGACGAACTGGCAATGGGCATGGAAGACTCAGCAGATGAGTGAGAGCTTGCTCACATTTCGGTTGTGCGAGGTTGGGGGGAGAGGGCAGAGGAAGGAGGCACGATTCTCACCTCTCTGCCACCAACACACCAAGGACTTGGTCCTCCTGGATGCACAAGACACATGAGCACCTTCTTGCTGCACTACCTACAACATGACCCTCGGATTGTACGAATTCAAAGTAATGCTAACTACTGGGTTGCCACACTGTTAGATCCCCGGTACAAGACAAAATTTGGCGAAATAATTCCTGCCATAGAAAGAGACGCACGTATACAGGAGTATCTGCAGAAGGTGGTACGCAATCTTAGATCTGCTTTTCCACTAAACACCAGTGCTGCACAGAGTGAATCTCAACGCTTTGTCATGGATAGGAGGAAATGGTCTTTTACTTGTCCACATCAGAGGGACCGAGGGCTGTCTGCTGTGCTGAGATGGCATTGAGTACGGTGTCCATGCAGAGTTGCACTTTTGGTCATATACAAAATGAGTTGAAAAAGGACAGATGCTGGTGGAAAGGGGAACAGGTGTGTTGGAAAGGGGAAAAAAGTTTTTGTCCGTGGGTTTGGTGGTTAAGCAAAAGTAACATTTGCTGAAGAAACACCATCTGTTACGGTGGGACTGGCAGATTTGGATAAGGTGGTATATACTATGTTACCGCTATATAACGAAAATTAATAAGAAAAGAAAGAGAAAGGTATATATCCCCATCAGCAGTCAGTGTCCACCGTGCTCCCAGATGGAAAAGGAGAGGTTGGCAACTGGAAGGTTAGGTGGAGGATACAGAGCTGTGTGGCTATGAAACTAATAGTAGCCTGACCCGAGTTAGACGCCACTCGGATCTGGAGACTGGGAGCCCTGTTAGCGTCACAGGGTCAACACGCCCACCCAGCCCAGGAACTCCCTGTTAACATCACAGGGGCCATTGAGTACGCTGACCGTGTGCATTGGGGCCACACCTGTGGACAGCAGTCGCATCAGCACCAGCAGACCTGTTAATGCCACTGGGCTGCACAAGCAGGACTGGTAGGACAGGAGCTGGTCTTAATCGTTCTGCGTTACCAACTGTGGTGGCGGCCTGCATCGACGCCCTATCCCTGCCTACCTCTGGCCTAAAGCCGCAATGGGTTCAACACATGGAAGTGTGCTCTTTCGGAGCATAATAGAAGACTGCGCACCTCCTTGTTGGCTCCAGCCCGTTTTATAACCTGGGTCCGCCCCAAACCAGGGTGGACCACAATGCACCTCCTGGAGACAAAAGCAGAGTGACACGTCATGAGTGGCATAACTAGCGTCCTATTTGGAACCGCAACTTCAATAATGACCTCATGGCTGTCACGACACAAACACCTCACCAGTCATCGTCTGACCATCAATAATGAGGTGACAAGTCATAGGGGCGGGCCTCTGCAAGCCATTTGGGAGTGGCCTGGCCACATCGTCAGGACACCTGATGCTCTGTGGTGTATATGGGCCCTCCACATCAGGGGCAGGGCCAAAGAGTTCATTACCGAACCTAGTCTCTGATGCAGTAAGTGTCTGAGCATGCTCAGTAGCATGAAATACAGTCTCTGAAAAAAGACTATCAGCTTTAGCATGGTGTCTAGGCACAAAACAGGACTTAGACCCGGCACGGAGTGCAAGTACCTGTGCAAAGAGGCTTTTCGCAGTAAGTGTGGGAGCATGCGCTGTATCCCGAAATGAAGACTTAGCCTCAGGAATGGCACAGTCAGGCTGAGCATACTCACTAGGCAAAACACTGTAGTTAGACTGCGGCTGGGGTAAATCGGCACACGCATGCGCACTAGCTGCCTCTCCACACTTAGACATGGAGGAGAAATTGCTCTTCGGGTGTGGACTTGGAGATGCTGTCTATGAACAGAAGGAAAAGCTAAAGGTGTGTGTTACAGCAAGGAGCCACCGCGGAAACACTTCGTTCAATTGTGAGGGGAGTCATTTTGGAGTTTGGTGAGGAGTACCATAACGCCAGTGAGCAGCATCCTGTGCCTCAGACCAACATTCTTACAGTGCTGTCTCTACTGCTTACCGTGAGAGGAGCGTAAAGTCTGTATTTCTGGCAACTGGAGATCACAGTACCCGGGTACGGTAGGCTGTGCCCAGACAATTATGCGGGCACGCAACACTTTGTTTTATTAGCAAAACACATATCTGTTCTGGGTAGGCCGACTATTTATAGACAATAAGACTTGCTGCCTCTCCACTGTCAAATTGTCACGTACACTTTAAATCATAGCGGGACAGCGACACATGTTTGCATTGACTGTTGCTTTTCAAGATTTCCATGACTGTGTTGCAGAGCTGTGGGGTTTGCATTCACACTGTTATCATCTGCCTTATATGTGAGGCTTTAGCTAACAAGGGTATTCAGGGGGGGTAATGTGTTTTGTCTATGTTTACGTAGATAACTGGGAAGCTCTTGTGATGCACCACTGGTAAGTCGTGTTCGCACACACACACACACACACACACACACACACAAACATACAATTACTGCTATGCAGAGGGATTAGCAGGTAGTAGGCAACAGAATAGATTGTTCAATTATTTAAATTGTATGCATGGTTCTTATTGTTTGTTTTGGTAAAGTTAAACAATCATTTATCAATCCAACTGACTAGAGTCCTTTTCCTGTTGCCTGGTTTTACTGCATACTGGGGAGGCCACCCTGTACACGAATTAAAATGAAGCATAAGTCGCAATGTGAATTTCACTGTGCTACAATGCGGCCTAGCGTGCCTGTGCAACCACCGCCTGCCCCATCAAGTGTATCTGCGTGCTCTTCATCCTCTGTGACTGGGGACAGCAGTCTCACATGGTTTTTCACACTGAACTTCCACCCCTTTACACGCAAGAGGGAGTGTGATTGGCAGGTCATCACTTGTTTTGGAAGTGGAAACAGATGGTATTGTTGAGCTGTCAGACATTGGATGCAGGCTACATTATATCCACACCTGCACCTTCGTCACAGATTGGCTGGACTACCTGCATTTAATAATTGCATTCCAGAAATGGAAAGGAGTGTAGAATGCACATGTGTTGTACCTTGCTTGGCAGCAAAGGAACACTAACTTAGTATTACAGACAATTTTAGGAAGGCAGAAAAAGAGTCAGCTCTTTGGGAAAATTAAATAGCGTGGCAAAAGTGGACAGGTGGGTACAGTGGCTGTGTTCTGTGGGTACCAGGACAGTAAAGGAAGCCTCACTTTCTATCCCTCCGAATGATCAAATGCAGCAAGGAATTCCCTGAGTTTGCTATAAAATTAGCGTAGCAAAATGTGCATGAGGGTGTCATGCAGAGGTGCTGAAAATTTATTTCATTAGTGTCCCACTGGTGCAAATCTAACAGCCAGTTCTTGTATGCCACTAAATGGCAGCATTTTTGCTATTATTATAGCTTATTGAAAACAGAGCAGGAGGGTGTCATGCAGAGGTGCTAGAAATAGCTTGGCACCAGTGGGACAATAATGAAATACAACAGCCAGTTCTTGTATGCCACTAAATGGCAGCAGTTTTTGCTAATATTATAGCTTATTAAAAACAGAGCAGGAGGGTGTCATGCAGAGGTGCTAGAAATAGCTTGTCACTAGTGGGACAATAATGAAATACAACAGCCAGTTCTTGTATGCCACTAAATGGCAGCTTTTTTTGCTAATATTATAGCTTATTAAAAACAGAGCAGGAGGGTGTCATGCAGAGGTGCTAGAAATAGCTTGGCACCAGTGGGACAATAATGAAATACAACAGCCAGTTCTTGTATGCCACTAAATGGCAGCATTTTTTGCTATTATTATAGCTTATTAAAAACAGAGCAGGAGGGTGTCATGCAGAGGTGCTAGAAATAGCTTGGCACCAGTGGGACACTAATGGAAGTCCAACAGCTACTTCTTGTATGCCACTAAATGGCAGCATTTTTTGCTATTATTATAGCTTATTAAAAACAGAGCAGGAGGGTGTCATGCAGAGGTGCTCGAAATAGCTTGGCACCAGTGGGGCACTAATGGAAGTCCAACAGCTACTTTTAGGATGCCACTAAGTTCACTCAGTGTTTGCTAGTATAATGGCTTAGTAACAATGAGTTTGAGTGTGCAATGCAGGCAGACGTGCTGCAAATATCTTTGCACTAGTGGGACAATACAGAAGTCCAACAGCCACGTTTAGGATGCCACTAAGTTCACTCAGTGTTTGCTAGTATAATGGCTTAGTAACAATGAGTTTGAGTGTGCAGTGCAGGCAGAGGTGCTGCAAATATCTTTGCACTAGTGGAACAATACAGAAGTCCAACAGCCACTTTTAGGATGCCACTAAGTTCACTCAGTGTTTGCTAGTATAATGGCTTAGTAACAATGAGTTTGAGTGTGCAATGCAGGCAGACGTGCTGCAAATATCTTTGCACTAGTGGGACAATACAGAAGTCCAACAGCCACGTTTAGGATGCCACTAAGTTCACTCAGTGTTTGCTAGTATAATGGCTTAGTAACAATGAGTTTGAGTGTGCAATGCAGGCAGACGTGCTGCAAATATCTTTGCACTAGTGGGACAATACAGAAGTCCAACAGCCACGTTTAGGATGCCACTAAGTTCACTCAGTATTTGCTAGTATAATGGCTTAGTAACAATGAGTTTGAGTGTGCAGTGCAGGCAGACGTGCTGCAAATATCTTTGCACTAGTGGAACAATACAGAAGTCCAACAGCCACTTTTAGGATGCCACTAAGTTCACTCAGTGTTTGCTAGTATAATGGCTTAGTAACAATGAGTTTGAGTGTGCAGTGCAGGCAGACGTGCTGCAAATATCTTTGCACTAGTGGAACAATACAGAAGTCCAACAGCCACTTTTAGGATGCCACTAAGTTCACTCAGTGTTTGCTAGTATAATGGCTTAGTAGCAATGAGTTTGAGTGTGCAATGCAGGCAGACGTGCTGCAAATATCTTTGCACTAGTGGGACAATACAGAAGTCCAACAGCCACGTTTAGGATGCCACTAAGTTCACTCAGTGTTTGCTAGTATAATGGCTTAGTAACAATGAGTTTGAGTGTGCAATGCAGGCAGACGTGCTGCAAATATCTTTGCACTAGTGGGACAATACAGATGTCCAACAGCCTCGTTTAGGATGCCACTAAGTTCACTCAGTGTTTGCTAGTATAATGGCTTAGTAACAATGAGTTTGAGTGTGCAATGCAGGCAGACGTGCTGCAAATATCTTTGCACTAGTGGGACAATACAGAAATCCAACAACCACGTTTAAGATGCCACTAAGTTCACTCAGTGTTTGCTAGTATAATGGCTTAGTAACAATGAGTTTGAGTGTGCAATGCAGGCAGACGTGCTGCAAATTTCTTTGCACTAGTGGGACAATACAGAAGTCCAACAGCCACATTTAGGATGCCACTAAGTTCACTCAGTGTTTGCTACTATAATGGCTTAGTAACAATGAGTTTGAGTGTGCAATGCAGGCAGACGTGCTGCAAATATCTTTCCACTAGTGGGACAATACAGAAGTCCAACAGCCACTTTTAGGATGCCACTAAGTTCACTCAGTGTTTGCTAGTATAAAGACGGGCAGTGAGCCCCATAGGGGTGAACAGGCCCATGACGATCGGGAGGGTTAGGGTAGGAAAGAGTTAAGTGCTAAGGTTGGAGGTACATAGGAGCTGCCTGATTGGTGGGAGAGTCGGGAAAAGGGATTGGGTGAGGGACGAGATATGGGAGGGTCGGTGTGGTGGGTATAAAGGGGGCTGTGCAGAGGTCACTGCCCCTTTTGACCTACAGACAGCGTGTCCCCCCTGCGCTGCTGCCTCCCTGACTGAAGAATGGTGGACTTAGCAGCGGTGCTGGAGCTGGGGCGGGGGGCATCTGAGGACATCGGCGAGGACGCGTCTGCAGGGCTGGAGCGGCTATCTCTGCTCCTGCGCCCGGACCTGCGCTGCGCGCTTGGCGGGCGCGCCGCCGGAGTGCTACTCCCCCGGCGGGGGGGAGTAAACAGATTTAGGAGCCCCTTCGGGGACCCTCCAGGGCAGCGGAGTTCACCTCACCTTCAGACGTGTCTCCGGCCGCCAGGAGGAATCCTCGCCGGAGATCCCGCGGGCCGGGGGTGGGCGGAGCTTCTGCGAGGCCTACTTCCGGTCCGCGGCCTGCACGGCCATGGACCAGAGCAGCGGCAGCCCCCAGTGAGGTGCGGGCTGGGGGTGGCGCCCGGCACCATGGAGCGGACGGGGAGACTCCCTGCAGTCGGCAGGGGAGAGAGGATGGATGGAGGGGTGGCGCGGATCGGAGAGGTAGTCGGAGGGGGCTGGTGGCAGGGTCATGCAGTCTGCAGGGCCCTTGCGGCGGTCAGTTATTACGGTACCTCCCAGCAGGGATCAGGCTGGGGGGTGTTCCCGGCATCCGGACGGAGAGGCACGGCCTTCCTGCAGTCGGCAGGGAGGGGGACCACCGGGAGCTACGGAGCTTACAGCGGTGCAGCGGGAGGGGGCAGCAAAGAAAGACGGCTGCAGAACGCCGCGCCGCGGCATGAATAAGAGGACAAGCAGGAGGCGCACGGAGGAGCAGGGTGCGGTGACCGTGGGGGTTGACGGCCGCCAGGTGCGGGCTGTCCCCTCGCTGGTCCCCCCAGCGGACTTCAGCAGCTCTTCTTATTCGGGCGAGGAAGAAGGACCGGAGGAGGCGGCAGGACGGATGGAACGGCAGCAGGATGTTCGCGATACGGCTGCTCCGGATTCGTTTCAGAGGCAGCCCGGTGAGAGGACAACCAATATGTTTAATGTTGTGGGTAGTGTTAGCGTGGGCGGGGGTTCCACCGTGGGGAGTGGTTTGCCAGGGATTTAGTGGGGTCGGTCAGTCGGGGGTTACCCGGGGCGGAGTTTTGGGGGCAGCTGCTAGGGGTGTTGCAGGGGTTGTCGGCTGAGCGGTCGGGTCGAAGCGGGCCTGGGTCCCTGGCGGGGGGCGTGGGTGGGTCCCACGGTCGGTGTGGCTGCCGGTGGTACCGGTGCGTGAGGTAGAGGCTTAGGAGGTTGTGCCGGCGGTCGTTGCGGGTCAGGCGGACGGCGCGGCGGCCGTGGCGTTGGTTAGCGAGGACGTGGAAAAGGATGCTGAGGTTGTGCGTTTGGATGATAGGGCACGGAGCGAAGTTACGGGTGCTTTGAGAGTCCGTTAGGGGTGCATTTGAAAAAGGAGTTGAGGGAGTAGATAAGGAAAGGGGAGTATGGGGAAAATTTTCGCTGCTTCCCTTGGAAAAGTTTAACTTGGATACAGTGAAGCCTAGTGACTCTAAAAGAAAAGGAGGATTAAAAAAAAAAAAAAAAAAAAGGGGGAGGTGTAGGTTGATCCCGAGGACGTTTACTAATTGGCAACGGAAGGCTATGCGGCCTGGCATCCGGTGGGAACACAAAGATATTTCTCGGTGGATGCGTTTGATAACGGCCCCGGCGCAGCCCTTTCGAGGGGGTGCCAGGGGCCCGGGTGCGAGTGGCGGGTCTTCGGCTGGAAAAAAAGAAGGGGCGTGTTGGAAATTTAGTGAGGGCCGATGTAAGTTTGGGGCAGCGTGTCAGTTCAAACACGAGTGTTCCGGTTGTGGAGGTTTCCCACTCTTTGGCCAGGTGTTTCAAAGGGGGAAAGAAAAGTCGGGGGAAGGTTTTGGAAACAGGGAGGATGCCAGTGAGGGTCGAGGCGATGCGTCCCTATTTAAATAGATATCTGGATGATCGGGCGGCGGAGCTGTTTGCGACGGGTTTTTATGGAAGGTTTCCGGATTCTGTTTGAATTTGGGGCGCCGGTGTTTCGCCCGGGTAATTCGGGGTCCGCAATAGAACATCCGGAGGTGGTGACGGAAAAGCTGCAGAAGGAGGTGGAGTGGGATGGATGGCGGGTCCTGGTCCGGGGCCCGCCACTCCCCAACTTATGGTTTTTCGCCGCTGGGAGTGGTACCCAAGAAGGAGCCGAACGAGTTTCGGCTCCTTCATCATCTCTCTTACCCGGCTGGGTTGTTGGTGAACGGCGGGATTTCACCCGAGTTGCCGGCGGTCTGTTATGTATCGTTTGACAAGGCTTTGGAGTTAGTGTGGGTAGTGGGCAAGGGGCTCTGATGACCAAGGCGGACGTGGAAGCAGCTTCCCGGTTATTTCCGGGGCACCCGGAGATTTTTTCACCTTTTGGGGTGCATGTGGGATGGGGAATACTATGTGGATGGGTTCCTGCCCATGGGTTGTTCTATTTCGTGCGCTTATTTTGAAGCGTTTAGTTCGTTTGTGGAATGGGTAGTCAGGGATGTGGCGGGTGTCCACTCAGTAATACACTATTTGGATGATTTCTTTTGCGGGGGCCCAGCGGGCTCCTCGGTTTGTTCCTTGCTGCTATTTACATTGGAACGCATTGCGGGAAGCCTGGGCATTCCGTTGGCGCAGGAGAAAACAGAAGGGCCAGTGACGTCCCGATGTTTCCTGGGCATTGGAATTGACACGGTGGCTATGGAATGCAGATTGCCGGAGGACGAGCGGCGTGATTTGAAGGCGTCGGTGCAGTTTTTGCACCGGACTAAGAAGGTGCGGTTACGGGATGTCAGTCGGTCCTTGGGAACTTGAATTTTGCCTGTCGCATTAGGCCGATGGGGCGAATATTTAACAGGCGTCTGGCGAGCGCGACGACAGGGGTGTTTGCTACAAATCCGTTTGTCAGAGTGACAATGATGAGGAAAGGAGATTTGCTGGTGTGGGGCTGCATTCCGTGAACGATACAACGGACGGACGTTAGGGGTGAGCAAGGCAGTATCAGATAGCCAGCTGGAACTGTTTATTGATGCGGCGGGGGCATCAGGTTTTGGGGCAATTTTAGGACGCATTGGTGTGTGGGCAAATGGCCACGGCTTTGGGTGGAAAAAGGGTTTGGTGACGAATTTGGCGCTGCTGGAAATGTTCCCCATCATAGTGGCGGTGGAGTTGTGGGGCCCAGAATTTGCGGGCAAGAAGCTTTGTGTGCATTGTAATGACATGGCAGTGGTGCATTCGATCAATTCATTGTCGGCAAAATCGCCCCCGGTAGTGTGGTACTTGAGACATCTGGTGTTGGGTTGCTTAGAACTCAACATGTGCGTGGTGGCGCAGCATGTGCCCGGAGTGCAAAATGAAGGGGCTGATGCGCTCTCTCGGTTTCAGTTCCACAGGTTCAGGCGACTGGTGCCAGGAGCGGACAAGGTTGGAGAACTATGCCCGGCATGGCTGTGGGACCTGGCGTCGGTGTAGCATTTGAGGGAATCAGGAGACCGGTGGCTGAGGCTACTGGTGCCGATACCAGGCTGTGTGGCAGGAATGGGAGGAATTGGAGAAGGCGGATTTTATGGAGCTTGGTTAGACAGGCCGAGTGCTGGGGGTTTTGTCATTGATTAGCTGGGATTTTTCAGCAGGCCGGCCTGTTTCGGTGATGATTACAAGTTGGGCGGTGTTGGCCTTCTTGTTTACAATGAAAGGGGTTCGGGACGTGACAAAGGATTTTCTGGTGAGGCAGGTGATGAAGGGTTTTCGAAAGGGCGCGCGGTCGCGAGACAGGAGACGGCCACTATTGTTTCCGTCGTTGGTTTTGTTTGGTGAGGTGTTTGGGGGATATATGCTCGTCCGATTAGGAACGAGGCTGTTTACGGTTGCCTTCGTATTGGCATTTTTGGGGCTTGCTGCATCAGAGAATTGGGTAGCCCTGCCAGGCATGCAGTAGGCGGGCTGTTATTGGAGGTTGTCACGCTTGGAAAGGATGGCGCGAGTGCCGGCTACAGTTTTCAAAGACAGATCAAATAGGTCAGGGGACGTCTGGTGACATTGTTTGAATTGCCAGGGCACCACCTATGCCCAGTGGTTCAGGTGGCGGAATTCTTGCAGGTGTGGGGTGGCTACCCCGATGTTTTCATTAGACATGTGGATGGATCTGCCTTATCGCGATTCCAGTATGGCAGTGCTGAAGATGGCTTTAGTACGGGCCGGGGGAGGAGCCAAGGGATTATGGGTCCCACTCCTTTCGGATTGGGGCAGCGACCGAAGCGGCTAAGTGGGGGGCTGAGTGAGGATTGGAGCCGGCGGATTGGGAGCTGTGATTCCTCCAGGTTTTGTTTGTATATTAGACCACATCTGATTAGGTGATGTTTGGTGACAGGGGGGTCCTTTATTGAGTATGGTTGGTGGGCAGTTTCTTCGTACGGAGCGGCGATGTAGGAAGCCCGTGTGAAATGGCTCGGAGTTCGGGGCATGACTTGGAGTAGAGTTCGCCCTGAATTGGCGTATTATAGCCGGATTGACAGGGAACCTGATGTTTTAATGCTGCATGTGGGGGGGAATGACCTTGGAGTGTGGACGGCGAGAGAGTTAAAAAGGGGTATCAAGTTGGACTTACTTCATTTGTGGAGGGCGTTCCATGGCATTGTGATTGTGTGGTCCGATATGGTAGCCCGGATGTAGTGGCGTTTTGGGTGGGCGGTGGATCGGATTCACAGGGCCCGGGAAAAAATTGAACCGGGCGAATGGCAGGTTTGTAGCGTGGAACGGAGGTTTGGTGGTTCGATTTGAGGAGTTGGAGAAGTCCACCGAGCAGTATTTGAGGCGTGATGGGGTCCATCTCACGGATGTCGGTGTGGATTTGTGGATGTTGGGTTTGAGGGATGGATTGGAACGAGCATTGGTGGTGTGGGGGGCCCGGGCCAAGTAAGGTGTCACTTGGCCGGTCTGTGGCGGGGTGATAGGTCCGTTCAGAGAGGTTTGGTGTACCGACAGTAGGTTTGTTGGTATGAAGCCACTCAGGGGGAGTGGTTTCGAGTTGGATGGGAACTTGTAGGCGGAGGTCCTGCAGGTTCTGGGGAGGGCTAATTAACGATGGAACGTTAATTACCCTACACCTCGGGTCGGTTGGTCACGGCCGAGGTGGTCCCCTGGGCCGGTTGGAGGTTACGGCCAGGGGATAGGAATGATGGTTGCCCTCTCGGATGGACCTATCAGGTGTCATTTTGTGGAGAATATGTATATATGTACAGGTTCAGGTGTTAATGGGGTGGCATGTTGAGCCACAAGTTTGGTACATATATACTGTTTAATAAAGCTGTGGCCATTCGGCAATAAAGTCGGAGTCTGTGTCGTTACTAATATATTTAAATTAAGGGGAAGTTTGTCACTGGAGACCCGCTTATCCCTTATAGATATGTCATGGCTTAGTAATAATGAGATTGAGTGTGCAAAGGGAAGGAGGGTACAGTGGCAGGGTTGTAGGTCTGGGTAGAGGAAAGGAAGCCTGCCTTTCTATCCCTCTTAATGGGGAAATGCAGCGATGAAATCCCTGACCTTAGCTACACAGACGCTGTCATCTTGTGTAGCTGTTAAACTCTGTTTTCATGGCCCTGACTGTCACCTATGGCTCTGACCCTGCCGGTATTAGCCCTTAAAAGGACTAATAGAAACTTCTATCCCTATTCTGTACAGCGCTGTGTATAGAGCGTACACAGCAGTATCGGAGACAGGAGCTGCGTGAGAGGTGACTGACACCCAGACGCAGAAGGCAGATAATGGCGTCCTGGAGAAAAATGTCCGTTTTTATAATGCAAGGACATGTGACATGGACATCCTATCACACATGCCGTTGTTTCTCTGGCTAAAAGTCCACTTAGCTGTGTGTGTCTGGGATTGGCTGACATGCTGGCCCGCCCCACTACACGCGCGCGCTTAGGGAAGGAAGACAAGGAAAAAAAATGGCGATCGCCATTATCCATACAGCAGTGATCTGAATGCGCTGTTCCCGCACACTATACACTGAAATTTCATAATAGTGTGAGTCACAGAGTGACTTATACTATTACAGCGGAAAGCCAGCTAGTAATTAGCTGGTCTTTTTGCTGCTAGAACCATTCTCAAACGTATCTAGAACAGCCCCCAAAATCACTCGAGCCGCGAACTGGAGAACCTCGAACCGCGAACCGCGCTCAACTCTAATTATGACATCATCAACGGATTATGTAAATTAACCATTATGACATCTGTAGAGACACAGGGCTCAGTGGGTGCTCTCGTCCGCTAAAACCCGTCGCCTTTAGAAATACAGCGTGGCTCAGGGCTCATCCCAACTGAACGCTGGCCTACCTAACCGTGGGCGTAACACTATTTAGACAACACAGGGTGAGGGAACCACAATAATTAGACTTTATTAGATCCCCAAACAATTAACGGCACATAGCACATAACCAGCAAAACACAAACATAACAGGCAACAGAATCTCACCCTTCCGCTGGCTCACCAGGGATTTAGAATGTCCATGCCTCAGATGTTCTAGGGCTAATTACTCCAATCCAGCAGCACCCCGCTTTTGGCGGGCACCCACGGATAAAGGAAAAATGCCAGATTTAGGAAGTTATCTGAGGTCTGCAAAGTCTGTAACAGGTGACTGAACTGTCCCAACCTGAGTGGCCTCCTTAGGTACTTCTGGTATGATGATACAATCCTGGCAGCCGGAGTCAAAATCCCTAGGCTGTGGATATGGTCTCCAACCAGAACCGGAGTCCCTAGACTGAAGCCATAAGATATCCTGATCCTCTAGTCAGCTCCTAAGAGCTTAGACTGGATCCATAACCATCCATCAACAACCTGGTGGCTTAAAGAAATCCTTTTTATAGCCACAGTCTTCCACTTGGATACACTGCGTCCTCATCGGATTGGTTGGACAAGATTGCTTCTCCAATTGGATGAATTTCAAGCTGCATGGATAATGTTCATTTAAATGGTGTGCATAGAAAGACTGAGGATATCTACATGAAGTCTTCAAGTCACAGACTCGACAATGGCTACTAAGGTAATCGCATTAGCAATACAAAACTACAATACAATGATTACTGAAAGAGTCTGGAGAAACAATAGCTAAGCAAACATGAGGTACTACACAAAAGAACAATACGTCTGGCTGAATGTTAAGAAACTTTAACCCATGAGAGGCATTGGGTGTCCATGTCGTCACAATATCATCAACCATTATGCAAATTAACAATTATAACATTATCATCCAAATATGCAAATTAACCATTATGACATCATCAACCATTATGCAAATCAACCATTATGACATCATAACCGAATATGGAAATTAACCATTATAACATCATCAACCAAATATGCAAATTAACCATTATGACATCATCAACCATTATGCAAATTAACCATTATGTCGTCATCAACCGAATATGCAAATTAACCATTATGACATCATCAACCAATTAAGCAAATGTATCATTATGACATCATCAACCATTATGCAAATTAACCATTATGACATCATCAACTGAATATGCAAATTAACCATTATGACATCATAAACCAAACATGCAAATTAACCGTTATAACATCATCAACCGATTATGGAAATTATTATGACATCATCAACTGATTATGACATCATCAACCATTATGACATCATCAACCGAATAGGACATCATCAACCATTATGATATCATCAACCGATTATGCAAGTTATTATGACATCATCAACCGATTATGCAAATTAGCCATTGGGACATCATCAACCATTATGCAAATTAACCATTATGACATCATCAACTGAATATGCAAATTAACCATTATGACATCATAAACCAAATATACAAATTAACCGTTATAACATCATCAACCGATTATGGAAATTATTATGACATCATCAACTGATTATGACATCATCAACCATTATGACATCATCAACCGAATATGACATCATCAACCATTATGATATCATCAACCGATTATGCAAGTTATTATGACATCATCAACCGATTATGCAAATTTGCCATTGGGACATCATCAACCATTATGCAAATTAACCATTATGACATCATCAACTGATTATGACATCATCAACCATTATGCCATCATCAACTGAACATGCAAATTAACCATTATGACATCATCAACCGATTATGCAAATAGTCATTATGACATCATCAACCGATTATGAAAAATTAACCATTATGACATCAACCATTGTGCAAATTACCAAAATGAGATCAACCGATTATGCAAATTAGACATTAAGACATTATCAACCGATTATCTAAATTAGCCAGTAACATCATCAACCAATTATGCAAATTATCCATTATGACATAATCAACCGAATATGCCATTATGACATCATCAACCGATTATGCAAAGTAGCCATTATGACATCATCAACCATTATGCAAATTAACCATTATGACATCATCAACCGATTATGCAAATTAGCCATTATGACATCATCAACCAATTATGTAAATTAGCCATTGTGACATCATCAACAGATAATGTAAATTAACCATTTTGACACCAACCATTATGCAAATTAACCATTATGACATCATCAACCATTATGCAAATTAACCATTATGACGTCATCAACCGAATATGCAAATTAACCATTATGACATCATCAACCGAATTTGCAAATTAACCATTATGACATCATTAACCGATTATGCAAATTAACCATTATGACATCATAAACCAAATATGCAAATTAACCATTATAACATCATCAACCGATTATGGAAATTATTATGACATCATCAACCGATTATGACATCATCAACCATTATGACATCATCAACCGAATATGACATCATCAACCATTATGATAACATCAACCGATTATGCAAGTTATTATGACATCATCAACCGATTATGCAAATTAACCATTGAAACATCATCAACCATTATGCAAATTAACCATTATGACATCATCAACTGATTATGACATCATCAAACATTATGACATCAACCAAATATGCAAATTAACCATTATGACATCAACCGATTATGCAAATAGCCATTATGACATCATCAACCGATTATGCAAATTACCATTATGACATCAACCATTATGCAAATTAACCATTATGACATAATCAACTGAATATGCCAATATGACATCATCAACCGATTGTGCAAATTAGCCATTATGACATCATCAACCGATTATACAAACTAGCCATTATGACATCATCAACCATTATGCAAATTAACCATTATGACATCATCAACCGATTATGCAACTTAGCCATTATGACATCATCAACCGATTATGCAAATTAGCCATTATGACATCATCAACAGATAATGTAAATTAACCATTATGACATTATCAACCATTATGCAAATTAGCCATTATGACATCAACCATTATGCAAATTAACTATTATGACGTCATCAACGGAATATGCTAATTAACCATTATGAAATCAACAACCGATTATGCAAACTAACCATTATGACATCATCAACTGATTATGGAAATAATTATGACATCATCAACTGATTATGACATCATCAACCATTATGACATCATCAACCGAATAAGACATCGTCAACCATTATGATATCATCTACCGATTATGCAAGTTATTATATCATCATCAACTGATTATGCAAATTAACTATTATGACATCATCAACCGAATATGCAAATTAACCATTATGACATAATCAACTGAATATGACATCATCTACTGTTATGACATCATCAACCGAATATGCAAATTAACCATTATGACATCATCAACCGATTATGCAAATAGCCACTATGACATCATCATCCAATTATGTAAATTAACCATTATGACATCATCAACCGATTATGTAAATTAACCATGATGACATCATCAACCGATTATGGAAAATATTATGACATCATCAACTGATTATGGCATCATCAACCATTATGACATCATCAACCGAACATGACATCATCAACCATTATGATATCATCAACCGATTATGCAAATAACTATTATGACATCATCAATGTAATAGTATAAGTCACTCTGTGACTCACACTATTATGAAATTTCAGTGTATAGTGTGCGGGAATAGCGCCTTCAGATCACTGCTGTTTGTATAATGGCGATCGCCATTTATTTATTTTTTTTCCTTGTCTTCCTTCCCTAAGCGCGCGCGTGTAGTGGGGAGGGCCATTATGGCAGCCAATCCCAGACACACACACAGCTAAGTGGACTTTTAGCCAGAGAAGCAACGGCATGTGTGATAGGATGTCCATGTCACATGTCCCTGCATTATAAAAACGAGTATCTGCCCGTCCGGACGCCAATATCTCTTCTGCGTCCTTGGTGTCAGACATCACTGGCGCAGCTCCGTCCTGAGTCCTATCACCGATACTGCTGTATACGCTCCATACACAGTGCTGGACAGCTTAGGGAGAGCACTTTCTATCAGTCCTTTTAAGGGCTCATACGGGCAGGGTCAGAGCCATAGGTGACAGGTCCTGAAAACAGAGACAGCGCCTGTGTAGCTAAGGTCAGGGATTTCGTCGCTGCATTTACCCATTAGGAGGGAATAGAAAGGCAGGCTTCCATTCCTCTACCCAGAGCCCCACAATCCTGGCACTGTACCCTCCTGTCCTCTGCACACTCCAACTCATTATAACTAAGCCATTATACTAGCAAACACTCAGTGTACCTAGTGGCATCCTAAACGTGGCTATTGGACTTTGCTATAGTCCCACTAGTGCAAAGATAATTGCAGCACGTCTGCCTGCATTGCACACTCCAACTCATTATAACTAAGCCATTATACTAGCAAACACTCAGTGTACCTAGTGGCATCCTAAACGTGGCTATTGGACTTTTGTCTAGTCCCACTAGTGCAAAGATATTTGCAGCACGTCTGCCTGCATTGCACACTCCAACTCATTATAACTAAGCCATTATACTAGCAAACACTCAGTGTACCTAGTGGCATCCTAAACGTGGCTATTGGATTTTTGTCTAGTCCCACTAGTGCAAAGATATTTGCAGCACGTCTGCCTGCATTGCACACTCCAACTCATTATAACTAAGCCATTATACTAGCAAACACTCAGTGTACCTAGTGGCATCCTAAACGTGGCTATTGGACTTTTGTCTAGTCCTACTAGTGCAAAGATATTTGCAGCACGTCTGCCTGCATTGCACACTCCAACTCATTATAACTAAGCCATTATACTAGCAAACACTCAGTGTACCTAGTGGCATCCTAAACGTGGCTATTGGATTTTGTCTAGTCCCACTAGTGCAAAGATATTTGCAGCACGTCTGCCTGCATTGCACACTCCAACTCATAACTAAGCCATTATACTAGCAAACACTCAGTGTACCTAGTGGCATCCTAAACGTGGCTATTGGACTTTTGTCTAGTCCCACTAGTGCAAAGATATTTGCAGCACGTCTGCCTGCATTGCACACTCCAACTCATAACTAAGCCATTATACTAGCAAACACTCAGTGTACCTAGTGGCATCCTAAACGTGGCTATTGGACTTTTGTCTAGTCCCACTAGTGCAAAGATATTTGCAGCACGTCTGCCTGCATTGCACACTCCAACTCATTTTAACTAAGCCATTATACTAGCAAACACTCAGTGTACCTAGTGGCATCCTAAACGTGGCTATTGGACTTTTGTCTAGTACCACTAGTGCAAAGATATTTGTAGCACGTCTCCCTGCATTGCACACTCCAACTCATTATAACTAAGCCATAATACTAGCAAACACTCAGTGTACCTAGTGGCATCCTAAACGTGGCTATTGGACTTTTGTCTAGTCCCACTAGTGCAAAGATATTTGCAGCACGTCTGCCTGCATTGCACACTTCAACTCATTATAACTAAGCCATTATACTAGCAAACACTCAGTGTACCTAGTGGCATCCTAAACGTGGCTATTGGACTTTTGTCTAGTCCCACTAGTGCAAAGATATTTGCAGCACGTCTGCCTGCATTGCACACTCCAACTCATAACTAAGCCATTATACTAGCAAACACTCAGTGTACCTAGTGGCATCCTAAACGTGGCTATTGGACTTTTGTCTAGTCACACTAGTGCAAAGATATTTGCAGCACGTCTGCCTGCATTGCACACTCCAACTCATTATAACTAAGCCATTATACTAGCAAACACTCAGTGTACCTAGTGGCATCCTAAACGTGGCTATTGGACTTTTGTCTAGTCCCACTAGTGCAAAGATATTTGCAGCACGTCTGCCTGCATTGCACACTCCAACTCATTATAACTAAGCCATTATACTAGCAAACACTCAGTGTACCTAGTGGCATCCTAAACGTGGCTATTGGACTTTTGTCTAGTCCCACTAGTGCAAAGATAATTGCAGCACGTCTGCCTGCATTGCACACTCCAACTCATTATAACTAAGCCATTATACTAGCAAACACTCAGTGTACCTAGTGGCATCCTAAACGTGGCTATTGGACTTTTGTCTAGTCCCACTAGTGCAAAGATATTTGCAGCACGTCTGCCTGCTTTGCACACTCCAACTCATTATAACTTAGCCATTATACTAGCAAACACTCAGTGTACCTAGTGGCATCCTAAACGTGGCTATTGGACTTTTGTCTAGTCCCACTAGTGCAAAGATATTTGCAGCACGTCTGCCTGCATTGCACACTCCAACTCATTATAACTAAGCCATTATACTAGCAAACACTCAGTGTACCTAGTGGCATCCTAAACGTGGCTATTGGACTTTTGTCTAGTCCCACTAGTGCAAAGATATTTGCAGCACGTCTGCCTGCATTGCACACTCCAACTCATTATAACTAAGCCATTATACTAGCAAACACTCAGTGTACCTAGTGGCATCCTAAACGTGGCTATTGGACTTTTGTCTAGTCCCACTAGTGCAAAGATATTTGCAGCACGTCTGCTTGCATTGCACACTCCAACTCAATATAACTAAGCCATTATACTAGCAAACACTCAGTGTACCTAGTGGCATCCTAAACGTGGCTATTGGACTTTTGTCTAGTCCCACTAGTGAAAAGATATTTGCAGCACGTCTGCCTGCATTGCACACTCCAACTCACTATAACTAAGCCATTATACTAGCAAACACTCAGTGTACCTAGTGGCATCCTAAACGTGGCTATTGGACTTTTGTCTAGTCCCACTAGTGCAAAGATATTTGCAGCACGTCTGCCTGCATTGCACACTCCAACTCATTATAACTAAGCCATTATACTAGCAAACACTCAGTGTACCTAGTGGCATCCTAAACGTGGCTATTGGACTTTTGTCTAGTCCCACTAGTGCAAAGATATTTGCAGCACGTCTGCCTGCTTTGCACACTCCAACTCATTATAACTTAGCCATTATACTAGCAAACACTCAGTGTACCTAGTGGCATCCTAAACGTGGCTATTGGACTTTTGTCTAGTCCCACTAGTGCAAAGATATTTTCAGCACGTCTGCCTGCATTGCACACTCCAACTCATTATAACTAAGCCATTATACTAGCAAACACTCAGTGTACCTAGTGGCATCCTAAACGTGGCTATTGGACTTTTGTCTAGTCCCACTAGTGCAAAGATATTTGCAGCACGTCTGCCTGCATTGCACACTCCAACTCATAACTAAGCCATTATACTAGCAAAC
Organism: Anomaloglossus baeobatrachus; assembly: GCF_048569485.1. NCBI lineage: Eukaryota > Metazoa > Chordata > Amphibia > Anura > Aromobatidae > Anomaloglossus > Anomaloglossus baeobatrachus. Next base: position 371,677,821 of record NC_134354.1, on the reverse strand, counting down.
ACTCAGTGAACCTAGTGGCATCCTAAACGTGGCTATTGGACTTTTGTCTAGTTCCACTAGTGCAAAGATATTTGCAGCACGTCTGCCTGCATTGCACACTCCAACTCATTATAACTAAGCCATTATACTAGCAAACACTCAGTGTACCTAGTGGCATCCTAAACGTGGCTATTGGACTTTTGTCTAGTCCCACTAGTGCAAAGATATTTGCAGCACGTCTGCCTGCATTGCACACTCCAACTCATTATAACTAAGCCATTATACTAGCAAACACTCAGTGTACCTAGTGGCATCCTAAACGTGGCTACTGGACTTTTGTCTAGTCCCACTAGTGCAAAGATATTTGCAGCACGTCTGCCTGCATTGCACACTTCAACTCATTATAACTAAGCCATTATACTAGCAAACACTCAGTGTACCTAGTGGCATCCTAAACGTGGCTATTGGACTTTTGTCTAGTCCCACTAGTGCAAAGATATTTGCAGCACGTCTGCCTGCATTGCACACTCCAACTCATTATAACTAAGCCATTATACTAGCAAACACTCAGTGTACCTTGTGGCATCCTAAACGTGGCTATTGGACTTTTGTCTAGTCCCACTAGTGCAAAGATATTTGCAGCACGTCTGCCTGCATTGCACACTCCAACTCATTATAATTAAGCCATTATACTAGCAAACACTCAGTGTACCTAGTGGCATCCTAAACGTGGCTATTGGACTTTTGTCTAGTCCCACTAGTGCAAAGATATTTGCAGCACGTCTGCCTGCATTGCACACTCCAACTCATTATAACTAAGCCATTATACTAGCAAACACTCAGTGTACCTAGTGGCATCCTAAACGTGGCTATTGGACTTTTGTCTAGTCCCACTAGTGCAAAGATATTTGCAGCACGTCTGCCTGCATTGCACACTCCAACTCATTATAACTAAGCCATTATACTAGCAAACACTCAGTGTACCTAGTGGCATCCTAAACGTGGCTATTGGACTTTTGTCTAGTCCCACTAGTGCAAAGATATTTGCAGCACGTCTGCCTGCATTGCACACTCCAACTCATAACTAAGCCATTATACTAGCAAACACTCAGTGTACCTAGTGGCATCCTAAACGTGGCTATTGGACTTTTGTCTAGTTCCACTAGTGCAAAGATATTTGCAGCACGTCTGCCTGCATTGCACACTCCAACTCATTATAACTAAGCCATTATACTAGCAAACACTCAGTGTACCTAGTGGCATCCTAAACGTGGCTATTGGACTTTTGTCTAGTCACACTAGTGCAAAGATATTTGCAGCACGTCTGCCTGCATTGCACACTCCAACTCATTATAACTAAGCCATTATACTAGCAAACACTCAGTGTACCTAGTGGCATCCTAAACGTGGCTATTGGACTTTTGTCTAGTCCCACTAGTGCAAAGATATTTGCAGCACGTCTGCCTGCATTGCACACTCCAACTCATTATAACTAAGCCATTATACTAGCAAACACTCAGTGTACCTAGTGGCATCCTAAACGTGGCTATTGGACTTTTGTCTAGTCCCACTAGTGCAAAGATATTTGCAGCACGTCTGCCTGCATTGCACACTCCAACTCATTATAACTAAGCCATTATACTAGCAAACACTCAGTGTACCTAGTGGCATCCTAAACGTGGCTATTGGACTTTTGTCTAGTCCCACTAGTGCAAAGATATTTGCAGCACGTCTGCCTGCATTGCACACTCCAACTCATAACTAAGCCATTATACTAGCAAACACTCAGTGTACCTAGTGGCATCCTAAACGTGGCTATTGGACTTTTGTCTAGTTCCACTAGTGCAAAGATATTTGCAGCACGTCTGCCTGCATTGCACACTCCAACTCATTATAACTAAGCCATTATACTAGCAAACACTCAGTGTACCTAGTGGCATCCTAAACGTGGCTATTGGACTTTTGTCTAGTCCCACTAGTGCAAAGATATTTGCAGCACGTCTGCCTGCATTGCACACTCCAACTCATAACTAAGCCATTATACTAGCAAACACTCAGTGTACCTAGTGGCATCCTAAACGTGGCTATTGGACTTTTGTCTAGTCCCACTAGTGCAAAGATATTTGCAGCACGTCTGCCTGCATTGCACACTCCAACTCATTATAACTAAGCCATTATACTAGCAAACACTCAGTGTACCTAGTGGCATCCTAAACGTGGCTACTGGACTTTTGTCTAGTCCCACTAGTGCAAAGATATTTGCAGCACGTCTGCCTGCATTGCACACTCCAACTCATTATAACTAAGCCATTATACTAGCAAACACTCAGTGTACCTAGTGGCATCCTAAACGTGGCTATTGGACTTTTGTCTAGTCCCACTAGTGCAAAGATATTTGCAGCACGTCTGCCTGCATTGCACACTCCAACTCATTATAACTAAGCCATTATACTAGCAAACACTCAGTGTACCTAGTGGCATCCTAAACGTGGCTATTGGCCTTTTGTCTAGTCCCACTAGTGCAAAGATATTTGCAGCACGTCTGCCTGCATTGCACACTCCAACTCATAACTAAGCCATTATACTAGCAAACACTCAGTGTACCTAGTGGCATCCTAAACGTGGCTATTGGACTTTTGTCTAGTCCCACTAGTGCAAAGATATTTGCAGCACGTCTGCCTGCATTGCACACTCCAACTCATTATAACTAAGCCATTATACTAGCAAACACTCAGTGTACCTAGTGGCATCCTAAACGTGGCTATTGGATTTTGTCTAGTCCCACTAGTGCAAAGATATTTGCAGCACGTCTGCCTGCATTGCACACTCCAACTCATAACTAAGCCATTATACTAGCAAACACTCAGTGTACCTAGTGGCATCCTAAACGTGGCTATTGGACTTTTGTCTAGTCCCACTAGTGCAAAGATATTTGCAGCACGTCTGCCTGCATTGCACACTCCAACTCATAACTAAGCCATTATACTAGCAAACACTCAGTGTACCTAGTGGCATCCTAAACGTGGCTATTGGACTTTTGTCTAGTCCCACTAGTGCAAAGATATTTGCAGCACGTCTGCCTGCATTGCACAATCCAACTCATTTTAACTAAGCCATTATACTAGCAAACACTCAGTGTACCTAGTGGCATCCTAAACGTGGCTATTGGACTTTTGTCTAGTACCACTAGTGCAAAGATATTTGTAGCACGTCTGCCTGCATTGCACACTCCAACTCATTATAACTAAGCCATAATACTAGCAAACACTCAGTGTACCTAGTGGCATCCTAAACGTGGCTATTGGACTTTTGTCTAGTCCCACTAGTGCAAAGATATTTGCAGCACGTCTGCCTGCATTGCACACTTCAACTCATTATAACTAAGCCATTATACTAGCAAACACTCAGTGTACCTAGTGGCATCCTAAACGTGGCTATTGGACTTTTGTCTAGTCCCACTAGTGCAAAGATATTTGCAGCACGTCTGCCTGCATTGCACACTCCAACTCATAACTAAGCCATTATACTAGCAAACACTCAGTGTACCTAGTGGCATCCTAAACGTGGCTATTGGACTTTTGTCTAGTCACACTAGTGCAAAGATATTTGCAGCACGTCTGCCTGCATTGCACACTCCAACTCATTATAACTAAGCCATTATACTAGCAAACACTCAGTGTACCTAGTGGCATCCTAAACGTGGCTATTGGACTTTTGTCTAGTCCCACTAGTGCAAAGATATTTGCAGCACGTCTGCCTGCATTGCACACTCCAACTCATTATAACTAAGCCATTATACTAGCAAACACTCAGTGTACCTAGTGGCATCCTAAACGTGGCTATTGGACTTTGTCTAGTCCCACTAGTGCAAAGATAATTGCAGCACGTCTGCTGCATTGCACACTCCAACTCATTATAAACTAAGCCATTATACTAGCAAACACTCAGTGTACCTAGTGGCATCCTAAACGTAGGCTATTGGACTTTTGTCTAGTCCCACTAGTGCAAAGATATTTGCAGCACGTCTGCCTGCTTTGCACACTCCAACTCATTATAACTTAGCCATTATACTAGCAAACACTCAGTGTACCTAGTGGCATCCTAAACGTGGCTATTGGACTTTTGTCTAGTCCCACTAGTGCAAAGATATTTGCAGCACGTCTGCCTGCATTGCACACTCCAACTCATTATAACTAAGCCATTATACTAGCAAACACTCAGTGTACCTAGTGGCATCCTAAACGTGGCTATTGGACTTTTGTCTAGTCCCACTAGTGCAAAGATATTTGCAGCACGTCTGCCTGCATTGCACACTCCAACTCATTATAACTAAGCCATTATACTAGCAAACACTCAGTGTACCTAGTGGCATCCTAAACGTGGCTATTGGACTTTTGTCTAGTCCCACTAGTGCAAAGATATTTGCAGCACGTCTGCTTGCATTGCACACTCCAACTCATTATAACTAAGCCATTATACTAGCAAACACTCAGTGTACCTAGTGGCATCCTAAACGTGGCTATTGGACTTTTGTCTAGTCCCACTAGTGCAAAGATATTTGCAGCACGTCTGCCTGCATTGCACACTCCAACTCATTATAACTAAGCCATTATACTAGCAAACACACAGTGTACCTAGTGGCATCCTAAACGTGGCTATTGGACTTTTGTCTAGTCCCACTAGTGCAAAGATATTTGCAGCACGTCTGCCTGCATTGCACACTCCAACTCACTATAACTAAGCCATTATACTAGCAAACACTCAGTGTACCTAGTGGCATCCTAAACGTGGCTATTGGACTTTTGTCTAGTCCCACTAGTGCAAAGATATTTGCAGCACGTCTGCCTGCATTGCACACTCCAACTCATTATAACTAAGCCATTATACTAGCAAACACTCAGTGTACCTAGTGGCATCCTAAACGTGGCTATTGGACTTTTGTCTAGTCCCACTAGTGCAAAGATATTTGCAGCACGTCTGCCTGCTTTGCACACTCCAACTCATTATAACTTAGCCATTATACTAGCAAACACTCAGTGTACCTAGTGGCATCCTAAACGTGGCTATTGGACTTTTGTCTAGTCCCACTAGTGCAAAGATATTTGCAGCACGTCTGCCTGCATTGCACACTCCAACTCATTATAACTAAGCCATTATACTAGCAAACACTCAGTGTACCTAGTGGCATCCTAAACGTGGCTATTGGACTTTTGTCTAGTCCCACTAGTGCAAAGATATTTGCAGCACGTCTGCCTGCATTGCACACTCCAACTCATTATAACTAAGCCATTATACTAGCAAACACTCAGTGTACCTAGTGGCATCCTAAACGTGGCTATTGGACTTTTGTCTAGTCCCACTAGTGCAAAGATATTTGCAGCACGTCTGCCTGCATTGCACACTCCAACTCATAACTAAGCCATTATACTAGCAAACACTCAGTGAACCTAGTGGCATCCTAAACGTGGCTATTGGACTTTTGTCTAGTTCCACTAGTGCAAAGATATTTGCAGCACGTCTGCCTGCATTGCACACTCCAACTCATTATAACTAAGCCATTATACTAGCAAACACTCAGTGTACCTAGTGGCATCCTAAACGTGGCTATTGGACTTTTGTCTAGTCCCACTAGTGCAAAGATATTTGCAGCACGTCTGCCTGCATTGCACACTCCAACTCATTATAACTAAGCCATTATACTAGCAAACACTCAGTGTACCTAGTGGCATCCTAAACGTGGCTACTGGACTTTTGTCTAGTCCCACTAGTGCAAAGATATTTGCAGCACGTCTGCCTGCATTGCACACTCCAACTCATTATAACTAAGCCATTATACTAGCAAACACTCAGTGTACCTAGTGGCATCCTAAACGTGGCTATTGGACTTTTGTCTAGTCCCACTAGTGCAAAGATATTTGCAGCACGTCTGCCTGCATTGCACACTCCAACTCATTATAACTAAGCCATTATACTAGCAAACACTCAGTGTACCTTGTGGCATCCTAAACGTGGCTATTGGACTTTTGTCTAGTCCCACTAGTGCAAAGATATTTGCAGCACGTCTGCCTGCATTGCACACTCCAACTCATTATAATTAAGCCATTATACTAGCAAACACTCAGTGTACCTAGTGGCATCCTAAACGTGGCTATTGGACTTTTGTCTAGTCCCACTAGTGCAAAGATATTTGCAGCACGTCTGCCTGCATTGCACACTCCAACTCATTATAACTAAGCCATTATACTAGCAAACACTCAGTGTACCTAGTGGCATCCTAAACGTGGCTATTGGACTTTTGTCTAGTCCCACTAGTGCAAAGATATTTGCAGCACGTCTGCCTGCATTGCACACTCCAACTCATTATAACTAAGCCATTATACTAGCAAACACTCAGTGTACCTAGTGGCATCCTAAACGTGGCTATTGGACTTTTGTCTAGTCCCACTAGTGCAAAGATATTTGCAGCACGTCTGCCTGCATTGCACACTCCAACTCATAACTAAGCCATTATACTAGCAAACACTCAGTGTACCTAGTGGCATCCTAAACGTGGCTATTGGACTTTTGTCTAGTTCCACTAGTGCAAAGATATTTGCAGCACGTCTGCCTGCATTGCACACTCCAACTCATTATAACTAAGCCATTATACTAGCAAACACTCAGTGTACCTAGTGGCATCCTAAACGTGGCTATTGGACTTTTGTCTAGTCACACTAGTGCAAAGATATTTGCAGCACGTCTGCCTGCATTGCACACTCCAACTCATTATAACTAAGCCATTATACTAGCAAACACTCAGTGTACCTAGTGGCATCCTAAACGTGGCTATTGGACTTTTGTCTAGTCCCACTAGTGCAAAGATATTTGCAGCACGTCTGCCTGCATTGCACACTCCAACTCATTATAACTAAGCCATTATACTAGCAAACACTCAGTGTACCTAGTGGCATCCTAAACGTGGCTATTGGACTTTTGTCTAGTCCCACTAGTGCAAAGATATTTGCAGCACGTCTGCCTGCATTGCACACTCCAACTCATTATAACTAAGCCATTATACTAGCAAACACTCAGTGTACCTAGTGGCATCCTAAACGTGGCTATTGGACTTTTGTCTAGTCCCACTAGTGCAAAGATATTTGCAGCACGTCTGCCTGCATTGCACACTCCAACTCATAACTAAGCCATTATACTAGCAAACACTCAGTGTACCTAGTGGCATCCTAAACGTGGCTATTGGACTTTTGTCTAGTTCCACTAGTGCAAAGATATTTGCAGCACGTCTGCCTGCATTGCACACTCCAACTCATTATAACTAAGCCATTATACTAGCAAACACTCAGTGTACCTAGTGGCATCCTAAACGTGGCTATTGGACTTTTGTCTAGTCCCACTAGTGCAAAGATATTTGCAGCACGTCTGCCTGCATTGCACACTCCAACTCATAACTAAGCCATTATACTAGCAAACACTCAGTGTACCTAGTGGCATCCTAAACGTGGCTATTGGACTTTTGTCTAGTCCCACTAGTGCAAAGATATTTGCAGCACGTCTGCCTGCATTGCACACTCCAACTCATAATAACTAAGCCATTATACTAGCAAACACTCAGTGTACCTAGTGGCATCCTAAACGTGGCTACTGGACTTTTGTCTAGTCCCACTAGTGCAAAGATATTTGCAGCACGTCTGCCTGCATTGCACACTCCAACTCATTATAACTAAGCCATTATACTAGCAAACACTCAGTGTACCTAGTGGCATCCTAAACGTGGCTATTGGACTTTTGTCTAGTCCCACTAGTGCAAAGATATTTGCAGCACGTCTGCCTGCATTGCACACTCCAACTCATTATAACTAAGCCATTATACTAGCAAACACTCAGTGTACCTAGTGGCATCCTAAACGTGGCTATTGGCCTTTTGTCTAGTCCCACTAGTGCAAAGATATTTGCAGCACGTCTGCCTGCATTGCACACTCCAACTCATAACTAAGCCATTATACTAGCAAACACTCAGTGTACCTAGTGGCATCCTAAACGTGGCTATTGGACTTTTGTCTAGTCCCACTAGTGCAAAGATATTTGCAGCACGTCTGCCTGCATTGCACACTCCAACTCATTATAACTAAGCCATTATACTAGCAAACACTCAGTGTACCTAGTGGCATCCTAAACGTGGCTATTGGACTTTTGTCTAGTCCCACTAGTGCAAAGATATTTGCAGCACGTCTGCCTGCATTGCACACTCCAACTCATTATAACTAAGCCATTATACTAGCAAACACTCAGTGTACCTAGTGGCATCCTAAACGTGGCTACTGGACTTTTGTCTAGTCCCACTAGTGCAAAGATATTTGCAGCACGTCTGCCTGCATTGCACACTCCAACTCATTATAACTAAGCCATTATACTAGCAAACACTCAGTGTACCTAGTGGCATCCTAAACGTGGCTATTGGACTTTTGTCTAGTCCCACTAGTGCAAAGATATTTGCAGCACGTCTGCCTGCATTGCACACTCCAACTCATTATAACTAAGCCATTATACTAGCAAACACTCAGTGTACCTAGTGGCATCCTAAACGTGGCTATTGGACTTTTGTCTAGTCCCACTAGTGCAAAGATATTTGCAGCACGTCTGCCTGCATTGCACACTCCAACTCATTATAACTAAGCCATTATACTAGCAAACACTCAGTGTACCTAGTGGCATCCTAAACGTGGCTATTGGACTTTTGTCTAGTCCCACTAGTGCAAAGATATTTGCAGCACGTCTGCCTGCATTGCACACTCCAACTCATTATAACTAAGCCATTATACTAGCAAACACTCAGTGTACCTAGTGGCATCCTAAACGTGGCTATTGGCCTTTTGTCTAGTCCCACTAGTGCAAAGATATTTGCAGCACGTCTGCCTGCATTGCACACTCTAACTCATAACTAAGCCATTATACTAGCAAACACTCAGTGTACCTAGTGGCATCCTAAACGTGGCTATTGGACTTTTGTCTAGTCCCACTAGTGCAAAGATATTTGCAGCACGTCTGCCTGCATTGCACACTCCAACTCATTATAACTAAGCCATTATACTAGCAAACACTCAGTGTACCTAGTGGCACCCTAAACGTGGCTATTGGACTTTTGTCTAGTCCCACTAGTGCAAAGATATTTGCAGCACGTCTGCCTGCATTGCACACTCCAACTCATTATCACTAAGCCATTATACTAGCAATTTATGCTGCCAGTTTAAGGGCCGTAGTTGCATTGTCAGGGATATTTATTCTTTATTATTCTGCTGTTAATAAAGCTAGACCACCGCTGCAATCTACACCACCTCTCAATTTTTACTACCACATTTTCAGTGCACAATCTTGTCGCAATCAACATGAGTGGCAAAATGACAGATGCTGGTGGAAAGGGGAAGAGGCGTGGTGGAAAAGGAAAAAAAGGTTTTGTCCGTGGGGAAGGTGGCAAAGCTCCATTATCATCTGCTGAAGATAGACCATCTACCAGCAAAAGTTAGATGTCTACTACTTACCGTGGACAATCCGATGTGCTCCCTTTTTTACGGACACGAACAACAGGAACAAAGGTAGATGATGGCCAAAAAAGGAAAATGCTTGAATGGATCTCAAGTGGTCCAACAAGTGCCCTCTCAGCCACTTCAAGTACCGCATCCAAAAAACACCAGTCCTCTGAGTTGTCATCCCAATCAAACTTGCTTTCTCCCAGCTCTGAAGTCTCCCTCAGCCCTGCACAGTATGGTGGAACTGAGATGGCTGAGTCTGCAGAGCTGTTCAGTCACACTATAGCCTGGGAATCAGAGGTCTGCTCCCAAGCTACAGTGAGTACAGAACATGAAATGGTCTGCAGTGATGCCCAGAACCTTTGTGACTCTGATTCAGGCCGTGAGGACCAAGTTTCTGAGCATAATGTTGACCCTTTGTCACAAACTGTAACACCTGTGGTTATAGACAATGAGGAACATACTGATGAAGATGAGACGCAGATACCCGATTGGGATGACAACTTAAATATTCGGTCAGGGCAAGAAGAGGCTCGGTCTGAGGGGGAGGGGAGTGCAAACACAACAATTGATGATGAAGTTCTAGATCCCACCTACTGTCAACCCACAGTCAGGCACTCGAGGAGGTCAACAGAGGTGGTGGAAGAGGATGCAACTGATGACGAAGTTACCTTGCGCCTTCCTGGACAGACTCGGAGTACTGGTAGCACGTCTACAACTGCATCCTCAGCCACCACTCTGCCTCTGAGCACTAGTCGGGGTGGATCAACAGGTCGCATGCCCTGTAAGCCTTGCCTAGCCTGGTCCTTTTTTGACATAGCAAAAGATCGCCCAAATTATGTGATCTGTAAAATTTGTCATGGTTCTATTAGTAGAGGTCAAAACCTCAGCAGTTTGACAACTTCTTCCATGAATCGTCACATGAATAAATATCATATCTCCCGGTGGGAAGCTCACCTTGCTGCAATGCGGCCTAGCGTAGTGAACCATCCACCGCCTGCCCCTTCCAGTGCATCCGCACGCGCTTCATCTTCTAGGACTGTGGGGACAGCTGTCACACCTGTTTTTCCACGCACAACTTCCACCACTGTAACCGCAACAGGCACTTTGCTTGGTAGGTCGTCAGTTGGTTTGGAAGGGGAAACAAGTGAGTGTGTACAGCTCTCTCAGACATCGATAGCACCAACGTTGGATGAAGGCAACATCATGTCTCCGCCTGCACTTTCCTCACAAACCTGCATTTTTCCAGGGACACCCTACTCAACACCGTCTACACACAGCAGCCAGATCTCTGTCCCTCAGATGTGGTCAAATAAAAGGCCACTTCCTGCGACCCATGACAAAGCTAAGAGGTTGACTCTATCCCTCTGTAAGCTCTTGGCTACCGAAATGCTGCCTTTCCGCCTGGTGGACACACAGGATTTTAGAGACCTTATGTCTGTCGCTGTGCCCCAGTACCAGATGCCTAGTCGCCACTACTTCTCTAAGAAAGGTGTGCCCGCGCTACACCAGCATGTCGCACACAACATCACCGCTTCCTTGAGAAACTCTGTGTGTGAACGGGTGCATTTCACCACCGATACTTGGACCAGTAAGCATGGACAGGGACGTTACATGTCGCTGACTGGGCACTGGGTAACTATGGTGATAGATGGTGAAGGGTCTGCTGCACAAGTCTTGCCGTCCCCACGACTTGTGTGTCAATCCTCTGTCTGTCCAAGTTCCGCCACTGCTTCTGCCTCCTCCACCTCATCTGGGTCCTCCACCTCCGCCCCAAGCCTGCCTGGTCAGGCCACCAGCGTTCTCACTGCGCAGAAGGAATCACGCACGCCTCATTACTATGCTGGCAGCAGAGCGCAACAGCATCAGGCGGTCTTCAGCTTGACATGTCTTGGGAATAAGAGTCACACAGCTGAGGAGTTGTGGTCAGCTCTGCGGTCCGAGTTTAATAAATGGTTGTCTCCGCTCAACCTGCAGCCTGGCAAGGCCGTGTGTGACAATGCTGCAAACCTGGGTGCGGCCCTTCGCCTGGGCAAGGTGACACACGTGCCTTGTATGGCTCACGTGTTGAACCTTGTTGCCCAGCAATTTTTAACACACTATCCCGGCCTAGATGGCCTTCTGACCAGGGCACGAAAACTGTCTGCTCACTTCAGCCGGTCAAGCGCCGCAGCTGAGCGACTTGCATCGCTCCAGAAGTCTTTCGGCCTGCCGGTTCATCGCCTGAAATGCGATGTGGCGACATGCTGGAATTCAACTCTCCACATGTTACAGCGACTGTGGCAGCACCGCCGAGCCCTGGTGCAATACGTCATGACGTATAGCCTGGGCCAACGAGATACAGAGGTGGGGCAGATCACCCTGATGGAGTGGTCTCAGATCAAGGACCTATGCACCCTTCTGCACAGTTTTGACATGGCGACGAATATGTTTAGCGCTGACAATGCCATTATCAGCATGACAATTCCAGTCATTTACATGCTGGAGCACACGCTAAACACTATTCGGAGTCAGGGGGTGGGACAACAGGAAGGGGAGGAATTACAGGAGGATTCATATGCGCAAGGGACAACAACATCACCAAGGTCCAGACGTTCATCATCACCAACGCGGCAGGCATGGGACCATGGGGGACAGGGATCAACAAGGGCGCATAGTAGCAGGCTAAATGTTGAGGAAGGTGCAGAACAACATGAAGAAATGGAGGACGAACTGTCCATGGACATGGAAGACTCAGCAGATGAGGGAGACCTTGGTCAAATTTCTGTTGAAAGAGGTTGGGGGGAGATGTCAGAGGAAGAAAGAACGGTTAGCACCTCTATGCCACAAACACAGCGTGGACTTGGCTTGCATGGCTGCGCAAGACACATGAGTGCCTTCTTGTTGCACTACCTCCAACATGACCCTCGTATTGTCAAAATTAGAAGTGATGATGACTACTGGATTGCCACACTATTAGATCCCCGGTACAAGTCCAAATTTTGTGACATAATTCCAGCCATAGAAAGGGACGCACGTATGCAGGAGTATCAGCAGAAGCTCTTACTCGATCTTAGCTCGGCTTTTCCAACAAACAACCGTGCAGGTGCAGGGAGTGATTCTCCCAGTTGTAATTTGCCAAACATGGGACGGTCTCGTCATCTTCAACAGTCTACCCGTACCAGTAGGACCGTATCTGGTGCTGGTAACAGCAATTTTATGGAATCTTTTCATAATTTTTTTAGACCCTCCTTTGCAAGGCCACCAGAGACAACAAGTCTGACACATAGTCAACGGCTGGAGAGGATGATACAGGAGTATCTCCAAATGAACATCGATGCCATGACTTTGCAAATGGAGCCTTGCTCATTTTGGGCTTCAAATCTAGAAAAATGGCCAGAGCTATCCAGTTATGCCTTGGAGATTTTGTTGTGTCCAGCTGCCAGCGTTGTCTCTGAACGTGTCTTCAGTGCTGCTGGGTGTGTGCTGACAGATAAGCGCACGCGTCTGTCCAGTGACAATGTGGACAGACTGACGTTCATCAAAATGAACAAGTCATGGATCCAGAAGGAATTTGCTACCCCTGTGTCATCCTGGGGAGAGTAAATGCTTGTGGATTTGGAATGTGCTTGATGCAAATCAAAACATCCTGTTTGCAACTAGGGCACAAGTGCTGCCACTGAAAGGGGTGGGTGTGTGTGCGGCCCAATTTTTGGAAAAAAGGGAGACTCCGCTTGGAGTAACCCTTGCTTGCTGTGTTTTTTAAAAATGAGCCAAGATGAACAGAGCTGGGATCAGGAAAGACTTTGCTACCTACCCCGGTGTCATCCTGGGGACGGTTAATTATGGTGTATTTTTGAATGTGCTTGATGCAAATCTAGCTGTGAAGTGTACAACTGGGGCACAACTGCTGCCACTGAAGGGGTGGGTGTGTGTGGGGCCCAATTTTTGGAAAAAAGGGAGACTCCGCTTGGAGTAACCCTTGCTTGCTGTGTTTTTTAAAAGGAGCCAAGATGAACAGAGCTGGGATCAGGAAAGACTTTGCTACCTACCCCGGTGTCATCCTGGGGACGGTTAATTATGGCGTATTTTTGAATGTGCTTGATGCAAATCTAGCTGTGAAGTGTACAACTGGGGCACAACTGCTGCCACTGAAGGGGTGGGTGTGTGTGGGGCCCAATTTTTGGAAAAAAGGGAGACTCTGCTTGGAGTAACCCTTGCTTGCTGTGTTTTTTAAAAGGAGCCAAGATGAACAGAGCTGGGATCAGGAAAGACTTTGCTACCTACCCCGGTGTCATCCTGGGGACGGTTAATTATGGCGTATTTTTGAATGTGCTTGATGCAAATCTAGCTGTGAAGTGTACAACTGGGGCACAAGTGCTGACACTGAAGGGGTGAGTGTGTGTGTGGCCCAATTTTTGGAAAAAAGGGAGACTCCGCTTGGAGTCACCTTGCGGTGTTTTACATGATTTTAGAAGGGCGTGCCATGCCTATATCTGTGTCTCCTCTTTTTCCTTGTCCTGCTCTTGTTTTCGCATGAGTATATGTCCTTGTCACTTTCCCATGTGTTTGTGTTGTGTTGTGAGTTGTTTATCACCTTTTGGACACCTTTGAGGGTGTTTTCTAGGTGTTTTTCTGTGTTTGTGATTGCCTGCCATTGTTTCCTATGCAGTTCGAGTTCGGTTCGTCGAACGTTCGACGAACCGAACTAGAACGGGAGCTCCGTTCGGCGAACCGACCTCGAGCCGAACCGCGACCGGTTCGCTCATCTCTAATTATGAGATCATCAACCATTATGTAAATTAACCATTATGACATCATAAACCGAATATGCAAATTAACAATTATGACATCATCAACCAATTATGTAAATTAACCAGTATGACATCATCAACCATTATGTAAATTAACCATTATGACATCATCAACCATCATGTAAATTAACCATTATGACATCATCAACCGATTATACAAATTAACCATTATGACATCATCAACCGATTATGCAAATTAGACATTGTGACATCATCAATCGATTATGCAAATTATCCATTATGACATAATCAACCATTATGCAAATTAACCATTATGACATCAAAACCGAATATGCTAATTAACCATTATGACATCATCAACCATTATTCAAATTAACTATTATGACATCATCAATGGAATATGCTAATTAACCATTATGAAATCAACAACCGATTATGCAAATTAACCATTATGACATCATCAACTGATTATGGAAATTATTATGACATCATCAACTGATTATGACATCATCAACTATTATGACATCATCAACCGAATAAGACATCAACCATTATGATATCATCTACCGATTATGCAAGTTATTATATCATCATCAACTGATTATGCAAATTAACTATTATGACATCATCAACCATTATGCAAATTAACCATGACATAACCAACTGATTATGACATCATCAACCGTTATGACATCATAAACCGAATATGCAAATTAACCATTATGACATAATCAACTGATTATGACATCATCAACCGTTATGACATCATCAACCGAATATGCAAATTAACCATTATGACATCATCAACCGATTATGCAAATTGCCACTATGACATCATCATCCAATTATGTAAATTAACCATTATGGCATCATCAACCATCATGTACATTAACCATTATGACATCATCAACCGATTATGCAAATTAATCATTATGACATCATCAACCGATTATGCAAATTAGACATTGTGACATCATCAACCGATTATGTAAAATAACCATTATGACATCATCAACCATTATGCAAATTACCTATTTTGACATCATCAACTGAATATGCAAATTAACCATTATGACATCAACCATTATGCAAATTAACCATTATGACATCATCAACCGAATATGCAAATTAACCATTATGACATCATCAACTGATTATGCAAATTTATCATTATAACATCATCAACCATTATGCAAATTAAGCATTATGACATCAACCGAATATGCAAATTAACCATTATGACATCATCAACCGATTATGTAAATTAACCATTATGACATCATCAACCGATTATGAAAATTATTATGACATCATCAACTGATTATGGCATCATCAACCATTATGACATCATCAACCGAACATGACATCATCAACCATTATGATATCATCAACCGATTATGCAAGTTATTATGACATCATCAACCGATTATGCAAATAACTATTATGACATCATCAACCGATTATGCAAATTAGCTATTATGACATCATCAACCGATTATATAAATTAACCATTATGAGATCATCAACCATTATGTAAATTAACCATTATGACATCATCAACCAAATATGCAAATTAACAATTATGACATTATCAACCAATTATGTAAATTAACCATTCTGACCTCATCAACCATTATGCAAATTAACCATTATGACATCATCAATTGATTATGTAAATTAACCATTATGACATCATCAACCATCATGTAAATTAACCATTATGACATCATCAACTGATTATGTAAATTAACCATTATGACATCATCAACCGTTTATGCAAATTAGACATTGTAACATCATCAACCGAATATGCAAATTAGCCATGACATAATCAACCATTATGCAAATTAACCATTATAACATCATAACCGATTATGCTAATTAATCATTATGACATCATCAACCATTATTCAAATTAACTATTATGACATCATCAACGGAATATGCTAATTAACGATTATGAAATCAACAACCGATTATGCAAATTATCCATTATGACATCATCAATCGATTATGCAAATTAACCATTATGACGTCATCAACCGAATATGCAAATTAACCATTATGACATCATTAACTGATAATGGAAATTAACCATTATGACGTCATAACCGAATATGCAAATTAACCATTATGACATCATCAACCAATTATACAAATTAACCATTGGGACATCATCAACCATTATGCAAATTAACCATTATGACATCATCAACTGATTATGACATCATCAACCATTATGACATTATCAATCGAATATGCAAATTAACCATTATGACATCATCAACTGATTATGCAAATAGCCATTATGACATCATTAACCGATTATGCAAATTAACCATTATGACATCATCAACCGATTATGCAAATTAACCATTATGACATCAACCATTATGCAACTTACCATAATGACATAAACCGATTATGCAAATTAGACATTATGACATCATCAACCGATTATGCAAATTAACCATTATGACATCATCAACCATTATGCAAATTAACCATTATGACATCATAACCGAATATGCAAATGAACCATTATGACATCATCAACCATTATGCAAATTAACCATTATGACATCATCAACCGAATATGCTAATTAATCATTATGACATCATCAACCATTATTCAAATTATCTATTATGACATAATCAACGGAATATGCAAATTAACCATTATGAAATCAACAACCGATTATGCTAATTAACCACTATGACATCATCAACCAAATATGCAAATTAACCATTATGACATCATCAACTGATTATGGAAATTATTATAACATCATCAACTGATTATGACATCATCAACCATTATGATATTATCAACCGATTATGCAAGTTATGTCATCATAAACTGTTTATGCAAATTCGCTATTATGACATCATTAACCATTATGCAAAATAACTATTATGACCAAATCAACTGATTATGACATCATCAACCATTATGACATCATCAACCGAATATGCAAATTAACCATTATGACACCATCAACCGATTATGCAAATAGCCACTATAACATCATCAACCATTATGGAAATTAACAATTATGACATCATCAACTGATTATGCAAATTAGGTATTATGACATCTTCAACTAAATATGCAAATAACCATTATTACATCTTCAACCATTATGCAAATTAACCATTGTAACATCATCAACTGATTATGCAAATTAGCCATTTTGACATCATCAACCAATTATGTAAATTAACCATTATGACATCAACCATTATGCAAATTAACCATTATGACATCATCAAACAAATATGCAAATGAACCATTAAGACATCATCCAATTAACCATTATGACATCATCAACCGATTATGCTAATTATTATGACATCATCAACCGATTATGACATCATCAACCATTATGACATCATCAACCATTATGACATCATCAACTGATTATGACATCATCAACCATTATGATATCATCAACCAATTA
Source organism: Anomaloglossus baeobatrachus (assembly GCF_048569485.1). Taxonomy (NCBI): domain Eukaryota; kingdom Metazoa; phylum Chordata; class Amphibia; order Anura; family Aromobatidae; genus Anomaloglossus; species Anomaloglossus baeobatrachus. The sequence goes on along the minus strand of NC_134354.1, from coordinate 371,660,106 downwards.
TGACATCATCAACCATTATGACATCATCAACCGATTATGCAAATTCAACCATTATGACATCATCAACCAATTATGCAAACTATTATGACATCATCAACCGATTATGACATCATCAACCATTATGACATCTTGAACTGAATATGCAAATTATTATGACAACATCAACCGATAATGACATCACCAACTATTATGACATCATCAATCGATTATGCAAATTCAACCATTATGACATCATCAACCGATAATGGAAATTCAACCATTACGACATCATCAACCGATTATGCAAATTTTTATGACATCATCAACAGAATATGACATCCTTAACCATTATGACATCATCAACCAATTATGCACATTATTATGACATCATCAACCGATTATGGAAATTTAACCATTATGACATCATCAACCAATTATGCAAATTAATATGACATCATCAACAGATTATGACATCATTAACCATTATGACATCATCAACCAATTATGCACATTATTATGACATCAACCGATTATGACATCATCAACCATTATGACGGCATCAACTGAATATGCAAATAATTATAACATCATCAACCGATAATGACATCACCAACCATTATGACACCATCAACCGATTATGCAAACTCAACCATTATGACATCATCACCGATTATGCAAATTCAACCATTATGACATCATAAACCGATTATGCAAATTCAAATATTATGACATCATCAACCATTATGACATCATCAACCGATTATGCTAATTATTATCACATCATCAACCGATTATGACATCATCAACCATTATGACATCATGAACCATTATGACATCAACCGATTATGGAAATTCAACCATTATGACATCATCAACCGATTATGCTAATTTTTATGACATCATCAACAGATTATGACATCCTTAACCATTATGACATCATTAACCAATTATGCACATTATTATGACATCATCAACCGATTATGGAAATTCAACCATTATGACATCATCAACCGATTATGCAAATTATTATGACATCATCAACAGATTATGACATCATTAACCATTATGACATCATCAACCAATTATGCACATTATTATGACATAATTAACCGATTATGACATCATCAACCATTATGATAGCATCAACTGAATATGCAAATCATTATGACATCATCAACCGTTAATGACATCACCAACCATTATGACATCTTCAACCGATTATGCAAATTCAACCATTATGACATCTTATAAACCGATTATGCAAATTCAACCATTATGACATCATCAACCATTATGATATCATCAACCGATTATACAAACTCAACCATTATGACATCATCAACTGATTATGCAAATTGCCACTATGACATCATCATCCAATTATGTAAATTAACCATTATGACATCATCAACCGATTATTCAAATTAGACATTGTGACATCATCAACCGATTATGTAAAATAACCATTATGACATCATCAACCATTATGCAAATTACCTATTTTGACATCATCAACTGAATATGCAAATTAACCATTATGACATCAAAAATTATGCAAATGAACCATTATGACATCATCAACCGAATATGCAAATTAACCATTATGACATCATCAACTGATTATGCAAATTTATCATTATAACATCATCAACCATTATGCAAATTAAGCATTATGACATCAACCGAATATGCAAATTAACCATTATTACATCATCAACAGATTATGTAAATTAACCATTATGACATCATCAACCGATTATGAAAATTATTATGACATCATCAACTGATTATGGCATCATCAACCATTATGACATTATCAACCGAACATGACATCATCAACCAGTATGATATCATCAACTGATTATGCAAGTTATTATGACATCATCAACCGATTATGCAAATTATCCATTATGACATCATCAATCGATTATGCAAATTAACCATTATGACGTCATCAACCGAATATGCAAATTAACCATTATGACATCATTAACTGATAATGGAAATTAACCATTATGACGTCATAACCGAATATGCAAATTAACCATTATGACATCATCAACCAATTATACAAATTAACCATTGGGACATCATCAACGATTATGCTAATTAACCACTATGACATCATCAACCAAATATGCAAATTAACCATTATGACATCATCAACTGATTATGGAAATTATTATAACATCATCAACTGATTATGACATCATCAACCATTATGATATTATCAACCGATTATGCAAGTTATGTCATCATAAACTGTTTATGCAAATTCGCTATTATGACATCATTAACCATTATGCAAAATAACTATTATGACCAAATCAACTGATTATGACATCATCAACCATTATGACATCATCAACCGAATATGCAAATTAACCATTATGACACCATCAACCGATTATGCAAATAGCCACTATAACATCATCAACCATTATGGAAATTAACAATTATGACATCATCAACTGATTATGCAAATTAGGTATTATGACATCTTCAACTAAATATGCAAATAACCATTATTACATCTTCAACCATTATGCAAATTAACCATTGTGACATCATCAACTGATTATGCAAATTAGCCATTTTGACATCATCAACCAATTATGTAAATTAACCATTATGACATCAACCATTATGCAAATTAACCATTATGACATCATCAAACAAATATGCAAATGAACCATTAAGACATCATCTAATTAACCATTATGACATCATCAACCGATTATGCTAATTATTATGACATCATCAACCGATTATGACATCATCAACCATTATGACATCATCAACCGATTATTGCATCATCAACCATTATGACATCATCAACCGATTATGGAAATTATTATGACATCATCAACTGATTATGACATCATCAACCATTATGATATCATCAACCAATTATGACATCATCAACCATTATGACATCATCAACCGATTATGCAAATTCAACCATTATGACATCATCAACCAATTATGCAAACTATTATGACATCATCAACCGATTATGACATCATCAACCATTATGACATCTTGAACTGAATATGCAAATTATTATGACAACATCAACCGATAATGACATCACCAACTATTATGACATCATCAATCGATTATGCAAATTCAACCATTATGACATCATCAACCGATAATGGAAATTCAACCATTACGACATCATCAACCGATTATGCAAATTTTTATGACATCATCAACAGAATATGACATCCTTAACCATTATGACATCATCAACCAATTATGCACATTATTATGACATCATCAACCGATTATGGAAATTTAACCATTATGACATCATCAACCAATTATGCAAATTAATATGACATCATCAACAGATTATGACATCATTAACCATTATGACATCATCAACCAATTATGCACATTATTATGACATCAACCGATTATGACATCATCAACCATTATGACGGCATCAACTGAATATGCAAATAATTATAACATCATCAACCGATAATGACATCACCAACCATTATGACACCATCAACCGATTATGCAAACTCAACCATTATGACATCATCACCGATTATGCAAATTCAACCATTATGACATCATAAACCGATTATGCAAATTCAAATATTATGACATCATCAACCATTATGACATCATCAACCGATTATGCTAATTATTATCACATCATCAACCGATTATGACATCATCAACCATTATGACATCATGAACCATTATGACATCAACCGATTATGTAAATTAACCATTATGACATCATCAACCATCATGTAAATTAACCATTATGACATCATCAACTGATTATGGAAATTAACCATTATGACATCATCAACCAATTATGCAAATTAGCCATTATGACATCATCAACCATTATGCAAATTAACCATTATGACATCAACCGATTATGCAAATTAACCATTATGACATAATTAACTATTATGCAAATTAGCCATTATGACATCAACAACCGAATATGCAAATTCAACCATTATGACATCTTATAAACCGATTATGCAAATTCAACCATTATGACATCATCAACCATTATGATATCATCAACCGATTATACAAACTCAACCATTATGACATCATCAACTGATTATGCAAATTGCCACTATGACATCATCATCCAATTATGTAAATTAACCATTATGACATCATCAACCGATTATTCAAATTAGACATTGTGACATCATCAACCGATTATGTAAAATAACCATTATGACATCATCAACCATTATGCAAATTACCTATTTTGACATCATAAACTGAATATGCAAATTAACCATTATGACATCAAAAATTATGCAAATTAACCATTATGACATCATCAACCGAATATGCAAATTAACCATTATGACATCATCAACAGATTATGTAAATTAACCATTATGACATCATCAACCGATTATGAAAATTATTATGACATCATCAACTGATTATGGCATCATCAACCATTATGACATTATCAACCGAACATGACATCATCAACCAGTATGATATCATCAACCGATTATGCAAGTTATTATGACATCATCAACCGATTATTGCATCATCAACCATTATGACATCATCAACCGATTATGGAAATTATTATGACATCATCAACTGATTATGACATCATCAACCATTATCATAGTATCATAGTATCATAGTTTTTAAGGTTGAAGGGAGACTCTAAGTCCATCTAGTTCAACCCGTAGCCTAACATTTTGATCCAGAGGAAGGCAAAAAAAAACCCCAATGTGGCAAACAAGTTCCAATGGGGAAAAAATTTCCTTCCTGACTCCACATCCGGCAATCAGACTAGTTCCCTGGATCAATACCCTGTCATAAAATCTAATATACATAACTGGTAATATTACATTTTTCAAGAAACGCATCCAGGCTCTGCTTAAATGTTAGTAGTGAATCACTCATTACAACATCATGCGGCAGAGAGTTCCATAGTCTCACTGCTCGTACAGTAAAGAATCCTCGTCTGTGATTATGATTAAACCTTCTTTCCTCAAGACGTAGCGGATGCCCCCGTGTTCCAGTCGCAGGCCTAGGTGTAAAAAGATCTTTGGAAAGGTCTCTGTACTGTCCCCTCATATATTTATACATTGTGATTAGATCCCCCCTAAGCCTTCGTTTTTCCAAACTAAATAACCCCAAGTTTAATAACCTGTCTTGGTATTGCAGCCCACCCATTCCTCTAATAATCTTGGTCGCTCTTCTCTGCACCCTCTCCAGTTCAGCTATGTCCTTCTTATATATCGGTGACCAGAATTGTACACAGTATTCTAAGTGCGGTCGCACTAGTGACTTGTACAGAGGTAGAAGTACATTTTTTTCATGAACACTTATACCTCTTTTAATACATCCCATTATTTTATTAGCCCTGGCAGCAGCTGCCTGACACTGTCCACTAAAGTGAAGTTTACCATCCACCCATACACCCAAGTCTTTTTCTGTGTCTGTTTTACCCAGTGTTCTACAATTAAGTACATAATCATAAATGTTATTTCCTCTACCCAAGTGCATGACCTTACATTTATCTACATTAAACTTCAATTGCCACTTCTCAGCCCAATCCTCCAATTTACATAAATCTCCCTGTAATATAAAATTATCCTCCTCTGTATTGATTACCCTGCAGAGTTTAGTATCATCTGCAAATATTGAAATTCTACTCCGCATGCCCCCAACAAGGTCATTTATAAATATGTTGAAAAGAAGCGGGCCCAATACTGACCCCTGTGGTACCCCACTATGAACTGAGACCCAGTCCGAGCACGTACCATTAATAACCACCCTTTGTTTCCTATCACTGAGCCAGTTTTTAACCCAGTTACACATATTTTCCCCTATCCCCATTATTCTCATTTTATGTACCAACCTTTTGTGTGGCACCGTATCAAAAGCTTTTGAAAAGTCCATATACACAACATCCACTGCATTTCCCTGGTCCAGACTTGAACTTACCTCTTCATAGAAACTGATCAAATTAGTTTGACAGGATCGATCCCTCATAAACCCATGTTGATACTCTGTCATAAGGTTATTTTTCTTGAGATACTCCAGTATAGCATCTCTCAAGAATCCCTCAAGGATTTTACCAACCGTAGAGGTTAAACTTACCGGCCTATAATTTCCCGGCTCAGTTTTTGTCCCCTTTTTGAATATTGGCACCACATTTGCTATGCGCCAGTCCTGCGGTACCGACCCTGTTATTATGGAATCTGAGAAGATTAAAAATAATGGTCTATCTATCACAGAACTCAATTCCTGTAGTACTCTGGGGTGTATGCCATCCGGGCCCGGAGATTTGTCAACCTTAGTGATTTCGAGGCGGCGGCGTACTTCCTGCTGGGTTAAGCAGGTAATATTCAAGGGTGAATTTATGGTATCACTGGTCATGTCATCTGCCATGGCATTTTCTTGTATAAAAACCGTAGAAAAAAAGTCATTCAGCAGGTTGGCTTTACCCTCATCCCCTTCCACCATTTCACCAAGACTATTTTTAAGGGGGCCAACACTATCACTTTTCAGTTTTTTACTGTTTATGTAGTTAAAGAATATTTTAGGATTATTTTTACTTTCTCTCGCAATGAGTCTCTCTGTCTCAAACTTAGCTAACTTAATTTGCTTTTTACATATTTTATTTAATTTTCTATAATTATATAATGCCTCATCACTACCTACCCTCTTTAATTCTTTTAAGGCTTTCTGTTTTTCTTTTATTGCTTCCCTTACAGCTCTATTTAGCCATAGGGGTTTCCTCCTATTTCTAGCATGTTTGTTCCCATAGGGTATATTTTCTGCACAAGCCCTATTCAGGATGCTCATAAAAGTCTCCCATTTGCTTTGTGTACTTTTATTACTTAGTACATCATCCCAGTTTATTGCACTAAGAACATCTCTCAACCGTTTAAAATTTGCTTTCCTGAAGTTTAGTGTCCTTGTAGCCCCTCTACTAGACATCTTACTAAAGAATACATGAAAACTTATTATTTTGTGATCACTATTCCCCAAGTAACCCCCAACTTGTATATTTGATATGCGGTCTGGCCTATTGGTTAGTACAAGGTCTAGTAGTGCTCCCCCTCTTGTGGGGTCCTGTACCATTTGTGAAAGGTAATTATCTTTCATTGTTATCAAAAATCTATGATTATGATTATGATATCATCAACCAATTATGACATCATCAACCATTATGACATCATCAACCGATTATGCAAATTCAACCATTATGACATCATCAACCAATTATGCAAACTATTATGACATCATCAACCGATTATGACATCATCAACCATTATGACATCTTGAACTGAATATGCAAATTATTATGACAACATCAACCGATAATGACATCACCAACTATTATGACATCATCAATCGATTATGCAAATTCAACCATTATGACATCATCAACCGATAATGGAAATTCAACCATTACGACATCATCAACCGATTATGCAAATTTTTATGACATCATCAACAGAATATGACATCCTTAACCATTATGACATCATCAACCAATTATGCACATTATTATGACATCATCAACCGATTATGGAAATTTAACCATTATGACATCATCAACCAATTATGCAAATTAATATGACATCATCAACAGATTATGACATCATTAACCATTATGACATCATCAACCAATTATGCACATTATTATGACATCAACCGATTATGACATCATCAACCATTATGACGGCATCAACTGAATATGCAAATAATTATAACATCATCAACCGATAATGACATCACCAACCATTATGACACCATCAACCGATTATGCAAACTCAACCATTATGACATCATCACCGATTATGCAAATTCAACCATTATGACATCATAAACCGATTATGCAAATTCAAATATTATGACATCATCAACCATTATGACATCATCAACCGATTATGCTAATTATTATCACATCATCAACCGATTATGACATCATCAACCATTATGACATCATGAACCATTATGACATCAACCGATTATGTAAATTAACCATTATGACATCATCAACCATCATGTAAATTAACCATTATGACATCATCAACTGATTATGGAAATTAACCATTATGACATCATCAACCAATTACGCAAATTAGCCATTATGACATCATCAACCATTATGCAAATTAACCATTATGACATCAACCGATTATGCAAATTAACCCTTATGACATAATTAACTATTATGCAAATTAGCCATTATGACATCAACAACCGAATATGCAAATTAACCATTATGACATCATAACCGAATATGCAAATGAACCATTATGACATCATCAACCATTATGCAAATTAACCATTATGACATCATCAACCGAATATGCTAATTAATCATTATGACATCATCAACCATTATTCAAATTATCTATTATGACATAATCAACGGAATATGCAAATTAACCATTATGAAATCAACAACCGATTATGCTAATTAACCACTATGACATCATCAACCAAATATGCAAATTAACCATTATGACATCATCAACTGATTATGGAAATTATTATAACATCATCAACTGATTATGACATCATCAACCATTATGATATTATCAACCGATTATGCAAGTTATGTCATCATAAACTGTTTATGCAAATTCGCTATTATGACATCATTAACCATTATGCAAAATAACTATTATGACCAAATCAACTGATTATGACATCATCAACCATTATGACATCATCAATCGAATATGCAAATTAACCATTATGACACCATCAACCGATTATGCAAATAGCCACTATAACATCATCAACCATTATGGAAATTAACAATTATGACATCATCAACTGATTATGCAAATTAGGTATTATGACATCTTCAACTAAATATGCAAATAACCATTATTACATCTTCAACCATTATGCAAATTAACCATTGTGACATCATCAACTGATTATGCAAATTAGCCATTTTGACATCATCAACCAATTATGTAAATTAACCATTATGACATCAACCATTATGCAAATTAACCATTATGACATCATCAAACAAATATGCAAATGAACCATTAAGACATCATCTAATTAACCATTATGACATCATCAACCGATTATGCTAATTATTATGACATCATCAACCGATTATGACATCATCAACCATTATGACATCATCAACCGATTATTGCATCATCAACCATTATGACATCATCAACCGATTATGGAAATTATTATGACATCATCAACTGATTATGACATCATCAACCATTATGATATCATCAACCAATTATGACATCATCAACCATTATGACATCATCAACCGATTATGCAAATTCAACCATTATGACATCATCAACCAATTATGCAAACTATTATGACATCATCAACCGATTATGACATCATCAACCATTATGACATCTTGAACTGAATATGCAAATTATTATGACAACATCAACCGATAATGACATCACCAACTATTATGACATCATCAATCGATTATGCAAATTCAACCATTATGACATCATCAACCGATAATGGAAATTCAACCATTACGACATCATCAACCGATTATGCAAATTTTTATGACATCATCAACAGAATATGACATCCTTAACCATTATGACATCATCAACCAATTATGCACATTATTATGACATCATCAACCGATTATGGAAATTTAACCATTATGACATCATCAACCAATTATGCAAATTAATATGACATCATCAACAGATTATGACATCATTAACCATTATGACATCATCAACCAATTATGCACATTATTATGACATCAACCGATTATGACATCATCAACCATTATGACGGCATCAACTGAATATGCAAATAATTATAACATCATCAACCGATAATGACATCACCAACCATTATGACACCATCAACCGATTATGCAAACTCAACCATTATGACATCATCACCGATTATGCAAATTCAACCATTATGACATCATAAACCGATTATGCAAATTCAAATATTATGACATCATCAACCATTATGACATCATCAACCGATTATGCTAATTATTATCACATCATCAACCGATTATGACATCATCAACCATTATGACATCATGAACCATTATGACATCAACCGATTATGGAAATTCAACCATTATGACATCATCAACCGATTATGCTAATTTTTATGACATCATCAACAGATTATGACATCCTTAACCATTATGACATCATTAACCAATTATGCACATTATTATGACATCATCAACCGATTATGGAAATTCAACCATTATGACATCATCAACCGATTATGCAAATTATTATGACATCATCAACAGATTATGACATCATTAACCATTATGACATCATCAACCAATTATGCACATTATTATGACATAATTAACCGATTATGACATCATCAACCATTATGACAGCATCAACTGAATATGCAAATCATTATGACATCATCAACCGTTAATGACATCACCAACCATTATGACATCTTCAACCGATTATGCAAATTCAACCATTATGACATCTTATAAACCGATTATGCAAATTCAACCATTATGACATCATCAACCATTATGATATCATCAACCGATTATACAAACTCAACCATTATGACATCATCAACCGATTATGCAAATTGCCACTATGACATCATCATCCAATTATGTAAATTAACCATTATGACATCATCAACCATCATGTACATTAACCATTATGACATCATCAACCGATTATGCAAATTAACCATTGACATCATCAACCGATTATGCAAATTAAACATTGTGACATCATCAACCGATTATGTAAAATAACCATTATGACATCATCAACCATTATGCAAATTACCTATTTTGACATCATCAACTGAATATGCAAATTAACCATTATGACATCAAAAATTATGCAAATTAACCATTATGACATCATCAACCGAATATGCAAATTAACCATTATGACATCATCAACTGATTATGCAAATTTATCATTATAACATCATCAACCATTATGCAAATTAAGCATTATGACATCAACCGAATATGCAAATTAACCATTATGACATCATCAACCGATTATGTAAATTAACCATTATGACATCATCAACCGATTATGCAAGTTATTATGACATCATCAACCGATTATGCAAATAACTATTATGACATCATCAACTGATTATGCAAATTAGCTATTATGACATCATCAACCGATTATATAAATTATCCATTATGAGATCATCAACCATTATGTAAATTAACCATTATGACATCATCAACCAAATATGCAAATTAACCATTATGACATCATCAATTGATTATGTAAATTAACCATTATGACATCATCAACCATCATGTAAATTAACCATTATAACATCATCAACCGATTATGTAAATTAACCATTATGACATCATCAACCATCATGTAAATTAACCATTATGACATCATCAACCGATTATGTAAATTAACCATTATGACATCATCAACCGATTATGCAAATTAGCTATTATGACATCATCAACCGATTATATAAATTAACCATTATGACATTATCAACCAATTATGTAAATTAACCATTCTGACATCATCAACCATTATGCAAATTAACCATTATGACATCATCAATTGATTATGTAAATTAACCATTATGACATCATTAACCGTTTATGCAAATTAGACATTGTAACATCATCAACCGATTATGCAAATTAGCCATGACATAATCAACCATTATGCAAATTAACCATTATGACATCATAACCGATTATGCTAATTAATCATTATGAAATCAACAACCGATTATGCAAATTATCCATTATGACCTCATCAATCGATTATGCAAATTAACCATTATGACGTCATCAACCGAATATGCAAATTAACCATTATGACATCATTAACTGATAATGGAAATTAACCATTATGACGTCATAACCGAATATGCAAATTAACCATTATGACATCATCAACCGATTATGCAAATTAACCATTATGACATCATCAACCGATTATGCAAATTAACCATTATGACATCAACCATTATGCAACTTACCATAATGACATAAACCGATTATGCAAATTAGACATTATGACATCATCAACCGATTATGCAAATTAACCATTATGACATCATCAACCGAATATGCAAATTAACAATTATGACATCATCAACCAATTATGTAAATTAACCATTCTGACATCATCAACCATTATGCAAATTAACCATTATGACATCAATTGGTTATGTAAATTAACCATTATGACATCATCAACCATCATGTAAATTAACCATTATGACATCATCAACCGATTATGGAAATTAACCATTATGACATCATCAACCGATTATGCAAATTAGCCATTATGACATCATCAACCATTATGCAAATTAACCATTATGCAAATTAACCATTATGACATCAACCGATTATGCAAATTAACCATTATGACATAATTAACTATTATGCAAATTAGCCATTATGACATCAACAACCGAATATGCAAATTAACCATTATGACATCATCAACCATTATGCAAATGAACCATTATGACATCATAACCGAATATGCAAATGAACCATTATGACATCATCAACCATTATGCAAATTAACCATTATGACATCATCAACCCATTATGCTAATTAACCACTATGACATCATCAACCAAATATGCAAATTAACCATTATGACATCATCAACTGATTATGGAAATTATTATAACATCAACTGATTATGACATCATCAACCATTATGATATTATCAACCGATTATGCAAGTTATGTCATCATAAACTGTTTATGCAAATTCGCTATTATGACATCATTAACCATTATGCAAAATAACTATTATGACCAAATCAACTGATTATGACATCATCAACCATTATGACATCATCAACCGAATATGCAAATTAACCATTATGACACCATCAACCGATTATGCAAATAGCCACTATAACATCATCAACCATTATGGAAATTAACAATTATGACATCATCAACTGATTATGCAAATTAGGTATTATGACATCTTCAACTAAATATGCAAATAACCATTATTACATCTTCAACCATTATGCAAATTAACCATTGTGACATCATCAACTGATTATGCAAATTAGCCATTTTGACATCATCAACCAATTATGTAAATTAACCATTATGACATCAACCATTATGCAAATTAACCATTATGACATCATCAAACAAATATGCAAATGAACCATTAAGACATCATCTAATTAACCATTATGACATCATCAACCGATTATGCTAATTATTATGACATCATCAACCGATTATGACATCATCAACCATTATGACATCATCAACCGATTATTGCATCATCAACCATTATGACATCATCAACCGATTATGGAAATTATTATGACATCATCAACTGATTATGACATCATCAACCATTATGATATCATCAACCAATTATGACATCATCAACCATTATGACATCATCAACTGATTATGCAAATTCAACCATTATGACATCATCAACCAATTATGCAAACTATTATGACATCATCAACCGATTATGACATCATCAACCATTATGACATCTTGAACTGAATATGCAAATTATTATGACAACATCAACCGATAATGACATCACCAACTATTATGACATCATCAATCGATTATGCAAATTCAACCATTATGACATCATCAACCGATAATGGAAATTCAACCATTACGACATCATCAACCGATTATGCAAATTTTTATGACATCATCAACAGAATATGACATCCTTAACCATTATGACATCATCAACCAATTATGCACATTATTATGACATCATCAACCGATTATGGAAATTTAACCATTATGACATCATCAACCAATTATGCAAATTAATATGACATCATCAACAGATTATGACATCATTAACCATTATGACATCATCAACCAATTATGCACATTATTATGACATCAACCGATTATGACATCATCAACCATTATGACGGCATCAACTGAATATGCAAATAATTATAACATCATCAACCGATAATGACATCACCAACCATTATGACACCATCAACCGATTATGCAAACTCAACCATTATGACATCATCACCGATTATGCAAATTCAACCATTATGACATCATAAACCGATTATGCAAATTCAAATATTATGACATCATCAACCATTATAACATCATCAACCGATTATGCTAATTATTATCACATCATCAACCGATTATGACATCATGAACCATTATGACATCATGAACCATTATGACATCATCAACCGATTATGGAAATTCAACCATTATGACATCATCAACCGATTATGCAAATTATTAGGACATCATCAACAGATTATGACATCATTAACCATTATGACATCATCAACCAATTATGCACATTATTATGACATAATTAACCGATTATGACATCATCAACCATTATGACAGCATCAACTGAATATGCAAATCATTATGACATCATCAACCGTTAATGACATCACCAACCATTATGACATCTTCAACCGATTATGCAAATTCAACCATTATGACATCTTATAAACCGATTATGCAAATTCAACCATTATGACATCATCAACCATTATGATATCATCAACCGATTATACAAACTCAACCATTATGACATCATCAACCGATTATGCAAATTGCCACTATGACATCATCATCCAATTATGTAAATTAACCATTATGACATCATCAACCATCATGTACATTAACCATTATGACATCATCAACCGATTATGCAAATTAACCATTATGACATCATCAACCGATTATGCAAATTAAACATTGTGACATCATCAACCGATTATGTAAAATAACCATTATGACATCATCAACCATTATGCAAATTACCTATTTTGACATCATCAACTGAATATGCAAATTAACCATTATGACATCAAAAATTATGCAAATTAACCATTATGACATCATCAACCGAATATGCAAATTAACCATTATGACATCATCAACTGATTATGCAAATTTATCATTATAACATCATCAACCATTATGCAAATTAAGCATTATGACATCAACCGAATATGCAAATTAACCATTATGACATCATCAACCGATTATGTAAATTAACCATTATGACATCATCAACCGATTATGCAAGTTATTATGACATCATCAACCGATTATGCAAATAACTATTATGACATCATCAACTGATTATGCAAATTAGCTATTATGACATCATCAACCGATTATATAAATTATCCATTATGAGATCATCAACCATTATGTAAATTAACCATTATGACATCATCAACCAAATATGCAAATTAACCATTATGACATCATCAATTGATTATGTAAATTAACCATTATGACATCATCAACCATCATGTAAATTAACCATTATAACATCATCAACCGATTATGTAAATTAACCATTATGACATCATCAACCATCATGTAAATTAACCATTATGACATCATCAACCGATTATGTAAATTAACCATTATGACATCATCAACCGATTATGCAAATTAGCTATTATGACATCATCAACCGATTATATAAATTAACCATTATGACATTATCAACCAATTATGTAAATTAACCATTCTGACATCATCAACCATTATGCAAATTAACCATTATGACATCATCAATTGATTATGTAAATTAACCATTATGACATCATTAACCGTTTATGCAAATTAGACATTGTAACATCATCAACCGATTATGCAAATTAGCCATGACATAATCAACCATTATGCAAATTAACCATTATGACATCATAACCGATTATGCTAATTAATCATTATGAAATCAACAACCGATTATGCAAATTATCCATTATGACCTCATCAATCGATTATGCAAATTAACCATTATGACGTCATCAACCGAATATGCAAATTAACCATTATGACATCATTAACTGATAATGGAAATTAACCATTATGACGTCATAACCGAATATGCAAATTAACCATTATGACATCATCAACCGATTATGCAAATTAACCATTATGACATCATCAACCGATTATGCAAATTAACCATTATGACATCAACCATTATGCAACTTACCATAATGACATAAACCGATTATGCAAATTAGACATTATGACATCATCAACCGATTATGCAAATTAACCATTATGACATCATCAACCGAATATGCAAATTAACAATTATGACATCATCAACCAATTATGTAAATTAACCATTCTGACATCATCAACCATTATGCAAATTAACCATTATGACATCAATTGGTTATGTAAATTAACCATTATGACATCATCAACCATCATGTAAATTAACCATTATGACATCATCAACCGATTATGGAAATTAACCATTATGACATCATCAACCGATTATGCAAATTAGCCATTATGACATCATCAACCATTATGCAAATTAACCATTATGCAAATTAACCATTATGACATCAACCGATTATGCAAATTAACCATTATGACATAATTAACTATTATGCAAATTAGCCATTATGACATCAACAACCGAATATGCAAATTAACCATTATGACATCATCAACCATTATGCAAATGAACCATTATGACATCATAACCGAATATGCAAATGAACCATTATGACATCATCAACCATTATGCAAATTAACCATTATGACATCATCAACCCATTATGCTAATTAACCACTATGACATCATCAACCAAATATGCAAATTAACCATTATGACATCATCAACTGATTATGGAAATTATTATAACATCAACTGATTATGACATCATCAACCATTATGATATTATCAACCGATTATGCAAGTTATGTCATCATAAACTGTTTATGCAAATTCGCTATTATGACATCATTAACCATTATGCAAAATAACTATTATGACCAAATCAACTGATTATGACATCATCAACCATTATGACATCATCAACCGAATATGCAAATTAACCATTATGACACCATCAACCGATTATGCAAATAGCCACTATAACATCATCAACCATTATGGAAATTAACAATTATGACATCATCAACTGATTATGCAAATTAGGTATTATGACATCTTCAACTAAATATGCAAATAACCATTATTACATCTTCAACCATTATGCAAATTAACCATTGTGACATCATCAACTGATTATGCAAATTAGCCATTTTGACATCATCAACCAATTATGTAAATTAACCATTATGACATCAACCATTATGCAAATTAACCATTATGACATCATCAAACAAATATGCAAATGAACCATTAAGACATCATCTAATTAACCATTATGACATCATCAACCGATTATGCTAATTATTATGACATCATCAACCGATTATGACATCATCAACCATTATGACATCATCAACCGATTATTGCATCATCAACCATTATGACATCATCAACCGATTATGGAAATTATTATGACATCATCAACTGATTATGACATCATCAACCATTATGATATCATCAACCAATTATGACATCATCAACCATTATGACATCATCAACTGATTATGCAAATTCAACCATTATGACATCATCAACCAATTATGCAAACTATTATGACATCATCAACCGATTATGACATCATCAACCATTATGACATCTTGAACTGAATATGCAAATTATTATGACAACATCAACCGATAATGACATCACCAACTATTATGACATCATCAATCGATTATGCAAATTCAACCATTATGACATCATCAACCGATAATGGAAATTCAACCATTACGACATCATCAACCGATTATGCAAATTTTTATGACATCATCAACAGAATATGACATCCTTAACCATTATGACATCATCAACCAATTATGCACATTATTATGACATCATCAACCGATTATGGAAATTTAACCATTATGACATCATCAACCAATTATGCAAATTAATATGACATCATCAACAGATTATGACATCATTAACCATTATGACATCATCAACCAATTATGCACATTATTATGACATCAACCGATTATGACATCATCAACCATTATGACGGCATCAACTGAATATGCAAATAATTATAACATCATCAACCGATAATGACATCACCAACCATTATGACACCATCAACCGATTATGCAAACTCAACCATTATGACATCATCACCGATTATGCAAATTCAACCATTATGACATCATAAACCGATTATGCAAATTCAAATATTATGACATCATCAACCATTATAACATCATCAACCGATTATGCTAATTATTATCACATCATCAACCGATTATGACATCATGAACCATTATGACATCATGAACCATTATGACATCATCAACCGATTATGGAAATTCAACCATTATGACATCATCAACCGATTATGCAAATTATTAGGACATCATCAACAGATTATGACATCATTAACCATTATGACATCATCAACCAATTATGCACATTATTATGACATAATTAACCGATTATGACATCATCAACCATTATGACAGCATCAACTGAATATGCAAATCATTATGACATCATCAACCGTTAATGACATCACCAACCATTATGACATCTTCAACCGATTATGCAAATTCAACCATTTTGACATCTTATAAACCGATTATGCAAATTCAACCATTATGACATCATCAACCATTATGATATCATCAACCGATTATACAAACTCAACCATTATGACATCATCAACCGAATATGCAAATTCAACCATTGTCATCATCAACCGATTAGGCAAATTCAACCATTATGACATCATTTACCAATTATGCAAATTCAACCATTATGACATCATCAACCATTATTACATCATCAACAGATTATGCACATTATTATTACATCATCAACCGATTATGCAAATTCAACCATTATGACATCATAAATTGATTATACAAATCCAACTATTATGACATCATCAACCGATTATGCAAATTATTATGACATATTCAACCGATTATGACATCATCAACTAATATTATGGGGAGATAAGGAGGTATGCACACCAGTGACTATGTAAGGGGAATACATGAAATAGCAGAAACTCCTGTGTGAATACTGACTTGAAAAATCCAATAGCTATATGTAGGAGTGAAAATGTGAAAAAATGGAATCTGCTTTACTGCCATGAACATATGAATCAAGAGAAATTTAGCTACTGAATTGATCAATGCAATAGAGCCCCAAAACTACGCCAAAGTATTTCTCTACGTTGGGGTCCCTAGCTTGTGTGTGTCCTCTCATGCAGTTAAAAAACTTACCGTGTATGGGAAGCTGAGACCCAGGCTATTTATGCGTATGATATGGATTGGCAATAGGTGTGGTTGGGGAGGGTTCACAAACGAAAACTACTAACAAATAAGGAATAACGTTTGGACCACCATTCTAAGTCTGAACTAGGTGCAAAAAACCTAAAAAAACATCACTATGGGGAGATAAGGTATGCACACCAGTGACTATGTAAGGGGAATACATGAAATAGCAGAAACTGCTGTGTGAATACAAACTTAGTTTTTTAACTGCATGAGAGGACACACACAAGCTAGGGACCCCAACGTAGAGAAATACTTTGGCGTAGTGTTGGGGCTCTATTGCATTGATCAATTCAGTAGCTAAATTTCTCTTGATTCATATGTTCATGGCAGTAATGCAGATTCCATTTTTTCCACATTTTCACTCTTACATATAGCTATTGGATTTTTCAAGTCAGTATTCACACAGCAGTTTCTGCTATTTCATGTATTCCCCTTACATAGTCACTGGTGTGCATACCTTATCTCCCCATAGTGATGTTTTTTTAGGTTTTTGCACCCAGTTTAGACTTAGGGCTGCTTCTCACTTGCGAGTTTCTCGCAGTAGAGCAATGTGAGAAAATCTCGCATTGGAATTGGACACATGTTAGTGAATGATTCAGCTCTCATCTGCGATTTTTTTCTCAGTCCGAATTGGACTGAGAAAAAAATCGCAGCATGCAGCTTTTTTGCGAGTTTCTACTGCGAGTTTCTCCAATGCAAGTCTATGGGAGCGTGTAAAAAATCGGATGTCACGGGACGGCACTCACACCATCCTAGTGACATCCGATTTTCTAAATACATTTCTCGCATGTTTCCTAAAACACTGGAAACGAGCGATGTCTCCCAATGTCTGTCAATCACTATTCTCTGTCAGTCGGTCTCTCCCTCTCGGTCTCTATTCTCTCTCTGTCGGTCCGTCACTATCTCTGTCCCTCTCTCACAGTCTGTCGGTCATTTTCCCCTCCTCTCTCATACTCACCGTTCCCCGATCTCCGGCGCAGCGCTGCACGGCTTTCTCACTGCTGCGGCGGCTTTTACTATTTTGAAAAAGCCGGCCGCTCATTAAACAATCTCGTATTCCCTGCTTTCCCCGCCCACAGGCGCCTATGATTGGTTGCAGTGAGACACGCCCCCACGCTGAGTGACAGGTGTCTCACTGCACCCAATCACAGCAGCCGGTGGGCGGGTCTATACTGTGCAGTGAAATAAATAAATAGATAATTAAAAAAATGGCGTGCGCCCCCCCCCCAATTTTAATACCAGCCAGATAAAGCCATACGGCTGAAGGCTGGTATTCTCAGGATGGGGAGCTCCACGTTATGGGGAGCCCCCCAGCCTAACAATATCAGCCAGCAGCCACCCAGAATTGCCGCATACATTATATGCGACAGTTCTGGGACTGTACTCGGCTCTTCTTGATTTGCCCTGGTGTGTTGGCAAATCGGGGTAATAAGGAGTTAATGGCAGCCCATAGCTGCCACTAAATCCTAGATTAATCATGTCAGGCGTCTATGAGACACCCTCCATGATTAATCTGTAAATTACAGTAAATAAACACACACACATGAAAAAATCCTTTATTAGAATTAAAAAACTAAAGCACATTCCCTCATTACCAATTTAATAAGCCCCAAAAAGCCCTCCATATCCGGCGTACTCCACGGACCTCCAGCGTCGCTTCCAGCATGAAGGTGACAGGAGTTGCAGAAGACACCGCCGCTCCGGTCACCTCCAAGCAGCAACTGAGGTGAGTAGCGCGATCAGCTGAGCTGTCACTGAGGTTACCCGCTATCACTGTTGGAGGATCCAGCGGTGGCCGCGATTAACCTCAGTGACAGCTCAGCTGATCGCGCTACTCCTCAGTTGTTGCTTGGAGGTGACCGGAGCGGCGGTGTCTTCTGCAGCTCCGGTCACCTCCATGCAGCAGCGCAACCATTATGACATCATCAACCGATTATGCAAATTAACCTTTGATGACATCAACTGAATATGCAAATTAACCATTATGACATCATCAACCGATTATGCAAATTACCATTATGACATCAACCATTATGCAAATTACAATAATGACATCAACCGATTATGCAAATTAGACATTGTGACATCATCAACCAATTATGTAAATTAACCATTATGACATCATCAACCATTATGCAAATTAACCATTATGACATCATCAACCAAATATGCAAATTAACCATTATGACATAATTAACTATTATGCAAATTAGCCATTATGACATCATCAACCATTATGCAAATTAACCATTATGACATCATCAACCGAATATGCTAATTAATCATTATGACATCATCAACCATTATGCAAATTAACTATCATGACATCATCAACGGAATATGCAAATTAACCGTTATGACATCACCAACTGATTATGGAAATTATTATGAGATCATCAACCATTCATCAACCGAATATGACATCATCAACCATTATGATATTATCAACCGTTATGCAAATCAGCTATTATGACATCATTACCGATTATGCAAATTAACCATTATGACATAATCAACTGATTACGACATCATCAACCATTATGACATCATCAACCGAATATGCAAATTAACCATTATGACACCATCAACCGATTATGCAAATAGCCACTATGACATCATCAACCGATTATGTAAATTAACCATTATGACAGCATCAACCATTATGCAAATTAACCATTATGACATTGTCAACCATTATGCAAATTAACCATTATGACAATCAACCGATATTGCAAATTAACCATTATGACATCATTAACCATTATGCAAATTAACCATTATGACATCATAACCGAATATGTAAATTAACCATTATGACATCATCAACCATTATGTAAATTAACCATTATGACATCAACAGATTATGCAAATTATCCATTATGACATCATCAACCGATTATGCAAATTAACCATTATGACATAATTAACTATTATGCAAATTAACCATTATGACATCAACCGGATATGCAAATGAACCATTATGACATGATCAACCATTATGCAAATTACCATTGTGACATCATCAACCAAATATGCTAATTAATCATTATGACATCATCAACCATTATGCAAATTAACCATTATGACATCATCAACCGATTATGCAAATTAGCCATTATGATATCATCAACCAGTATGCAAATTAACCATTATGACATCAACCATTATGCAAATTAACCATTGTGACATCATCAACCGATTATGCAAATTAGCCATTATGACATCATCAACCATTATGCCAATTAACCATTATGACATCATAACCGAATATGCAAATTAACCATTAGGACATCAACCGAATATGCAAATGAACCATTATGACATCATCAACCATTATGCAAATTACCATTATGACATCATCAACGGAATATGCAAATTAACCATTATGAAATCAACAACCAATTATGCTAATTAACCAATATGACATCATCAACCAAATATGCAAATTACCTGTTATGACATCATCAACTGATTATGGAAATTATTATAACATCATCAACTGATTATGACATCAACCATTCATCAATCGAATATGACATCATCAACCATTATGATATTATCAACCGATTATGCAAGTTATGTCATCATAAACTGTTTATGCAAATTAGCTATTATGACATCATTAACGATTATGCAAATTAACCATTATGACATAATCAACTGATTATGACATCAACCATTATGACATCATCAACCGAATATGCAAATTAACCATTATGACACCATCAACCGATTATGCAAATAGCCACTATGACATCATCAACCGATTATGTAAATTAACCATTATGACATCATCAACCATTATGCAAATTAACCATTATGACATAATCAACCGATTATGCAAATTAACAATTATGGCATCATCAACCATTATGCAAATTATCCATTATGACATCATCAACTGATTATGGAAATTATTATAACATCATCAACTGATTATGACATCATCAACCATTATGATATTATCAACCGATTATGCAAGTTATGTCATCATAAACTGTTTATGCAAATTACCTATTATGACATCATTAACCATTATGCAAAATAACTATTATGACATATGTGGAGACACGGGGCTCAGTGGGCGCTCTCGTCCACTAAAACCCGCCGCCTTTAGAAAGACAGCATGGCTCAGGGCTCATCCCAATTGATTGCCGGCCTCCTTAACCGTGGGCATAACACTACTCAGACAACACAGGGTGAGGGAACCACAATAATTAGACTTTATGGGATCCCCAAACAATTAACAGCACATAACACATAATCAGCAAAACACACAAATGTAACAGGCAACAGAGTCTCACCCTTCCGCTGGCTCACCAGGGATTTAGAATGTCCATGCCTCACAGGTTCCAAGCTGTCTGAGGTCTGCAAAGTCTGTAACAGGTGACTGAACTGTCCCAACCTGAGTGTCCTCCTTAGGTAGTCCTGGTTTGATGTTAAAATCCTGGCAGCCGGAGTCGAAATCCCTAGGCTGTGGATATGGTCTCCAACCGGATCCGGAGTCCCTAGATTAAAGCCATAAGATATCCTGATCCTCTAGTCAGCTCCAAAGAGCTTAGACTGGATCCATCAGCATCCATCAACAAACCCTGGTGGCTTAAAGAAGTCCTTTTTATAGCCACAACCTTCCACTTGGATACACTGCGTCCTCATCGATTGGTTGGACAAGATTGCTTCTCCCATTGGAGGAATTTCAAGCTGCATGGACAATGTTCATTTAAATGATGTGCATAGAAAGACTGAGGGTGTACATGTAAACTGGGAGTCACCGACTAGACAATGGCTACTAAGGTAATTACATTATCAATACACAACTACAATACAATGGTTACTGGAAATGTCTGGAGAACAATACGTCTAGCTTTCAGTGGCCAACACAATTACATTGAGTCAACAAGAGTCTTGTAAAAACAATGAGGGACTTCTCCCCCATCTATAGACAATCTATCATGCTGTCTGGCTGGATTTTAAGAAACGTTAACCCATGAGAGTCCATGTCGTCACAACATAATCATAATCATAATATTAGCCAGACATGATAGGCTTCCGATCATCCTTCTCCTCTTGACGGCATTGTCCTTTTTAATGGTGAGGTCAGCAACAGAGGCTTGCATCTATACACCTCCCCCTGATTACCTCCCCCAAGTTGAGCAGCCATATTGTGGGCAAGCATTAAGGTGGGGTCCATGAGTTGGGTCTGCACAAATCTCCCACTATCAATCCTCCCCCAGTCAATAGCCACAGTGTGGTTAGGCTTACTCACGGTTCTTGGCTCAGAAGTCGATGATGGAGACCGGGAATGCAAACCATCCCTGGAAAAGATGTTAGAAAGATCCACATCAGGGTCCTGCTTGGCTTGGAGGTGGGTGATGGCTTCTTCAAACTGACTGGATAGTCCTTGTCCTAGGTCATTCTCCAAAATGACTGGTGTGAGCAGGTAATTCACAAGCCCCACTTTCACTTCCCTTTGAGTGGTATCCGAAACAACAGGCTTGGTGGGGCCATCTATGAACCCCACTTCAACTTCCTCCTGGCTAGTCCCTGAAACAACAGGTGTGGGGAGGCTGTCCATAAACTCCATATGGACCTCTTCCTGGTCAGACCCCAAAATAACTGGTGTGGGGACGGTGTCCATAAGCTCCACATCAGCCTTGCTCTGGTCAGTCTCCACAATGTCAGGAATGGGGAGGCTGTTCACAATCCCCACATCGATCACTTCCTGGATGGTCCCCAAAATACCAGGTGTGGGGAGGCTATCCACAAGCTCCACCTCGACCTCTCCCTGGTCGGTTTTTAGGTCCAACTGCACACATGCCAGAGGGACGTCTGAGCGCTGGCCCTCAGCCAGGGAGATGGATAATTAGGAATCTGGTACAGGGTCTTCTGGAGAAACAATAACTGGGCTTACCAGAGTGATGGAAGATCCAATGTCTCGAAGTCCCTGAGCCTGTATATCACCGACCTTGACCGTCTGGATGTGGGGATGGAGGTTGGGTGGTGTACGGTGTCCGGCCTGCCGTAGGGTGTGGACTGGATAAACCACTTCCTCAACTATTGGTGTTTCTTGGGAGTAGCATTCCTCAGGTCTCGTTGGTTCATCTCGGCATATGTTGACTGGTTGGAGTGGTAGACAGGCTCCAGGCATGCGGCCTCGGTTTTGGAGACAATCTTTATCTATATGTCCATTGCGCCTACATGTATAACAGCGCCATAGATTGGGCGAGTCACAGGCCCTGTTTGTAGTCCTTTGTTTTGGCGCAGCTTCTGCTGGGTAGCGGGACCATCCTTCTCGACCGGCTGGTGTTAGCAGTACTGCAGCTGGAATCCCATAAACATATTCCAGAACATAAGCCCTCTCTTCTCTTGAGGATCTAGGCCCCAATGCATCCAACAATGCTGTGGCTTGGGCCATTTTGGACAAAGTTGATTCCCAATTGTCACTAGATCCATGATGTGGCACATAGTTTAAATCCTCTGGGTCAATATCGGCGGGATCCTCATCGTCCTCTGCATCATTCTGGGCATCCCAACGGACTAATTTCCGGATCAAGTCCGACCGAGTTTCAGCATTCCAGCAGACAATCTCTCGCCTCTGGCACAGATCCTGCAGCATCCATTTACTGCAGCGGTCGTAACTCCTCTCTTGTCCTTGTCCCATGGCTGAGCTGGTGGGGTTGGACATGGCAGCGTCCGAAACCTGAATGCCTCCCCTATGTCCTGCTGGGTATACTTATGTGCCTCCCTGGTTGTTGAGCCCTGGACGGTGTCCGAAAACACCAGTCCACTGCAGCTCCCCTGGGTAAACCAGGCTGAGTAGTATCCCACTGCTGCCACCAATTGTGGAGACACGGGGCTCAGTGGGCGCTCTCGTCCACTAAAACCTGCCGCCTTTAGAAAGACAGCGTGGCTCAGGGCTCATCCCAACTGAACGCCGGCCTCCTTAACCGTGGGCGTAACACTACTCAGACAACACAGGGTGAGGGAACCACAATAATTAGACTTTATTGGATCCCCAAACAATTAACAGCACATAACACATAATCAGCAAAACACACAAATGTAACAGGCAACAGAGTCTCACCCTTCCGCTGGCTCACCAGGGATTTAGAATGTCCATGCCTCACAGGTTCCAAGCTGTCTGAGGTCTGCAAAGTCTGTAACAGGTGACTGAACTGTCCCAACCTGAGTGTCCTCCTTAGGTAGTCCTGGTTTGATGTTAAAATCCTGGCAGCTGGAGTCAAAATCCCTAGGCTGTGGATATGGTCTCCAACCGGATCCAGAGTCCCTAGATTGAAGCAATAAGATATCCTGATCCTCTAGTCAGCTCCAAAGAGCTTAGACTGGATCCATCCTCATCCATCAACAAACCCTGGTGGCTTAAAGAAGTCCTTTTCATAGCCACAACCTTCCACTTGGATACACTGCGTCCTCATCGATTGGTTGGACAAGATTGCTTCTCCCATTGGAGGAATTTCAAGCTGCATGGACAATGTTCATTTAAATGATGTGCATAGAAAGACTGAGGGTGTACATGTAAACTGGGAGTCACCGACTAGACAATGGCTACTAAGGTAATTACATTATCAATACACAACTACAATACAATGGTTACTGGAAATGTCTGGAGAACAATACATCTAGCTTTCAGTGGCCAACACAATTACATTGAGTCAACAAGAGTCTTGTAAAAACAATGAGGGTCTTCTCCCCCATCTATAGACACTCTATCATGCTGTCTGGCTGGATTTTAAGAAACGTTAACCCATGAGAGTCCATGTCGTCACAACATAATCAACTGATTATGACATCATCAACCATTATGACATCATCAACCAAATATGCAAATTAACCATTATAACACCATCAACCGATTATGCAAATAGCCACTATGATATCATCAACCGAGTATATAAATTAACCATTATGACATCATCAACCATTATGCAAATTACCTATTATGACATCATCAACTGAATATGCAAATTAACCATTATGACATCATCAACCGATTATGCAAGTTAATCATTATGACATCATCAACCATTATGCAAATTAAGCATTATGACATCATCAACCAAATATGCAAATTAACCATTATGACGTCAACCGATTATGCAAATTAGCCATTATGACATCATCAACCATTATGCAAAATAACCATTATGACATCAACCGATTATGCAAATTAACCATTATGACATAATTAACTATTATGCAAATTAGCCATTATGACATCAACAACCGAATATGCAAATTAACCGTTATGGCATCATCAACCATTATGCAAATTAACCATTATGACATCATAACCGAATATGCAAATTAACCATTAGGACATCATCAACCGAATATGCAAATGAACCATTATGACATCAACCATTATGCAAATTACCATTATGACATCATCAAGCGAATATGCTAATTAATCATTATGACATCATCAACTATTATTCAAATTAACTATTATGACATCATCAACGGAATATGCAAATTAACCATTATGAAATCAACAACCGATTATGCTAATTAACCACTATGACATCATCAACCAAATATGCAAATTAACCGTTATGACATCATCAACTGATTATGGAAATTATTATAAAATCATAAACTGATTATGACATCTTCAACCATTATGATATTATCAACCGATTATGCAAGTTATGTCATCATAAACTGTTTATGCAAATTAGCTGTTATGACATCATTAACCATTATGCAAAATAACTATTATGACATAATCAACTGATTATGACATCATCAACCATTATGACATCATCAACCAAATATGAAAATTAACCATTATGACACCATCAACCGATTATGCAAATAGCCACTATGACATCATCAACCGATTATGTAAATTAACCATTATGATATCATCAACCATTATGCAAATTACCTATTATGACATCATCAACTGAATATGCAAATTAATCATTATGACATCAACCATTATGCAAATTAAGCAGTATGACATCAACCGAATATGCAAATTAACCATTATGATATCATCAACCGATTATGCAAATTAGCCATTATGACATCATCAACCATTATGCAAATTAACCATTATGACATAAGTAACTTATGCAAATTAACCATTATGACATCATCAACCGAATATGCAAATTAGCCTTTATGACATCATCAACCCTTATGCAAATTAACCATTATGACATCATAACCGAATATGCAAATGAACCATTATAACATCATCAACCATTATGCAAATTAACCATTATGACATCATCAACCGAATATGCTAATTAATCATTATGACATCATCAACCATTATTCAAATTATCTATTATGACATAATCAACGGAATATGCAAATTAACCATAATGAAATCAACAACCGATTATGCTAATTAACCACTATGACATCATCAACCAAATATGCAAATTAACCGTTAGGACATCATCAACTGATTATGGGAATTATTATAACATCATCAACTGATTATGACATCATCAACCATTATGATATTATCAACCGATTATGCAAGTTATGTCATCATAAACTGTTTATGCAAATTCGCTATTATGACATCATTAACCATTATGCAAAATAACTATTATGACCAAATCAACTGATTATGACATCATCAACCATTATGACATCATCAACCGAATATGCAAATTAACCATTATGACACCATCAACCGATTATGCAAATAGCCACTATAACATCATCAACCGATTATGTAAATTAACCATTATGACATCAACCATTATGCAAATTACCTATTATGACATCATCAACTGAATATGCAAATTAACCATTATGACATCATCAACCGATTATGCAAGTTAATCATTATGACATCATCAACCATAATGCAAATTAAGCATTATGACATCATCAACCGAATATGCAAATTAACCATTATGACATCATCAACCGATTATGTAAATTAACCATTATGACATCATCCACCAAATATGCAAATTAACCATTATGACATCATCAACCAATTATGCAAATTAGCCATTATGACATCT
The DNA here is from genome assembly GCF_048569485.1 of Anomaloglossus baeobatrachus. Lineage (NCBI taxonomy): Eukaryota > Metazoa > Chordata > Amphibia > Anura > Aromobatidae > Anomaloglossus > Anomaloglossus baeobatrachus. The sequence goes on along the minus strand of NC_134354.1, from coordinate 371,630,906 downwards.
GAAAGAAACTTCTATCCCTATTCTGTATAGAGCATACACAGCAGTATCGGAGACAGGAGCTACGCCAGCGGTGACTGACACCCAGACGCAGAAGAGATAATGGCGTCCGGATGGGCAGATACTCGTTTTTATAATGCAGGGACATGTGACATGGACATCCTATCACACATGCCGTTGCTTCTCTGGCTAAAAGTCCACTTAGCTGTGTGTGTGTCTGGGATTGGCTGACATGCTGGCATGCCCCACTACGCACGCGCGCTTCGGGAAGGAAGACAAGGAAAAAAAAAAAATGGCGATCGCCATTATCCATACAGCAGTGATCTGAATGCGCTGTTCCCGCACACTTCATGCAGCATTTGCTTGGACCTGTCCCGCCCACAGCCATGACTCAGTCATGGGTACGGGATTGAAATAGACCAGGTGAGTGCTGCTAAGAGCAGTTCTACTATTCATATGTGAGGCCGTATGGCACATTTTATAAAAATATTTTAGTGTAGGACTGCTTCAAATGAGATTTGCCGTGACGTGGCGAAGCAGCTCAAGAAATTGCAATTTTTTGCCAAAAATCTCAAAAATTTTTTTATAATAAGTACAGTTTGGAATGTTTAGTGCTGTAGTGCACATTTGGTGCTGGCTTTTTGTTTTTTCTTCATTGAATTGGTCGGTGGTTGACCTCCACCTTGCTATGCACCCCAATTTGGGATGTATTCCATCTGTCTGGATTTTGGCGGTTGGTGACTGTTCACATTAAGTCATCAGGCTTTGTCCACAGGCTATTTACTTCATGCAGCATTTGCTTGGACCTGTCCCGCCCACAGCCATGACTCAGTCATGGGTACGGGATTGAAATAGACCAGGTGAGTGCTGCTAAGAGCAGTTCTACTATTCATATGTGAGGCCGTATGGCACATTTTATAAAAATATTTTAGTGTAGGACTGCTTCAAATGAGATTTGCCGTGACGTGGCGAAGCAGCTCAAGAAATTGCAATTTTTTGCCAAAAATCTCAAAAAATTTTTTATAATAAGTACAGTTTGGAATGTTTAGTGCTGTAGTGCACATTTGGTGCTGGCTTTTTGTTTTTTCTTCATTGAATTGGTCGGTGGTTGACCTCCACCTTGCTATGCACCCCAATTTGGGATGTATTCCATCTGTCTGGATTTTGGCGGTTGGTGACTGTTCACATTAAGTCATCAGGCTTTGTCCACAGGCTATTTACTTCATGCAGCATTTGCTTGGACCTGTCCCGCCCACAGCCATGACTCAGTCATGGGTACGGGATTGAAATAGACCAGGTGAGTGCTGCTAAGAGCAGTTCTACTATTCATATGTGAGGCCGTATGGCACATTTTATAAAAATATTTTAGTGTAGGACTGCTTCAAATGAGATTTGCCGTGACGTGGCGAAGCAGCTCAAGAAATTGCAATTTTTTGCCAAAAATCTCAAAAATTTTTTTATAATAAGTACAGTTTGGAATGTTTAGTGCTGTAGTGCACATTTGGTGCTGGCTTTTTGTTTTTTCTTCATTGAATTGGTCGGTGGTTGACCTCCACCTTGCTATGCACCCCAATTTGGGATGTATTCCATCTGTCTGGATTTTGGCGGTTGGTGACTGTTCACATTAAGTCATCAGGCTTTGTCCACAGGCTATTTACTTCATGCAGCATTTGCTTGGACCTGTCCCGCCCACAGCCATGACTCAGTCATGGGTACGGGATTGAAATAGACCAGGTGAGTGCTGCTAAGAGCAGTTCTACTATTCATATGTGAGGCCGTATGGCACATTTTATAAAAATATTTTAGTGTAGGACTGCTTCAAATGAGATTTGCCGTGACGTGGCGAAGCAGCTCAAGAAATTGCAATTTTTCGCCAAAAATCTCAAAAATTTTTTTATAATAAGTACAGTTTGGAATGTTTAGTGCTGTAGTGCACATTTGGTGCTGGCTTTTTGTTTTTTCTTCATTGAATTGGTCGGTGGTTGACCTCCACCTTGCTATGCACCCCAATTTGGGATGTATTCCATCTGTCTGGATTTTGGCGGTTGGTGACTGTTCACATTAAGTCATCAGGCTTTGTCCACAGGCTATTTACTTCATGCAGCATTTGCTTGGACCTGTCCCGCCCACAGCCATGACTCAGTCATGGGTACGGGATTGAAATAGACCAGGTGAGTGCTGCTAAGAGCAGTTCTACTATTCATATGTGAGGCCGTATGGCACATTTTATAAAAATATTTTAGTGTAGGACTGCTTCAAATGAGATTTGCCGTGACGTGGCGAAGCAGCTCAAGAAATTGCAATTTTTTGCCAAAAATCTCAAAATTTTTTTTATAATAAGTACAGTTTGGAATGTTTAGTGCTGTAGTGCACATTTGGTGCTGGCTTTTTGTTTTTTCGTTTTTATAATGCAGGGACATGTGACATGGACATCCTATCACACATGCCGTTGCTTCTCTGGCTAAAAGTCCACTTAGCTGTGTGTGTGTCTGGGATTGGCTGACATGCTGGCATGCCCCACTACGCACGCGCGCTTCGGGAAGGAAGACAAGGAAAAAAAAAAAATGGCAATCGCCATTATCCATACAGCAGTGATCTGAATGCGCTGTTCCCGCACACTATACACTGAAATTTCATAATATTGTGAGTCACAGAGTGACTTACACTATTACAGCGGAAAGCCAGCTAGTAATTAGCTTGTCTTTTTGCTGCTAGAACCGTTCTCGAACGTATCTAGAACTATCCAGCTTTAGCAAAAAGCTCGAGTTCTAGTTCGATCTAGAACAGCCCCCAAAATCACTCGAGCCGCGAACTGGAGAACCTCGAACCGCGAACCACGCTCAACTCTAATTATGACATCATAAACCGATTATGTAAATTACCATTATGACATCATTTGATTAACCATTATGACATCATCAACCATTATGGAAATTAACAATTATGATATCATCAACTGATTATGCAAATTAGGTATTATGACATCTTCAACTAAATATGCAAATAACCATTATTACATCTTCAACCATTATGCAAATTAACCATTATGACATCATCAACTGATTATGCAAATTAGCCATTTTGACATCATCAACCAATTATGTAAATTAACCATTATGACATCAACCATTATGCAAATTAACCATTATGACATCATCAAACAAATATGCAAATGAACCATTAAGACATCATCTAATTAACAATTATGACATCATCAACCGATTATGCTAATTATTATGACATCATCAACCGATTATGACATCATCAACCATTATGACATCATCAACCATTATGACATCATCAACCGATTATTGCATCATCAACCATTATGACATCATCAACCGATTATGGAAATTATTATGACATCATCAACTGATTATGACATCATCAACCATTATGATATCATCAACCAATTATGACATCATCAACCATTATGACATCATCAACCGATTATGCAAATTCAACCATTATGACATCATCAACCAATTATGCAAAATATTATGACATCATCAACCGATTATGACATCATCAACCATTATGACATCATGAACTGAATATGCAAATTATTATGACAACATCAACCGATAATGACATCACCAACTATTATGACATCAACAATCGATTATGCAAATTCAACCATTATGACATCATCAACCGATAATGGAAATTCAACCATTACGACATCATCAACCGATTATGCAAATTTTTATGACATCATCAACAGAATATGACATCCTTAACCATTATGACATCATCAACCAATTATGCACATTATTATGACATCATCAACCGATTATGGAAATTCAACCATTATGACATCATCAACCAATTATGCAAATTAATATTATAATATTAAATATATAATATTATATAATTGACATAATCAACCATTATGACGTCATCAACTGAATATGCAAATAATTATAACATCATCAACCGATAATGACATCACCAACCATTATGACACCATCAACCGATTATGCAAACTCAACCATTATGACATCATCACCGATTATGCAAATTCAACCATTATGACATCATAAATCGATTATGCAAATTCAAATATTATGACATCATCAACCATTATGACATCATCAACCGATTATGCTAATTATTATCACATCATCAACCGATTATGACATCATCAACCATTATGACATCATGAACCATTATGACATCAACCGATTATGGAAATTCAACCATTATGACATCATCAACCGATTATGCAAATTTTTATGACATCATCAACAGATTATGACATCCTTAACCATTATGACATCATCAACCAATTATGCACATTATTATGACATCATCAACCGATTATGGAAATGTAACCATTATGACATCATCAACCGATTATGCAAATTATTATGACATCATCAACAGATTATGACATCATTAACCATTATGACATCATCAACCAATTATGCACATTATTATGACATAATTAACCGATTATGACATCATCAACCATTATGACAGCATCAACTGAATATGCAAATCATTATGACATCATCAACCGTTAATGACATCACCAACCATTATGACATCTTCAACCGATTATGCAAATTCAACCATTATGACATATTATAAACCGATTATGCAAATTCAACCATTATGACATCATCAACCATTATGATATCATCAACCGATTATGCAAACTCAACCATTATGACATCATCAACCGAATATGCAAATTCAACCATTGTCATCATCAACCGATTAGGCAAATTCAACCATTATGACATCATTTACCAATTATGCAAATTCAACCATTATGACATCATCAACCATTATTACATCATCAACGGATTATGCACATTATTATTACATGATCAACCGATTATGCAAATTCAACCATTATGACGACATAAACCGATTATACAAATCCAACTATTATGACATCATCAACCGATTATGCAAATTATTATGACATATTCAACCGATTATGACATCATCAACATTTATTATGGGGAGATAAGGTATACACACCAGTGACTATGTAAGGGGAATACATGAAATAGCAGAAACTCCTGTGTGAATACTGACTTGAGAAATCCAATAGCTATATGTAAGAGTGAAAATGTGAAAAAATGGAATCTGCTTTACTGCCATGAACATATGAATCAAGAGAAATTTAGCTACTGAATTGATCAATGCAATAGAGCCCCAACACTACGCCAAAGTATTTCTCTTCGTTGGGGTCCCTAGCTTGTGTGTGTCCTCTCATGCAGTTAAAAAACTTACCGTGTATGGGAAGCTGAGACCCAGGCTATTTACACGTATGATATGGATTGGCAATAGGTGTGGTTGGGGAGGGTTCACAAACGAAAAACTACTAACAAATACGGAATAACGTTTGGAACACCATTCTAAGTCTGAACTAGGTGCAAAAAACTAAAAAAACATCATTATGGGGAGATAAGGTATGCACACCAGTGACTATGTAAGGGGAATACATGAAATAGCAGAAACTCCTGTGTGAATACTGACTTGAAAAATCCAATAGCTATATGTAAGAGTGAAAATGTGAAAAAATGGAATCTGCTTTACTGCCATGAACATATGAATCAAGAGAAATTTAGCTACTGAATTGATCAATGCAATAGAGCCCCAACACTACGCCAAAGTATTTCTCTACGTTGGGGTCCCTAGCTTGTGTGTGTCCTCTCATGCAGTTAAAAAACTTACCGTGTATGGGAAGCTGAGACCCAGGCTATTTATGCGTATGATATGGATTGGCAATAGGTGTGGTTGGGGAGGGTTCACAAACGAAAAACTACTAACAAATAAGGAATAACGTTTGGACCACCATTCTAAGTCTGAACTGGGTGCAAAAACCTAAAAAAACATTACTATGGGGAGATAAGGTATGCACACTAGTGACTATGTAAGGGGAATACATGAAATAGCAGAAACTGCTGTGTGAATACAAACTTAGTTTTTTAACTGCATGAGAGGACACACACAAGCTAGGGACCCCAACGTAGAGAAATACTTTGGCGTAGTGTTGGGGCTCTATTGCATTGATCAATTCAGTAGCTAAATTTCTCTTGATTCATATGTTCATGGCAGTAATGCAGATTCCATTTTTTCACATTTTCACTCTTACATATAGCTATTGGATTTTTCAAGTCAGTATTCACACAGTAGTTTCTGCTATTTCATGTATTCCCCTTACATAGTCACTGGTGTGCATACCTTATCTCCCCATAGTGATGTTTTTTTAGGTTTTTGCACCCAGTTTAGACTTAGGGCTGCTTCTCACTTGCGAGTTTCTCGCAGTAGAGCAATGCGAGAAAATCTCGCATTGGAATCGGACACATGTTAGTGAATGAATCAGCTCTCATCTGCGATTTTTTTCTCAGTCCGATTCGGACTGAGAAAAAAATCGCACCATGCTGCTTTTTTGCGAGTTTCTACTGCGAGTTTCCCAATGCAAGTCTATGGGAGCGTGTAAAAAATCGGATGTCACGGGACGGCACTCACACCATCCTAGTGACATCCGATTTTCTAAATACATTTCTCGCATGTTTCCTAAAACACTGGAAACGAGCGATGTCTCCCAATGTCTGTCAATCACTATTCTCTGTCAGTCGGTCTCTCCCTCTCGGTCTCTATTCTCTCTCTGTCGGTCCGTCACTATCTCTGTCCCTCTCTCACAGTCTGTCGGTCATTTTCCCCTCCTCTCTCATACTCACCGTTCCCCGATCTCCGGCGCGGCGCTGCACGGCTTTCTCACTGCTGCGGCGGCTTTTACTATTTTGAAAAAGCCGGCCGCTCATTAAACAATCTCGTATTCCCTGCTTTCCCCGCCCACAGACGCCTATGATTGGTTGCAGTGAGACACGCCCCCACGCTGAGTGACAGGTGTCTCACTGCACCCAATCACAGCAGCCGGTGGGCGGGTCTATACTGTGCAGTGAAATAAATAAATAAATAATTAAAAAAAATGGCGTGCGGTCCCCCCCAATTTTAATACCAGCCAGATAAAGCCATACGGCTGAAGGCTGGTATTCTCAGGATGGGGAGCTTCACATTATGGGGAGCCCCCCAGCCTAACAATATCAGCCAGCAGCCGCCCAGAATTGCCGCATACATTATATGCGACAGTTCTGGGACTGTACCCGGCTCTTCCCGATTTGCCCTGGTGCGTTGGCAAATCGGGGTAATAAGGAGTTAATGGCAGCCCATAGCTGCCACTAAATCCTAGATTAATCATGTCAGGCGTCTATGAGACACCCTCCATGATTAATCTGTAAATTACAGTAAATAAACACACACACATGAAAAAATCCTTTATTAGAAATAAAAAACACAAACACATTCCCTCATTACCAATTTAATAAGCCCCAAAATGCCCTCCATATCCGGCGTACTCCACGGACCTCCAGCGTCGCTTCCAGCATGAAGGTGACAGGAGCTGCAGAAGACACCGCCGCTCCGGTCACCTCCAAGCAGCAACTGAGGTGAGTAGCGCGATCAGCTGAGCTGTCACTGAGGTTACCCGCTGTCACTGTTGGAGGATCCAGCGGTGGCCGCGATTAACCTCAGTGACAGCTCAGCTGATCGCGCTACTCACCTCAGTTGCTGCTTGGAGGTGACCGGAGCGGCGGTGTCTTCTGCAGCTCCGGTCACCTCCATGCAGCAGCGCTAGAAGCGACGCTAGAGGTCCGTGGATTACGCCGGATATGGAGGGCTTTTTGGGGCTTATTAAATTGGTAATGAGGGAATGTGTTTGTGTTTTTTATTTCTAATAAAGGATTTTTTCATGTGTGTGTGTTTATTTACTGTAATTTACAGATTAATCATGGAGGGTATCTCATAGACGCCTGACATGATTAATCTAGGATTTAGTGGCAGCTATGGGCTGCCATTAACTCCTTATTACCCCGATTTGCCAATGCACCAGGCCAAATCGGGAAGAGCCGGGTACAGTCCCAGAACTGTCGCATATAATGTATGCGGCAATTCTGGGCGGCTGCTGGCTGATATTGTTAGGCTGGGGGGCTCCCCATAACGTGGAGCTCCCCATCCTGAGAATACCAGCCTTCAGCCGTATGGCTTTATCTGGCTGGTATTAAAATTGGGGGGGACCACACGTCATTTTTTTTAATTATTTATTTCACTGCACAGTATAGACCCGCCCACCGGCTGCTGTGATTGGGTGCAGTGAGACACCTGTCACTCAGCGTGGGGGCGTGTCTCACTGAAACCAATCATAGGCGCCTGTGGGCGGGGAAAGCAGGGAATACGAGATTGTTTAATGGGCGGCCGGCTTTTTCAAAATAGTAAAAGCCGCCGGAGCAGTTTGAACGCCGTGCAGCGCGGCGCCGGGGATCGGTGAGTATGAGAGAGGGCTGCTAACTTCAGTCACTCAGGGGATTAGCGGTCACCGGTGAGCCCTTCACTGGTTACCGCTAATCAGGACGCGGCACAGACAGAGCCGCAGCATGACAATGAAGTCGGGTTAAGTTCACCCGAGTTCATTCTGACAGTGCGGCTCTGTCTGTGTCTGCTGTCATCTGCCATTCAGCTCTGCTACATGGCTGTCTGTGTCTGCTGTCAGCGGCCATGTAGCAGCGCTGAATGGCAGATGACATAGTAAAAAATACGCATTACACACGCATTACACACGCTAGTAAAATCATTAATTTATTCAGAAACAGCATCGCACTTGCGTTGCACTCGCACCTAATGTGAACTAAAATCAGCCGAGTTTTTTTCAGCCCAGTCGGACCGATTTTACTCGCATAGATGTGTTTCCACCCTTAGAATGGTGTTCCAAACGTTATTCCTTATTTGTTAGTAGTTTTTCGTTTGTGAACCCTCCCCAACCACACCTATTGCCAATCCATATCATACGCATAAATAGCCTGGGTCTCAGCTTCCCATACACGGTAAGTTTTTTAACTGAATGAGAGGACACACACAAGCTAGGGACCCCAACGTAGAGAAATACTTTGGCGTTGTGTTGGGGCTCTATTGCATTGATCAATTCAGTAGCTAAATTTCTCTTGATTCATATGTTCATGGCAGTAATGCAGATTCCATTTTTTCACATTTTCACTCTTACATATAGCTATTGGATTTTTCAAGTCAGTATTCACACAGCAGTTTCTGCAATTTCATGTATTCCCCTTACATAGTCACTGGTGTGCATACCTTATCTCCCCATAGTGATGTTTTTTTAGGTTTTTGCACCCAGTTCAGACTTAGAATGGTGTTCCAAACGTTATTCCTTATTTGTTAGTAGTTTTTCGTTTGTGAACCCTCCCCAACCACACCTATTGCCAACCCATATTATACGCGTAAATAGCCTGGGTCTCAGCTTCCCATACACGGTAAGTTTTTTAACTACATGAGAGGACACACACAAGCTAGGGACCCCAACGTAGAGAAATACTTTGGCGTAGTGTTGGGGCTCTATTGCATTGATCAATTCAGTAGCTAAATTTCTCTTGATTCATATGTTCATGGCAGTGATGCAGATTCCATTTTTTCACATTTTCACTCTTACATATAGCTATTGGATTTTTCAAGTCAGTATTCACACAGCAGTTTCTGCTATTTCATGTATTCCCCTTACATGGTCACTGGTGTGCATACCTTATCTTCCCATAGTGATGTTTTTTTAGGTTTTTGCACCCAATTCAGACTTAGAATGGTGTTCCAAAAGTTATTCCTTATTTATTTAATCATCAACCATTATGACATCGTCAACCGATAATGCAAATTATTATTACATCTTCAAATAATTACGACATCATCAACCATTATGATATCATCAACCGATTATGCAAATGCAACCATTATGACATCAACCGATTATGGAAATTCAACCATTATGACATCATCAACCGATTATGACATCATCAACCATTATGACATCCTCAACCGATTATGCACTTTATTATGACATCATCAACCGATTATGACATCAACTATTGTGACGTCATCAACTGAATACGGAAATCATTATGACATCATCAACCGATAATGACATCACCAACCATTATGACATCAACCGATTATGCAAATTCAACCATTATGACATCATCAGCTGATTATGCAAATTCAACCATTATGACATCATAATCTGATTATGCAAATTAAACATTATGACATCATCAACCGAATATGACATCATCAACCATTATGACATCATCAACCAATTATGAAAATTATTATGACATCATCGATCGATTATGACATC